>NC_081349.1:47622754-47670967 GCF_029784015.1 Lycium ferocissimum | reverse complement strand
ACCGCACCATATGATCGGGAAGCTTAGCATTGTCATATGATATGATGATGAGTATGAAAGTAAACCCCGGTTGCATTATTTCTCTTGCCAGTTCGGTCGAGTCACGGTGCTTTCCTCCGTTTGATGATGTTTCATTATTGTTTATGCCTTACATACTCGGTACAATATTAAATGCTGACGTCCGTTTTCTTTGAACCCAGCGTGTTCATGCCCACGGAGGTAGACGGGGAGGTGATCGAGCTTAGGGCCATTGGGCGATCGGGGAGCAATCCAATTTTCCGGAGGTGCCATTGATTATTCTTTTGGTATACATATCTGTACATATTTTAGGCACGACGGGGTCCTGTCCCGTTCATATTTCTAGTACTCTATTAGAGGCTAGTAGATACACAGTGTGGGTAGTATGGTCTCACAGTCTTCATGTATATGTATGTACATATATTATTTTGATAGCCGAAGGGCTTATGCTTATAAAAGTAAATGCATTTCAAATGTTAATAGTTTTCTATGATCACGAGTATATATTATGAATGAGAGCAGACGAGTAACAGGATGAGCGGTGTTCGGTGGTTAGCCCCGGATACCCGTCATGGCCCATAGCCCGGGTCGTGACATAGTCATGAAAGAAAGAAATGACCAATAAAGAAAGCGTTTAAATTGTATCCGGTATGTATAAACATTTTGACTTGATATAAGAACTCGGATAGCAAAAAGAAAATGAGTTAAACCATACAACGAAAGGAACTCCGGCATTATATGGAGTAGAGGAGTTGAAGAACCATTAGGGTCGACCAGATGACTACCAAAAATGGTTAATACTCGAATGTTACTGGTATATGAGAACATCCTTTAAAAGGGGAAGAACAAATTCGGTTAAGATGAACTACAATATTCCCTGCTCAAAAAGAGGAAAATATCTTTGGATTGAAGGAGCAAAATTTGAGATGAACCGATATGTCAAGAATGTGCTAAATAAAAGTGAGAATGGATTAAATGCAAGTATATCATGGGGTAAATGTGGAAAGGGAAGTGTGACAAGAGGGGCAAGGTCTAGCGAATCAAAGAAAATAAGTTTCGCCAATGCGATATATTGTGTTTCCGGGCTATGATGGGAATCGCTTGCACCAGAGAAATTTTGGTTACAACTAAATATGCAGTAACGTACCCCAATAGATAGCAGGAGGAGTAAGAAGGGCCTACAAGCTGACCAGGATAAGTATAAGAGATAGTCGAAATTGCTAAAAAGAAATTTTAGCACGAGAAGAGATAAAAGTTTTAAAAAGAGGAAAAATTATAGGAAGTTCAATGATCTTCAAAGGAAAGGAAGATAGTGTGCCTATGGATAGCAAGACAGCAGTACTGCCTGAGATTAGGAAGTATCTCGTAAGTCGTAAAATTCCAAGTCGCCGGTTATATCAATTGTGAGAGTGTATGACATAGAACCATATAAACAACTACCGTGATGAAATGGCCAACAGAATGGTGCAAGGACGACGATAAGGAGCCGAAGAAGAATGAAGGTTAGTTTAAGTCTCAATTAGTCACTGGTATAAGAGAGCCAAGGACTTAAGGAGGGAAGCATACTCGCATTACAAGGAAGTCGTAATTAAGTGCGTATGAGATGGAGAACCCGAGAAACAGTAATCCCCGAGGATAATAAGACATTAGCAGGAAAATACTATTGTAGATTAATCAGCGCTACTACAGGCGGAACCATGATGAAAATTTGCTCGAGGACCTAGTAAGGAATCCGGCTAAGAAAGTTAGGAAGAGATGATATTGTATGTATATAGGATCAATTCGTACCAGATGGATAGCGCAACCTAACATCCAGATAAGCAAGCAAGGAAAGGTGCTACATTTGAACAAGAGAGTTGTCTACTAATAGAGAAATAAAGAGCATGTCAAAAGGATACAACAATTAAGAATACTCGCAAGATCGGCAGAGAGCCGTAGCGATCATAAGCCAAGACCACCTTAATGAGAACAGGACGATAGTTGGATATCAGTTGGCCATCGGTTACATACATGAGGACATGAGGATATGAAACTAATTGATGAGTCAAAGAGTTAGGAGAATATAAGAAAAGACTGATACGCCTCTAGTATAGGAATATGAAGATCAGAGTCTAAGGGAGGACAACCATTTCAAAAAATCAATGATAACATCATAAGCTCGCAAGCTACAACATTTTAGGACAAATGTTTTTAAGGGGGAAGGATCTTACACCCCGTACTTGCGGAGAAGCACTAACCAAATTTGAGTGTAAGTGTGTTGAACAATGGCTAAGTAAAACAACTTTGGAGTATAATGGATGAAGCCTTATTAAGTATATTTTATGAGTAAAGGATGCATATGAGGAATTCCGGAAAGTCCTATAAGGAATTGAGTGCCCGAATTTTGACAGATTCTAAAGGGGTTTAATTTGAAGGCTTAAGATAAACATACGACGACAAGCCTAGCAATAGTATGAATTTTCTTGAATGTAGATATATGAGCTTGGGAGGACAAGCGTTAGGCAGTTAAGGAGACCGAAAAGGTATGTTAAGGCCAAACCCTTTCTTTCTAAAGGCATGATTCTATCTTACAAACCTATACGTGCTTTCCATAACATTCTTATTCCCAAAAGCTAGAAGTTCATGGTTGTTAGAGTTTCTTATGATGCTAAAGATAAGTATGTTCCATGATGATAATGACGATGATGATGATCCCATTCTAGAGATTCCAAAGCTTATGGATTTGATGCCATAATGAGATTATTGAGTTTATTTCATGATTTTCTTGATTTCATTCATTATTGTTGATCTCACCTTATGTTACTTGATCCTTAAAGGTGAGATATAGCGATGATGATTGCTCCATAATATAAATCGGAGGTTACCGACCTTACGTCACTCCGATAAATTAGTAGTTTTTATTTGGGCTCTCATGCATGCTATGAATATTATATATGTATATGGCTATTTTGTGATATTATCGAGTCTTATTAAGGCCGGGTACCAATATTATCGAGTCCTATTAAGGCCGGGTACCGATATTACCGAGTCCTATTATGGCCGGGTACTGATATTGTATATTTATATATGGGATATGGGGAAAGGTGAGGCGTTATATACGCATAACCACCTGATCAATTGGTATACTATGATACTGCCTTGGACGCGAGATGCCCGGACACGGGATATATGGTTAAGTGGATCGGGCCGTTCGTTCTGCGGCAACATATATAATGATGATATACTATAGTTATGGATCGGGCTGCATGTTCCGAAGCACTATTATATTATATATGTATAAAAAATGTTTTTTTTTAAAGAAAGCTAAGCATGCATGATATCCGCCTTACGAAGCAATCAGATATAAGTTATCCTTATCTTATCTTATGTTCTATATCTCTTGTTATATTGTTATTCGTGTCTTACATACTCAGTACATTATTCGTACTGACGTCCTTTTATTTTTGGACGCTACGCTCATGCCCGCAGGTAGGCAGGGAGACGGATCAGATCCATAGGTGCTTTATCAGCGGATTCTCAGGAGCACTCCACTTACTTCGGAGTTGCAGTCTATTAGTATTGGTCATTATGGTCACTTGTATTCTATGTAGAGGCTCGTAGACATGTGTGTACAGTTAGACGTTTCATAACCTACCAGTTCATATTATTGTATGATATTTTGGCATCCTTGTTGGCTTGTGATGATGAGTATAATTGTTGAGGATTATATAGAAATATGTCGTTATCTTGTGACATATGCCCTTACAGACCATGATACCCATGAGCTATCTTTGTGGTCAACCTAGAGATGATTACGAGATGCATGTTCAGAAGTGCTCGGTAGGTTAGTTCCGGGTGCCCGTCATGGCTCTCTGGTTGGGTCGTGACATCACTCCGTGCGCAGGCCGGTCATTTATTTTATCTTCTGTGACTGGGTGAGAGCTCTTTGTACCTACCTAGACTAGATCCCGGGAATTTTTTTCAGTTTTATTGTATTTCAAAACAGAGTCTGTATGAAACTTTTACTTTAATTTTGTGATTTTTGAAAGATTGTTGTCCAAACAATTTAAATGTTGGGTTTAGTTGGTAAGGGTTCGCCTACTAGGGTAGCAATATGGTAGGTGCCAGCACGACCCGTGGTTGGGTCATGACAAAGGGCTTATTTAATACACATTTAATGACATAACAGGCCCGATACTGCCACGGCGGCATCAAGGCCGCTACAGCACCACCACCTCAGCGTCCAGGGACCGTCGGGGTGACCTGGGAAGAAATGGGTTCGGCCGCCCCAGCGGTTATTCCACCGCAACAGCGGCGCCACTGGGACGGAACTGGTGCCGTTACGGCGGACACCAGGTACCAGAAACCCAATAATTTTTCTAAGTCTTAACCAAAATCCCGAACCACTCTCGAGGCCATCTGCTCACACACCACATACACAGACCCACACAAAAATAAGCTACGAACGCAATCGTGGCCTCGAAATTTCCAATGGAGGTCTCGTTGACCGAGTCAACCCCCGATACCTCATTACCAACTTCCCAACTCAAGTCCCAAAATGCATCCGAGTGTATTGGAAATCGAACCAGATATACACATACGTTCTAAAAGACCATCCGGACCTCTCGGAATCGACGAATTTTCAAAAAAGGTCCATTTACCTAAAAGTCAACTTGAGTCAACTCTTTTTCGCTTAAGGTCCATATTTTACAAAAGTCGCTCGAATCAAGTCTAGACACCTCGGGAAGCATGTCAGCGGTCCCCTTGGGTCAAAATGAGCTAACCAAGCTCGAAAAAAGGGCAAAAAAATCAAAAAGAATATTACAGAGGAAGTCCCAGTGAAAATCCTTGATCGTCAGGTTCGCAAGTTGAGAACGAATGAAGTTATTTCAGTGAAAGTCCTTTGGAGGAGTCAGAAAGTTAAGGAGGCTACGTGGGAACCAGAAGAGGACATGTAGTCCAGATATCCCCATCTCTTTGAAGAGTCAGCAGAGAGCGTTGAAAGTAATTTATCTTCCCATTCAGATTTCCTTTCGTGGTATCCCTGTCTCCCGTATTCAATCAGTTTAGTAGTCACTCAGCCCAGCGTTCATTTAGTCAGTTCAGTAGTTATCCAGTTCAGCAAGCTAATTAGTTTAGTATCCCTTTCGGTTCAGTTTTCATGTGTTCATGTCAGTTAGTGTACACATGTCTCAGCAGTCACTCCTTACCAGAATCCATCATTCGAGGATGAATGATCCCAAGGGGGAGATATTGTAACACCTCAGACCTTTAATTTAAGTTTTGACCATGTTTCTAGACTTAGAAATCAGACAGAAGTGTTGGAGCTGGAAATTGGAATTTTGTAGGTCAAGTGCGGGCCGTACTTCAAAGTATGAGATCCAAGTGCAGGACGCACTTGGAAGGACGGGATGTACCTAGTGCCGGCACTTCACCAAGGAAATTAGCTACTTACTGGAATTTGACATTCTAGGTACGGGCCATAAGTGCAGCCCGTACTTCAAAGTACGGGACGGACATGGTGCCCGTACTTCGTCCGCTTCAGTGAACAGTATAAATATGCAGAATCAGCTTTATTTTATTATTTTTAAATTCTTGAACCCTAGGACGACCTGCTGTTCTTCTCCATTACCAAGAACATTAAGGTAAGCAACCCTAACCTATTCCAAATGGATTCTAACATATATTTATGAACATTAAGCAAGAATTCATTGTTCTTAGCCTAGGGTTTTCAAGAAAATCCATCTAAAGGGTTCAAGACTTAGGCTTTTGGGATTCTTCTCAAAGTTCAGACCTTTCTTGCAAATTTTGGAGCATATTCAGGTATATGGGGATAACTATCTTCGTTAGGGAAAGTTCATGATTCTCCCTACGCCTCATTCTATATGCTTATTAGTAATTTGACTTAGAATACAGTTTAGCCATAGTTTTCTTGAATAGTACTAGAACTGCTATCATCCAGGGTTATAGTTTCATAATTCGTTCATGGTGATCATTTTGAATATCATGAACTCAGTACGTAATCATTATAAACTTGTGTATTGACATCGCATGAGTCTCAGTTAGTGTATAATAAGATATTGGCTTAAATTCCATAATCAGAAACAGTTATCATGCTATCAACTATAGCCCAGTCTCAGTCTTGTAAATTTTCAAATGTTGAACACCTGTATCTGTATTTTGGGTCCTAGACCACAATTTATGCATACGTGTTGCTTGGGCCTGAGGCCACAGTTTTTGCGCCCATTATTTGGGCCCTAGGCCACAGTTTATATTTACAGTCATATAGGTGATTCTTCATTCAGAACAGGGAGTACTTCAAATCCTTGTCTTCCTGTTTAGTTAAGTTTTAGTTTCAGTACTTATATTTCGTCTTTCAGTTGCTTTACATACCAGTACAATTCAAATGTACTGATGTCCCTTTTTATTTCTTGGGGGCTTGCATCTATATAGGTTGACGATCCAGCTAGCTAGGACTACTCGCATCGGTCGGCTTGGTGAGCCCAGCCTTCCTACGGGACGTTATCCTAACTTTGCTTCTTTCAGCTTTAGACAAATATCTTTATAGTATTCTTTAAAGGCTTCATAGGCATAGTCTGGTTAGTCATATATTAGCAGACTTTGATGTTTTAGCCTTGTTGGCATTGATTTCATATGTTTTAGACTTAAACGGTATTTTCGCATTTAATATATTTCAGCGTACTTTTTAGTAGATTAGCATGTGTTAGTCTTATTTTCTTATTTTAGCATGCTTGATATCACATGTTGATTCAGCCAGCTTATGGGTTTGCTCGGTCACATGCAGTTAGGCACTGAGTGCCGTGTTACACCTAGGCTATGTTTCGGGGCGTAACAACATGTTTCCTGTGACACCAACTCATGGTGTTAGGTTTGATAGGTCTTTGTGGTTGGCTTATGTATCAACATAAGATTTTTGCTGATAAGGTTTATGAGGTGATTAATCCAGGTGAAAACTCTGTTTGGATTCAAAATTATCACCTCAGGGTGTTGCCTACTATGTTAAGGAAAAAAAATACAATAGAATAAAAGTTGGCTTTTTTCTTTAGAGTCCTTTCCTATGATTTGAAGTTTACTTGCAAAGCAACATTTCACAGATGATGTGAATTAGTTTTCTTGATTAGATTTTTAGTTCTTTAACTGCTAGCTAGCCTTAGAAGGGCTTTCAAGTAATGAGCTGACATTCCTCCCACAAATATGTAATTTGTTTTCTCCCGAATAACTACATCAACGGTTTAGAAAGTTAAAGTTTTGGGTCCATAGAATCAATGATGTTGTAGCTTCTTGTGATACATGTATTATGTTACATGTCACTTACAGGTTTTTGGAGTGATCTAATTTGTCAGTAATTTCAGTAAATCTAGGGTAAATGCTTCAATTCTAATAATATTTCATTTGATTTACATCGGTGCTAAATGTAATATAAAATTAAACATTAAATTTGTTGTTTCCCTTTAATTTGGCTGTGGTTTGTTTGCATTTGACCTTAGTTTGCCTGCACTGTCTATTGACTTTCTTCTCTTTTTCCTTTGAGAAATAAGCATTAACAAGTGATCATTACTTCACAACTGTACAGGTAATTCTTCTGCCAAATATAAGAGAACGCTACAAAGGAGGCAAAATACGGGACGGAAAATGCACCAGCGTCTCCAATATGTAAATAGCATAGCCTGTAAATCATTAGTTCGTATGTGATGTAAATAATACAGCCATGGATGTAAACAATATAACACTTGCCAACTATATTATATCCGTGAAGGTATACTCTTATCCCAGAGTGTAAATAATATATGCCAATTAGCTAACAAGTAATATTGTCTATTTATTAGATACTAGCTGAATCTATTAACTAATAAGCACTATTGTCTAACTCATGTCATTGGGCCCGTGACTACCTAGTAACTAAGTAAAAGCCCCAATAAATAAAGAATTTTATAAAATAATAAAGCAAGCAAGAAGAATATTGTGGAGAAAAAGAGAAGAGAGGAGAATTCTTATTATTTCCCTTGATGGGATTGATTTACAATAAAGGAGAACTTCTATATTTATAGGGAAAAACCGACTTGATCCCAAAGTCATCAGCTCTACTATTTCTCCTAAAGATAGACATCCACAATAATAAATAATATTTATAACACTCCCCCTTGGATGTCTATTTGATAGATAATGTGCCTCGTTAAAACATTACTAGAAAAAACCCAGTGGAAAAAATTCTAGTGAAGGAAAAAGAGTACATATTTCTGATAATACGCCATTTGGTTGCCTCATTAAAAACCTTACAGGGAAAAACCCAGTGGGACAAAAAACTTGAAAGGGAAAAAGAGTACAACGCGTATTAACTCCCCCTGATGAGAACTTCAATCCAAAAACTTGAATCTTCACATCTCAATCTTGTGCACCATCTTCTCGAAAGTTGCAGTTGGTAGAGACTTGGTGAATAAATCAATCATATTATTGCTCGAACAAATCTCTTTCACGTTGATATCACCATTCTTCTAGAATCGTATGTGAAGAACAACTTTGGTGAAACATGTCTTGTCCTTTTATGAATCCTCTTTTTAGTTGGGCTATGTATGCTGCTGCATCTTCAGTCTTTGGATAGAGTTGCATCCGCATATAATATTGTTGAAATCACTACAAGTGCATTCCCGACTTGCTTTATAAACAGATGTTATCTTTATATATTGTCATGTAGAACAAACATCGTATGACTGTAATCCCTCATAGTCATAGCAAAATATATAAATGCATCAATTGCATAAAGATATGACACTTCAGGATCAAAAATTCTGCAAGTTTCTCTTTTCAACTTCTTTCAACAGATAATATACTGCTTTTGAGAACTCTTCAAGAGTTTCAATAATATTCAAGTCATCAATTTGCACCAATAATATAACAAATTTTGATTTCCACAAAGACGTAAGGATAAATAGAGTTATTTGTGCCCTTAGTCGCATGAATATTCATTAAGGTGATAAAATCGCGTTCACCTTGCTTAACTTAATTCATACATGAATTATGAACAAATTTCTACAACTTGTATATGCTTCAGACATTTAAAATTCTTCAGGAATTTTCATATAATTTTGTCAAGTAATTTATATAGGCTGTGACAACATCTATTTCTCTTTAAATGATGTGACATCTTCTGGTGTCTAGACAGCAGGTCCAATAAGCTTTACGCTTACCAAGATGCGTCATTTCACTTGATAATAATCTCTATGTTAGCATGCTTTATAGACATAGAATTCAGATCCTCACAATCTTTTACAATATTGCGCTATATTATACCAAAGACATCGTCAACGATATATTTTCTTGCATCGGTTTGCAATAGGACATAACTTATTGAGATCTCATCACTTTTATTATTTTTAGTTACCTAAACCTCTCATGAGGTTTCATGAAGTGTTATGTTGTAGGCTCTTCAAGAGCACATTGCCTCCTTATAACAATCATTGATCATTTGCTCCTCTCCCTTTTTAAGGATTATTTCATTTGCAACCGATTAATCTACCATGCTTCATGCATATTGTGTGCTTTGTCCTTCAGGGACATTAATATTAATAGGAGCATTTTGCAGCTGAAATATGAAACCAGTTTTGGGTCAGCAAATGCTTCTAGCTAGGGGTGTTCAAATGAGACCGAAAAACCAATCCGAACCGGTAAACCGAATCAAACCGACTTGATAAACCGAAAACCGGCTTGGTTTGACTTGATTTGGTTTTAAATTTTAAAAAACCGATAACATTTGGTTTGGTATTAAACCAAAAAAATCCGAACCAAACCGATATATATATATATATATATATATATATATATATATATAAGTCCAATAAAAATTCAAATAATTAGTAAGAAAAGTGTAGCCCATTTAAGTTTAAGGTAAAATAAAAAGAAATTTGCTAAAGGTAAAATAAAATTTCTCCCTTATTCAGTTTTACGGTTCCCTCATTTACATGGCATCTGAATTACTACTAATAAGCTAGCATTTTATCCGTAACAAATTAAAGGGAAGAAAACGGCACAATTGGAATTTAAAAAGATTTGGTAGATGACTTTGTCTTTCTGTTTATCATTTTTTGTTTTAACTTTTGTGCTTTCTTCTCAATGCTTCATAAACACGATGAATCTAGATAACAAAAATTTCGGAGGGGCTGCGTAATATCAAAAGGCTATATATAAGGAGGTAACTACAATCATGAAAAGTAAATGTTATGCTTCTATAATTCCTATACCCATAGCCATAGGCCTATACCTAAATAAAGTTAATGAATTAATTAAGAAGATTCTTAGATTTCAATGGATCACTGTCAAAGCCGTATTTAGTTATCATTTGATCCAAAGGTTCTTTTTATTAATACATTCTTAAAATCCGAAAAAACCCGCAAAAACCGAACCAAACCGATAAAACTGACAAAATCGAAACCGATAGAATTTATACTTTAATGGTTTGGTTTGGTTTGAATATTAGAAAAAACTGACTTAATTGGTTTGGTTTGGTTTTAACCAAAAACCGAGTCAAACCGGACCGTGAACACCCCTACTTCTAGCATTTAACTTGAATTACTTTTTGAATGAGGATCATACTAATGATAATTCACAACATATTTCCTAGCTACTTATTCTTTACCCCTTATGTTAGAAAAACTAACATATATCTCATCTTCTTTGGGGGAACCCATCTTCTTTGAGGTATCTTGTTACATCTCGTAGTTTGGTACATTGAGATTCATTGTGTGTTAGTGATTCTAGTCATGGACACCGGAGTTATCAAGGTTAAGCGATGTTAGATAAGTTTATCTTATAGTTATAAGGGGTTAAGTTCATGTTTAGCAGGTGTAGGAAGGATTAGAGACTCGATGAATCAACGAGAATACGTTTCGACAAAAGTTGAGATTTACGGTTGGTTTTACGAACCGTATATGGTATACGGACAGTAAAATCTATGTACCACACCGTAAAATTTAATCAGTGGGTGGTGGCTTTCTGTTGGTGATTTACGGTCCAAATGTACGGACAATAAATTATTTACGGTCCGTATATTGGACTGTATATCTGAGGCGGTGGCAGCCTATTTTTTTTTAATATATTTTCGTTGTTCATTTTAGCTCATTTTAACATTTCCCTAAGTCCATGAAAGCTCTATAACTCTCTTCTAAACATATCTAACCAATCCCCAAGAAGAATCAAAGATTAAAAGTGCAAAACAAGTGATTCAAGCTTAGGGTTTTATATTGAATCCTAGTGTTGCTTCTTGTACTGACCTTGAGAAGAATTTAAGGGTTAAGAAACTTCTATGTTGGATGGTTATTGGGCTTTGGAGGTAAGCTACTACTTTGTTTTCATGATCATGGAATTAGTTAGCCTTTCTACTACTTGTTAAATGAGGAAGTTGTGAAGAGAAAGCTTAAACTTGTTTTTGGCTATAAGTTGAGTTGTGGATTGATCTTGATCATGTTGTTACTATGTTATTAGGATGATTTCCATGAATTTGGATAGTACTTGATGTTGTTAAGATACTATTGAATTTATACCTCATGGGTGAGAAGAAGGCAAGTGTATATCATTCATATGTGTTAGTGTATTTGAAAGTTGATTGATGAATATCCTTGTATTATTGTTGAAGAAAGTATAAGAGGCTCATATGAGGTATTAATTGTTGTTATGGATTGATTATGAGAGAAGCTTTGGGATTGAATTGAGCAAAATTTGAATGTAATCTTTAGATTATGAAATTGTTGATGTTTTATTGTGGTTTGGGAGTTGTTTTTGAGTTGAAGGAAATAGAAGATGTAAGGGGAGATGCTGCCCAATTTTTCGTTAGCTCATTTATTAATTTAGTTTGACCGTATAAGAGCTTCAATGACTTACCCGTATTGCGAATCATCTTGAATGTAGATTTACAAGCTTGGGAGGATAAGCGTTAAGTAGTTAAGGAGATGAAAATGTATGTTAAGGCTGTCCCTTTCTTTCTTACGGCATGATCCTTTGATACAAACCCATTCAAATGATATCCATAATGTCCCCATTCCTAGATATGCTAGAAGTTAATGGTTCTTGATGTTCTTATGATATTATTGATCTTTGTCTTATGGTTGTTGATCTTGTTCATTGATATTGATCTCATCTTACGAATTTTGTTCTTTCAAGGTGAGATATGTTTATGATGATAGTTTCATAATGATAATCGGAGGTTACCGAAATTAAGTCACTCCGATAGAGTTATAGCTTTTATTTGGTCTCTCATGCATGCTTTATATGTATGCATGTATTTTCTCAATCCGCGTCGCGCTATAGTCGGTCGGGCAGGAACGTAGACGTGCACACCACTGCAGTGGGCAGCTTATGATGTTACCCCAAACGCGGGTTGCCCCAGTCGCGGGATGATGATGATAACACCGAGCCTAAATGGCCGGGCAGGATACTATATATATGTATGTATGAAAAATGTTTTTTTTAAAAAGCTAAGCATGCATGACATCCGCCTTAAGAGGCATTCAGAGGTACAAATTGATCTCTTTATCTTATGTTATCTTCATACCTTCATTATTTTGTTGCTCATGCCTTACATACTCGGTACATTATTCGTACTGACGTCCTTTTATTTATGGACGCTGCGTTCATGCCCGCAGGTAGACAGGAGAGACCGCTAGACCCTAGGTCGCTTCTATGCCGATTGTACAGAACATTTACATTTGTTTCGGAGCTGCGATTCAACTGGTATTATTCTTTTGTATACATATATGGGCATGGCGGGGTCCTGTCCCGCCTTTATGATGTTAAGCACTTCATGTAGAGGCTCGTAGACATATGTGTATAATTAGATGCTCTATGACCTCTTCGGTTCATATTTTGTATATCATTTTTGGCAGTCTTGTTGGCTTGTACATATGGGCATAGTTGATGGTGATTATATAGAAGTGCATGTACTATTGAGCTCGTGTCTCTTACAGATTATGATAATTGTGAGTTAGCCATATGGTCTACCTAGATATGATTATGAGATGTATGTCTAGAGGTGCTCGGTAGGTTAGCTTTGGGTGCCCATCACGGCTCTCCGGTTGGGTCGTGACATATCTATCTTTGTGTATCATGATAGATTAATTAATCATATACCACACATAAAAAACTGTTAGATGAAAATATCTGATTTCTAACACAGAACCAATTCTGAGGGGAGAATTTATCATAATTTATTGGTCTGAAACATACAAGTGATGTGTATACAATATATAATATCTCAAACCCACATGAAGCTTTGTTCTCATAAGCAATGGATTATCTATTTATCGGAGGCATTCAACGCCAAACCAACTTCGATATAAACCAGCATCAACAAGATGAATTATCTTGAATACATAATCTGAAAATTGTTCTCTCAACTCATTATTTGAGCAAGTAACTTTGTAATGTCAAACTGCAGGTTGACAATAAACAGGTGACCGTCTTATCGATGCATCTATTTAAGACATCACATAACAGGTGAACGGCTCTTATTCACCTTTTATAATTTTCCAGAATTTAGGGAATTCAATCCCAACTTTAGCCAGTATAATCAACTTATCGTGAGAACAAGCAACAAAAATAAATTCTTGAAGAATCTTCTAGTTCTTTAATATATGTCAAATATTCAATTTGCACATCATATTTGAATCGGGATGGCCAAACTGCTCATGCCGACTAATAATTTATTTATACTAGTAAACTTCAAGTTTACCATGCCATGTGCTATTTGTTTTAGTAAACTTCTGGTTTACTATGACATGAATTTTATATCACTATAAACTTCTGGTTTATAGTTCATATGATTTCATCATGCATATGTTTGTGTAGTACAACTGGGAGAATAAAGAGGGTAACCTTTCACATACATATTTCATACCCACTATGATTTTGAAGATATTTAATCCTCCCATCATTTGTAGCTTTAATATGATAGCCATTTATCTTAGTAAACTTCGGGTTTACTACAACTTGTGTTTCGATCAAAACAACTTCGTACATTACAATCTAGAACGAATTACATAATAGTACATAAGCTCTTCAGGAGCCTGTAATTTATTCTCCATAATCAAATATTGTTTGGACACTACTAGTTCCATGATCTTCTAGATAAATAGTTAGCTCTTCTAGAGCCCTTAATTGATTTTGTACTATCAAATATTACCCTGACATCACTTCTATGGTAAATATCTCCTTCAGGGAGAATAACCATTAACATCCGAATATTTTGTTTCAAAGATGCAACCACATAATTATTTCTTTCTTCAGGAAATTCTTGTACGAATTGTTTTTTCCTTCTGGAAAATCAGCAAGTAAATATATTAGTATGGTTATAGTAGAAATTATTCTACAAAATTTGTATCCCTTTTGTCTTAGAATGATACATAATAAAAGTATCTAAGATGATTTGACGTACGAGAAGTACGTGCAACAATGACGTTCATACCACAAAATAACATTTATATCCTTTGTTATTTTATCTCTTCAGAAGGTGTGTTGTGGTATTTCTTCATTCATTTCGGGGAATGAAACTTGGTCATTTAGATGAGCTTTATACATAATATTCAATAGCTCATTATTTCTCTCAACCACAAGAAAACACAGCTTTAATATATTTCTCAAAGTTATTCTGCTTCAGGAGAAAATTCCACCTTTACAGCTTCAGAAGTTAAGTTTAAATTTTTACTATTTTGGAATCAAACTTCAAAGATTTACTACTTCGGGAGTAAAGTTCAAAGGTTTACTACCTCAAGAGTAAAATTTAAAGGTTTGCTACTTCGGGAGTAAATTTCAAGTTCCTACTACTTCAGGATTAGAGTTCAAAGTCTTACCACTTCAGGGATAATCCTTTTTTTTTTTTGTTCTTTTTTTGTTCTTTTTTTTTTTTTTTAAATGTTTATAACTGCAGGAGTAAATTTTAAAGTTGTACTACTTCGGGAGTAAACTTTAGAATTTTACTACTTCATGCGGAAGTTTCAAATTCTTACTACTCGAGAGTAAATTTAAGGGTTCTACTACTTCGTGAGTAAATTTCACAATTTTACTACTTTAGGGTTCAAAGTTCTACTACTTCGGAAGTAGAGTTTAGAGTTCTACTACTTCGAGAATAGATTTCAGAGTTTACTACTTCAGGAATAAATCATAAAATTTTCAGAATATTTCTTCTCAATTGTTCTACCTTTTCTGGAGGTGAATCGTGATATCTCCATAAAAAAGAGCACGTCTGAATTTATAATCTTTACTAATCATCACATTCACTTCAGGAAATGGATTTGTATTTGTAACATTTATCAAAAGTTCTCATTCGTCAAGAATGAAACGTGTGCTTTGAGCATATCAAATTATAATTGCTTAAAACCCATTTTAAGATATTGCTACTTCAGGAGCAAATCGACATATATATATATATATATATATATATATATATATATATATATATATATATATATATATATATATAAAAGATATATTTTTTTCTTTTCAATTATAGAGAATAGCCTCCAATTAATTTGATAGAATTAAAATCGCAGTTCGTGAACTGAAGAGTTAAAAAAAAAAACGCTACCTGATGTGTAACTTTCTTCTATATGGCATACAAGCAACAATACTCATATATAATTGTATGAAAATAAATTATTATTTCTATTCTAACGTTTCTAACCTATGGCATTGAACATGTAACAGCTGATTGCATACTGGAGTATATCTTTATCATAGACTAAAATAGTTAGGATCTGCCAGGAACTAGCGGAACATATATTCGAGAATTAAACTAGTATAAAAGTTAAATCCATCTGCCCATTCAACAGTAATGATTCAAGATGCAAATTCAAGATTAACAAATATTTCACAATTAGAGGGTCATCATAATATATCATGACGAGGTAATCAGTATTACTTACAGGACTTCATATATCATTTTGTATATCGAAGACTTTCATATATTCATATAGCAGTACAAGCAAATAGATTTGTTCCTGCCTCGGAAAGAAAATTGACCAACTCTTTCAAGAATAAGATAATACCTGCTTGAAGCTGATGATCTCAATTGGAAGAGACTCGTGCCGATAACGTGTTATAAAATAATAAAGCAAGCAAGAAGAATATTGTTGAGAAAGAGAGAAGAGAGAAGAATTCTTATTATTTCTTTTGATGAGATTGATTTACAATGAAGGAGAACTTCTATATTTATAGGGGAAAACTGACTTGATCCCAAAACCATTAACTCTAATATTTCTCCTAAAGATTGACATCTACAATAATAAATCGGAAAAGGAACAAATATACCCCTGTATTATTGGAAAAGGGCCAAATATACCCCTCCTTATTCTTTAGGTTTGAATATACTCCTGCCAGTATACTTTAGGCACAAATATATCCCTCCCCCGTTAAATTGTCCAAAGTGGACTTTTGCTCACATGTGGCATTGACATTTTGGTGAGGTGGATGCCATGTGGCATTGCCACCTCACATCTCCAACTCATTTTACTTCGTCCAGTCACCTTCTTCTTTCACCACCATTGTTGTTCTTCTTCTTCTTGCCTTTTCTCGAACTGGATTTCGTCCAAGGAATGTTGTTATTTTCTTCTTCGATTTTGCCTTCTTCTTTGCTAGAAGACACACATTTTCCTTCGCTACTTGTTGTAGGTGTCGACAAGGGCAATGTAGTCATATCACTTTTTTTCCCTCCTCTTCTTCTTTTACTTTTGGTGATGTTAGGGTTAAAGTGGATAGTGGCTCTTCTTCTTCTTCTTCTTCTTCTTCTTCTTCTTCTTCTTCTTCTTCTTCTTCTTCTTCAATTTTGGTGGATTTCAGGAGACTTTTTGAGTCAGTAGATGGTAAAAATCGGGTTTTGGGAGTATCCACACTGCCGTTTTGGCAAACAAAAGTATAGTCATCATTGCTTCTTAATTCATTCTTTGAAGAAGTAAGAAAAAACTTTGATCTTCATACTTCTAATTCTTTTTTTAAATCTAACCAATTTGATTGCAAAATCACTAGATATGACACAATTAATCAAACCCGGAAACTTTGTAAGAATTGGTATTAAATAGCGAACAGAAATGAAGCAAATCCACAAAATTGAGATTGTACTCCACTTCCACTAGAAAAAAACTTATATGAATATGCACTTTTTTTGGTGGTTGGGGGGGGGGGGGGGGAAGCAAATATGCTGCAATAGTGGTGAAAGAAGAAGGTGACTGGACGAAGTAAAATGAGTTGGGATGTGAGGTGGCAATGCCACATGGCGTCCACCTCACCAAAATGTCAATGCCACTTTTTTTTTTTTTTTTTTTTTTTTTTTTTTAAATTCTTTAAGTCATCTCCATTCTTGGAGACTGACTTGGATGTTATTGATTCAGCAAAAAGGGGGTCAACAAGGTTACAATGCCCTGCACCTACTTTGATGGAACACCCTCCATCTGTCTGAAGTAGGATTTCATCTACACTTTCAAAAATATTAGAATTTGAAAGTGACGATATGACTCATATCTTCACTATCAACACAAGAAGGAATTAAGGGACATCAAATAAGTAGTTCCTATACATTGACCTATGCACAGAAAAGGAATTTTTAACAATGGAATTTCTAAAAGAAGGCATTTGCAATCTGTCCATCTTGATCTGTCCTCTTGTGCGCAATTTCATGTTTTTCTTTCGAGGTTTGACACCAACAACATACCTAGTGTAGCCCCACAAGTGCGTTTTGGGGAGGGTAGAGTGTACTCAAACCTTACCCTATACCTTGAGAGGTAGAGAGGCCGTTTTTGATAGACCCTTGTCGAGGTTTAACACCAAACGGTATCAAATATTATTTGGAACCGTGCCAAAGAAGGAAGTTTGACCGCTCTCCAGGGTCGTTGTATAGCAAACATGGTGAACGGGCTATAATAAGTCAAGTTGCAATGAGAACTACTGTTCCAACATGTTTTTCGGTTTAACCTTCGGTTTCAGGCATCCACTTGCCTGACTAATCCAAAGTTGTGTTACATAGGTTCCATTAAAAGGGAAAGGCTTTCCGTTCTCAAGGCTCAAACCTAAGGTGTTTGGTTAAAGGTCATGGGTTATCATTCATCCCACCACAAACTTGGATATTGAACTCATTTAACACTGCAAGTAAACAAACACTGGATTAGGGCTTAATTAGCTTTGCCGTTGCAATAAAGATGGTCTAAAGTTGGACTTGGACAAGAATTTAGGTTACAACCCTCGCTAAGGGTGATGCCTACCATTGCAACATGACTACGGGCAGTGCATCTGTTTCAGGAAAAAAAAAAAAACTTTTATATAAAAAAGAGAACATTTAATAACGGCCAAATGCATCACAGATGAAGTTCAACTAACATCAAAAGTTAGATGAAGCATACATACTGTATGGTGCTCATACTTCACTCTGCCCTCAATCTATCCCACATATAAGGAAGAAAAGAAAAAGTATACCGCGATGCACCTCTCTTTGGTTAAGCTCTTGAAGATGTCTAAGTTGACTTTCTTTAGAAGCCGAATCGAGGGCCTTTTTTCGGAGCCAAAATGGAATATAAAAAAATACTTTTTAGACAAAAAAAAAACAACTTTTCAGACAAAAAAAAAAAAAAATTTATCTTTGGCTACCGATTTATGGAACCTCACTTACTAGTTCGAAGTTGAAAAATAGATTTCATGCAAATTGCACACTGAAGACTGAACAGAAAATTAAAAGTTGTACTACAACAACCATAAATAAACATTCCCTCCCTGCTCTAACTTGAGTCTTTCCCATTCCCATCATCACTCCCTTTCTTCCTCACAGATCTGTATATCAACATTCGTATCATCTATGGGTGTGATTGGTATATAGGAAAACAGTTTATGGAAAATGTTTTTAAATTTTTTTATGTTCGGTTGGTGAAATTTTTAGAGAATATTTTCCTTAGGAAAATAAGTTCCTTAAAAATAAAGAGATTGACTTCCCAAATAGAAGGTGGGAAAACAACTTCCATAGGTGATAATTTAAGTTCACTGTCTCCTCCCTACCACCCAACGCTCTCAATCCCCACCCCTTGACCTTCCCGCCTCCCGCCATTCCCGGACCCCCAGTCCCTATTGCATCCCACACCATAGTGTTTTGCTAGATTATATATAGATGTTGTTGGGATAACATTTTTTTGTTCACTTACCGAACACTAGAAAATAAGTAAGAAGTTCACTTGTTTTTTTAAGAAAATATTTTCTGGAAAATGTTTTTTCTTATGCCAAACACACCCTATGTCTCAACTCTCCGTCCGCACCAATATTGTCAAAATCAGCATGGCTGAGGATCCTAACTTGGCAAGTATGTCTGACCGCACGACGAAGATTTTGCTGCTATCGTTTAATTTAAGCTGAAATTGAATAAAGTATAATGAAAAGATTTTGCCTAGTATATACCACTATAGCAGTAGTCTTAACTCTTTTCAAAATTCAAATAGTGTGGACAAATCATGCAAAGAGCTTCAATAAAATTCGAGTAGAATCTTGTTTGTTGTGCACTGGAGTACTACATAAAATCTTAGTATAAACAAATTCTTTTATGAATACAGCACACCATACTTTTTCTGTCAAATCATGATTTTTTTCAAAGTCTTGGGATAAATGAAACAAGACACATCGAACAATGGAAATATAACAGGTAAACAACTAGTTGATGGAGGCCCATGCTAAATCCGACCAAACTCAAAATATAAAAATATTACATAATTTTTATCAAATAAGTATAATTTGTGTCACATTTTTTTACCACACAATTAATTTAGTGTGATTGCAGGTTAACCATATCTTCTTCATAAGTTTTCATAATTATCAAAGTTTGTTCGTCATATGATTGAATAATTTTTAAAGAAAAACTATTTATGCGGAAGTAAATTTGGTAGGAAAATTAGCAAATACCAAAAGGACGCAAGTGATTCGATATTCTATAAATTAACATGATAAAGTATGATAATTACAATTGGGGGAAGATCATAAAATAGAAAAAAAATCATATTTTTATGAATTTGTGAGCATGCAAATTTTATTTATAGATAGAACTATATTTCTTTTGGTATTTATTAATTTTTCACTCATTATTTTATGTGTCAAGGCATTACGCTAGTCAAATATAATTTTTAACTTTAGTTTTAAATGAAATTCAATAAAGAACCTAAATTCATAAAATGAACCTCAAGAATCAAGTTAGTCTTCGTATAAACGTTATGCTTAAAAAGATTAATCCTTAGTTAATGAAACAAGATATCTAACAAATAAGATGATCTTTTTCACCATTATACAATATCATTCAATAAATTTTTACTTTATGTATTTATAAGCACATATGATCTCACTAAAGAAGCAAAATGTATATAGAGAAATTGGAGAGAAACATATGACGTGAGACATGTTTAAATAAAAAATAAGACCTAATAAATGCTTCGATTGGAAAAGAAAATTTAGCTCTAAAGTTACCTAAATTTTGCTAAATGTCCAAGGACAAATAATGTAAAAGGAACTTCCTCCGATCCATATCATATGATGTTTTTAGTCTGGACACATCCATTAAAAGATCACTCACACCTAGAATTAAGAAGTTTTTTCACTAAATTATCCTTAATTAAATAATACTCCCTTGTTCCATTTTTACTTGCGCAATATACTAAAAATAAATGTCCATATTGACTTGTCAAGATTGAAACATTTGACTTGTCCAGATTGAAAAATCAAGAGATAATTTATCATTTCATACCTATTTCACCCTTATTATTAATTATTATGTTGGAAATATCAAGAAATTGCTAGTGGATATACAACTTTTAAAGTATGTTTGATTGATTTCAATTATTTAAATAATTTATAATAAATAGGGGTGATAGAGTAAAATTGTCATTTTATTTATTGCTCTTTAAAAGGTGTGTCAATTCAAACATGGACAAGTAAAAATAGATGGAGGGAATATCAATAAAACATGGTTTCTTTGTTATACAAAAATTCACTTATCTAAATGAGAGTAAATTTGAAAAAATAATAATACCGTAGTGATTATATAGAAAATTATTTATATGCAACTAAATATAAAAGTTAAAACAACCATATAATATGGACCGAAGGAATAACTCAAAAAAGTAGCAAAAAGAGATTTTTTAAAAAGTTATGCAACAAATCAATTATAAAAGTTCATGCGGAGTGGTTTTTAAAAAAAAAAAAAAGAATGAGCAAAAAAAAAAAAAAAGAATGAAAATATGCAAGAAAAAGGCCACAAATAAGTTTCTTATTAGAGTTGTGATGATGTGAGGACTACAAAACTCACTATCTTCACTTATATATAGTTAGCATCCGTGGTGTTTTGTGCGATCCCTCTTGATTAGCATTATTTTATTATGATTTCATTAGTCGATGTGTATTGTATTTTTTTTTTCACAAGACTTCAAAAGAAATTATCAGAAAATTTATAATGTGTCATATTTATAAATAGAAGTTTACAAGCTTTTATATGGAATTGTTATAACAATACTCCAAAGAACATGGGAGTGAAAAGACGAAGCAAAAAGAATATGAAAAGCTGTTTGAAATATTTCTGTCCTTTGCATGATTCAACTAGAATTTTCTTGAATATCATTGCATGATTTTATCCCCTCTCTAAGTTTTAAAAATAGTTCGGAAAAATGCTATATATTAAGCTCCCATTTGACTATAGAACTTGAAAATTTGAATTTTTGGAACTTGAAATTGTGTTTGGACATGTATTTTACTTGAAAAAAATGTAAAGTTTTGTGAGTGAAAGTGAGATTTCTCCCAAAAGCTAGTCTAAGCTATTTTTCAAAACTTGAAAATATTTTGAAGACAAATCTTCGAAATCTGATCAGATTTCATGGCCAAACAGATATTATGTCAAAACTTTTAAAAAAACTTAAAGTCAATTTCACCTTAAAAACGGTAGGCGCAAAACTTGGCTTCGTACAAAAGAATGAAATGAGACCTAAGCTAGTATTGATATCTAATGGAGCCATATTTACTGAAGCGGAGTTGCTCCCTGTTTTATGCTGCCAATGATGAAAAGAAATTCAAGAATGTGATTCAGCGTTTTATTTTTGACAACATTTAGCATGATGTTCTAAGATTGTGATTGGATTATGAGTTACTGGTTTATGGGTTAATTAAGTGAAATTGGGTAACTAAAATGGGAATTAAGGGATCCGTTATGTTTGAGTGTAATTTTAAAAACTTTGTTAACGATGGAAGTCAATTTGGTCACATAGTATAAAGAAGAACGAATATGACGAATACTTCAAAATAAAGAGGTAATTTTGGTTGTTTCCCAAAATTATATGTGAATAAGTCTTGAAGATAATTGAGAGAAAGAGTAGTGGATCTTATTCAAATAAAGAAAAATGAATGAATCATTGTTTACATAGAAGAGCTTAAGCCCATATAGTTAAGCTATGATTAGTTCTAGGCTTAACAACTAACTGTATACTTAACCAATAGACTAGTTAGTTACATGACTACTTTAGGGGGAAATTACTAAACTACCCTTACTAGCTTATGACTTAGACTTTTGTGCTTCAACACTCCCCATCAAGCTAGGTGGAGGGAAGATGTTTAGAATTCCAAGCTTAGATAACAGATGTCCATGCTATACTCCACTGAGTCCCTTGGTTAACAGATCAGCAGGTTGATTTTGAGTTGCAACATAGTTGATCTTTATGACGCCTTGTTGTAGTCTTTCCCTCACAAAGTGACAATCAATCTCAATGTGTTTAGTTCACTCATGATACACAGGATTGGTAGCAATTTGAATAGCTACCTTGCTATGTCACGACCCAAATCACGAGCCATGATGACACCTACACTCTCCCCCCTGGTGGGCGAACCATCCCAAAATTTCCATTAACTCTTTCAAGACATTAAAGGCGAATGAAACAATCCGAAAACACAATTCAACCATTTAAGCAACAAAACCAATGCGGAAGAAAATAATTTATTCATTAAACAATTCCCAAAACCTGGTCAGACTCGTACAAGAGCTTTAAAAAAGAAATATAGCTTGAAACAAAATTATAGACTCAAAATGGACACAAACTCCGTTTAAGGATAGACGTAAACAGAATTTTAAGAACAGACTCCGGGCTGCAGGATCTCTAATAGCTCACCCAACGTCTCGGATATCTACCTCGAACAGATATGAGGCCCTGAACAAAACCTGAAAAATGCTCTACACTCCATTAAGGAGTGTAGCAAGAGTAGTATGAGCACAACACTAGGCTCGTAGGTATCATAGGCCGAGAACGATTAGTTAACACATATAAATAAGCAAAAATTAACAGGTAGGGCGGATAAACAATCAAGTACAATCAATAAGCATGCTCGGGTAATAGTCCGCAACAATGAGGTACAATATCACATAACTCTCAGATCGTAGGCATACGTGGAAGTTTCTAATCCCCAATTCATCAAGTCATCATGTAGGTCCTCACAGAAAAACAACAACTCAATAATTCAACAACCAAGAAATCAATAAGGAAAATTCCATGCAAAGATTGCTAAGGCAAATGCCTCATAGTCATGACCCATGGGGGACCCACGAAGTCCGTGTACCCACATAGAAATATCAGCTAGGGCTCACATAGAATACCGCTGCTAGGATTCACGTATAAATATCTACGAGGGCTCATACAGAATACCGCTGCAAGGCTTCATGCAGAATTCCTTTGTTACCTTTATCAATTTGGCCCTCACAGAGTATCCGTATTTCCATAGTCACCATTAATGTGTATATATATATATATAATTGGATGAACCTCAAATCAACATGTATAATAATGAATGCATGCCATGCAAGAGATCAATATCAACAATAATCATGTGGAAATCTCAACAGTTACTTGCCATAAACTCGCACATCACAACTTACTCCATTACACTATTTTTCCTTTCTAGGTGATGAGTAAGCTATCCGAGGACAGAGATGAGCTCAATAATGCACATAATCCAAAATAGGGAAACTACAAGTCAGGGCATGAACCAGCGTAATCAGGTACCTGAGCAGCAAACTAGTCATAGAGTAACAACACAAATGGCGGCAAGCCCACATAACAGCTGACGGAACCATCCTAAATGGAATCTCCTCCACAACATGCCCCAAGGCCTATCATGCTTTCCCCGTCAATAGCTACTATCTACATATGTTTCCTAATCGGAGTCTAATAATGGTAAACCGTAACCTACCTCGAAGCCGAACAGGAGGCACGAACCATCCATCTTGATCCTCTTTTTTTTTTTTTTTTTTTTTTTTTGAAAGCATTCGAACGAAGCAACGTCTAATAAAAAAATTATTCTATGTTAGCAAATGAATCTATGAACCCCCAAGTTACCATAGTCCTAGAAGGACTCAAAAACAACCTTTAGAAAATGACCCCGGGGCCACAAGGGTAAAATCATTGCTTTTACAAAAAATTAGTCCACTAGAAGATCCAACAATCAACAATCTAAGTTTCACGCCTCTCTAACCCCAAGCGAGCTTTCAATTCCTCTAATTTACTAAAATTCCCAAAGTTCAAGGAAGACCCAAAAGTTAACTCATTAGAAAAATCCATTTTTAGAAGTTGAGATTTGAGTTGGAAATAACTTGCCCAAGCTACAATCAATGAAATCCTTTCAAACTAACCCATGATTTTAGTTCAAGAACAACATTCCACCAAACTAGGTTTTTCCCCCAAACCCAAGACCTAAATTGAAATTAACTAATGGAAGGAATAAAAATTAAAAGGATGTGGTCCCACTTCAGCGCATCACGTTGCACAGGTGCGGTACCTGATTGGGAAGGGCCTTATCCGCAGATGCGAAAAAATTTCAGCAGATGCGCCCCTATATCTGCCGTCTAACTTTCGCAGATGCGATACCTGCTCCGATTTCCCTATTCCGCAGATGTGGAATGTCTTATATAGAAACGGCTTCGCAGCTATGGTGCTTTCTTCGCAGATGCGAATCCTGAACAGAAAAATCAGAAACTAGTAGCTTCGTACTGGTTTGGTTCTGGTTATTTTTGCTGGTTTCTTTTGCTTGCCTACTGAGTTTTAATCTCCTAGATGAGGATTTATTCCTGAACTAACTTGATTTTGATTAACGCAGGTGCTACTTGGTGAAAAATGGATCCAAATGAAAATAAGAACGTCACCTTTGGTCTAAGAAAATGTACCGGCCCAAGAAAATGCCGAAGTAAATGCTGTAGATAAATATGCTACTACCCGGTTCATGTCCCACGACTGCCACCACCGTTATTTTGAAAATTTACTAGATAAGAAACTCTTTCCGAGAAGGGGGTTAACTTGCGCAAGGTTCCCAAACGTCTACCAGAATTCTATGAGCGTCTCGTGAACATAAGCTGGACTTTCTTTGCCCCCACCCCATGGAAGGAAAATGAAGAATGGGTGAGGGAGTTTTACGCGAATCTAAAGTGCGTGAGGTTGGCTGATCCTGATCTGGAGATTATATTTGGGGTATAGTGGTGAAGTTTGGTGCTGAGGTGATCAATGCTTATTAAAACTTGCCTAACCATCTCGAGGAATCGATGTAGGCGAAAAAATATTGTGGGAACGAGGATGGGTTGGTTTAAAACTTGCTTAATAAGGTTACTTGGGCTCGCAAGCAAACAGTGATAAAAAATACAGAGCTTACCGCTCAGGCGAAGAGATGGCGGTACATCATGTCTCGTAGGGTATGTCCTTTGAGAAACACTACTGAGTACATGTACGTCTGTGCCATGGTGATTTCCTGCATTCACTATGATGTTCCGATGAACATTGATTATCACGTGATTCGGGAGTTGGAGTAGTACCTGCACCAAAATGGTCCGAGTCTGATGTTTCCTTCTTTGATCACTGATTTTTTCAGGAATGCAAGGGTTCCAAAATGTCCTACAGATCATTAGGTTGACCCAGAGAGGGTGTTGCACCCATTGAAAGTCACCGATGAGGGTAGCGTGGTCCAGCACAAGAAGAGGAAGATCGAGGTGATGATGAGTCCCCCTTACAGCCGAAAGGACCCTTTGGTTCGATAGATCTCCAGTTACGGGCCATTCACCATTCAGGAGCTAGTGACGCAACTCCCCAACGGTCCCTTAGAGGCCGGTCCCTCAGAAGCTTGTGCCAGCCAGTTCACTTGAGAGGAGATGAAGCAGTACTTGAAGGCACAAAAAGAGCTTAAGAAGTCTGTTGGTTTGCTTGAGACAGCCTATGGCACTATGGCCAAGGCCCACAGTGAGGTTCATCAGGATTTCGACACAAAAAATAAAAAAAAAACAAGTCGAGGAGCAAGCTTCTAGTGAAAATGTGGAAAGGCATCAAGGGGATCTTCAAGTGGGTGAATTCGAAGGGAAAGTTCCCGTCCAAGGATGAGGATGATAAAGAAAAGTACTCTTTCATGTCGAAGGTCGAGGGTGGGTCCAGTGGCTATGATAGCAGATCTGATAAGGAGGACAAGGCCCAGAGTGCAGCTCCGCAAGGTTGAGCTCTTTAGCATATTGGTTTAGGCTTTCTTGGGGTTTTCTTTCAGACGTTTTATTTGCTTTGCTTTTGGGATGTTGAAAAATTTGGATGTTGGATGTATGCCCTCATCGGGCTTTGATGTTATGCAAGACTTTCACCCTTGTCTGGCTTTGATTTTCATGCAGGATTGTCGGTTTGAGTGAATTTGAAATTAAGAAAGATGTTGAATGTCACGACTCAATTTCACTAAGTCATGTGGGCACCTACCTTTGTCACCTCGGTAGGCGAACCCTTAACCCAACAATCATAAAAACATAAGTAAAGTGAAAGTTGGTAAAATAATGTAAGTCTTACGATAATTATAAGAAAATACAGAAGTAAATGAAATACACCCCAGTATCTGGTCTGGTCATATAAAAGCATCTAACTAAATACTATAAGTCTGAATAATAGTTATACATAAATAATCTCAAGATCATGTCTCAGGATGGAAATAAAGACATAAAAGAAAGAAGAGTCTTCGGGCAGCGAATGTCCTCATGCTCACCCTAAAAGACTCGAATTGCCAATCCTCGAATATCAGCTAATAAAGCTTCCCGCGGGTCAAATATGAGATAATAAAGCTTGAAAAGGGATCAAAAGGGTCGGAACGCAATAACGACAACGGCTCATTACATCAAATACTAATTAAACAATTACTCGTCCTCGAGCAATAAGGAAGAGGGGACAGGAAAGTACCTGAATCGGAAAATAACTGAGGATATCGGCTACGCATGACAGACTTTTCTTTATACGAAAATTCTCATCGAACAAAACTGAATCCCCACGAATGATATATGAACTATCAGAAGGATACTTCCTTAACATGGAAACATGGAAGTTCGGATGAACACCTGACCGGCCTGGTGAAAACTAACTTATATAGCACAGGATCAATACAGCTGATAGTCTCAACAGGCCAATACACCTCGAGCTCGCTTGCCCTTCTTCCCCAAATCACATGACACCCGACATGGGTGTAAGCTCTAGAAGAACTTGTGCACTCACTTAATCAGTCACAACTGTTTAAACTTAGCTCAAGATCCAACTCTCGTATCTCCGTATTAAAATTTCCTTCACAACTGATCATAAAAAAAGTGAATGGTTTTTGCTCGAATTCTCTGATTTGATAAAATTGCAACTCTGAACGCGATCAGTAGGCCCCACAAACACTTACCCAAACCCAATGCAATCCTTTGAAACATGGTCAAAAACCATAACCCATTCTGAACCGACAAAATACTATAATTCCGCTAACTCTTTCTCCCACACATCTTCTAAAGCCGTTACTCGCACTGTGATTTCTTAGAACACATGAACACACACCACAAGCCTGAAACCATGACTTACTTTTGCCAGAAATGAACCCTAGCTCCATCTGAGAATTCCACGCAATCCTATCAAAACTGATTTTACTCACGACCAACATGGCTAGTTCCAAGTCTTTTTAGCTGTCAAATCACAATACAGGAACATACCACTGAATACCTTACCAACCAAGTCCGTAGGAAACCATCGGATCACTCTAAAGACATATCGCAGCCATGGCACCTACTCAATCATTACCAAGCCCATTGTAACCATATACTACCCGAATAACTGTTCTCAGTAACAATATCCTCAAATTCACTTGTAAACCTTGATAAAACTCGGTAAACCTTTCATACGTCACATCCGAACCGAAACTCATTGAATCCTTACAGGTGTTTTACTGGAACCCAGAGATCCTCCTGGGATGATAAACATAGCCCAACAAGCTTAACTCGAACAATTTCGACCCTGAATGAATGTCCCACCTTTGAATACAATTAATAGTCACTCGAACTGACTCTAAATTTTTTGAAACAAATCACAGTCCTATCTCACATCTGTGGCTGCTAATTCAAATCCTTTCCTCTCGCATAACAAATCATGTATGTCACTCTCGACTCTCAAAAGCTGAATCATATCCAATTTGTCCACTGAGTACCGAAGAACTAAATCTTATGAATGCAACTTCTAGCTTCTCAACCTAACCCAATATGCACATCTGATACAACCCGAACCTTTCGACTCTAAAAACCTACTGTCTTATATAACAACCTTTAACCATCAAACTTTCCATTGTAATACCTCGATAACCCATAATATTTCCCAAAGTGTCAGACCTCACAACCTCTTGCGCTAACTCAGCACAACCATTTCCAAGTCCTTAATATCCCCAGGGTATTCCTCCAAATATCCAGTCGATATTACTCATAACATAAAACACTTACCACGAATACGGTCCCGCATCGAGAATACACTGCTAGCCCTCGCATAATAGGAACTTCCACAAATCCTTTCTCTTAAAACCACGCTAACTCATCCACTGTAAAGTGTTATGAAATCGTCCAATGGTGTACCACACAAGCCACTTCCTATAAAACTTAACATGTCGGTTACCTGAAATTTACCTCTCACTAGCCACTGATCACAAGACCTCACGGAATTTCCTCATATCACTTAGTCCATTTCTATAGACTTCCTTCTTTAAGCTACTCAACAATCAGACCCCAACTGAAATATGCAAGAAAACAACACCACGATCTATACCGACCCAAGAATCCCCAAGATGTACTTTTTCTTATCGATTCTCAATCAACTATACCTTTTCTTGACTCTCCAATTCCTCAATTTCTATCAGTTCACATACACCGCCATTGTCTGACCATTACTCGAACCCACTCAGTAGTCTATCACATAACCATAAGTCTCGCACACTAGCTGAATCACACCTGAAGATAATAGTAGGCCATGTACTCTATACATTATAGTTTTTCCTTAACTCACTCAACTCTAAACTGAAAACTCTCTAAATCCAGCGTATCACACAAACAGTCTCACTAATATCCTCATGTATCTCACTAAAGTGTCCTTGCCCGAATTGCCTTACTCAATTTCCGAAATGTTATCCCGAACTCAACTCAGTAAACCCATCATTAATATACCATTTCAAGTATCCATGTTAACTAATCCCTTACTCAAATCCTTAACGTTACTAGTCCTCGAAGAATCACCTCTTACCTCAATTATCAAATCTGAACATCTCTAACCACTTGCAAGCCAATCCTCCCTTTTTTTTTATTCAATCACATAAGCCGAGTAATAACACCACTAGTAGCGGGATCTAGGCAATTTTACATAATGAATACAAGGTTCCCAACCTTAGTCTACCATGACCTCTATTAGTCTATGATATAACCGAACATACTAACTCATCCATAAATTGTGAAGCCCAATCTATACTGTACAATCGCAACAAATCTCTCACATCACTAACTCTTGTTTTCACGATTTTCTTTCTGCCTTTAACCTCGAAGACGCTAATCAACCTGACTGGTCACCTTTTTTTCTGTGCATCATGATATAATGCCCCCGTAATCCAAACATGACTCAAGTACCCATATTACCTCACCTCAAGTCTTACGAGCCTTAATCTCCTGAACCCGATAGCAAGCTGCCTCATTGTAATTCTTTAGTTCCCGTATTTAATGTCAAATCACTTTTATCACTATCAACCAACAAACACTCAAATCCACTCGACCCTTTAAACCAATCATCCCTCTAAGCTAAACGAACCACAAACAATATCAATACTTCTCCTCAAATCTAAGTGTAACAACCAGTAACTCCCCAAGTCATTAACTCATCGCATACGCCCATAATTGAAGTCATTTCTATCAGTCGATTACTAGCTCCTCAGAAGCCTACAACTCAGTCAAATTTACCGATCAATCGATGTGCCCATAACATTCTCTTCATAGCAGAGTAGTCCTTTAACACCAACGAGCCCATAATAAGAATGACCCTTAGTACTAGTCGCAACCTCATCCTGACAACCATGTCAGATACCAATTTTTTCCCTTCCCAATCTCACGAAAAGTATTCATGTCTAAGATATTCTATGAAGTCTCACTCCGCTACACGCTTTCCATAAAAGTCCTCCTTCATGTTCTTATTGCTAACTTCTTTTCTTTATTACCTACGATCACAATACGTTTGCCCAAATTCGATGGTCATTACCGAACTTACTCTTATCCTCCCATACCGACATCTAATACTCTACCGCTGCTGAATTGTTGACCTGCCATTGGTACACTAGTGTCACGCACACCATCATAAATTCTTGACGAAGCTGAAGTTAAACCGATCATATCATCGAGCAACCCATTATTATTAAGCCATCAATGCACTTTCACTTCCGAGCATCCCAACGCTGAAACATAGAGACCATGTAACCCTCTGAACTATCTTTCCCATTCTCATGAACTCCCCCACGATAAATGAGTCTAATCGCAACTCCACACAATAACCAAGTCTTATCGCGACTCCACACAATCGAATCGTTAAGCCATAGCTAGAACTGAACTTGATCACATATCCGAATCAAATTAACATATCTTGTACCATACCACAACACGGCATAGATCAACCATTCGCATAAGAATTTAATGACGAGTTTCCACCCTCCGTGGGTGATCAAGGTAAGAAAAGTCTAGATACCAATTGAAATCGACTAGATGTCAATTTGAATAAAGTCGCACAAGACAATGAAAGAATGTGAAGTTTCCTAAATGTCCTATACCCTCTCGCAGATAAGTACGGAGCTCATCGTACCAATCCACAAGACTCTACTAGACACGCTCTTGTATTATAGACCGGGTAATCTAGGGCTCTGATACCAACTTGTCATGACCTAATTTTACTCATACGGGCACCTACCTTTTCCACCTCAGTAGGCGAACCCTTAACCCAACAATCATAAAAACGTAAGTCAAGCGGAATAAGGTAAAATAACGTAAGTCTTACGATAATAATATAAGAAAATACGAAAGTAAATAAAATACACCCTGTATCTGGTCTAGTCATACAAGAGCATATAACTAAATACTATAAGTCTAAATAATAGTAATACATAAATAGTCTCAAGATCATGACTCAAGATGGAAATAGAGACAATAGAGAAAAGGGTCTTCGGGCAGCGAACGTCCTCATGTTCACCCTGAAAGACTCGAATTAGCAATCCTCGAATATCAGCCACGAGGAGTAGAAGTCGATCTCGCCGGGTACTCTGTATTCATAAAAGAACGCAAAGAAGTGCGCCGAAGTCGCACAAGCAACAAGTACTGGTAGGTATCATAGGCCGACTAAGACTAGCTAACGTATATAAAGACAACAAAGCAAGATAAACACATAAACCAACAAGTACAAGTCAACACGAATCCATATCCATAACACAAGTAATCACCTATGTTATAGCATCTAAACCCAACTGTGCCAACTCTCAGTATAATCAATCCGAACCAGTACATCACAATCATTTCACAACAAGTCATCACCTATGTTATAGCATCTAAGCCCAATTGTGCCAAGTCTCAGTATAATCAATCCGAACCAGTATATCACAATAGTATCACAACATATCACCAGAAACCAAAAGGTACAATGCAATGCAATAATGTATGTACGATGAATGCAACGCATATGCACCTTTGTACAACATGTCTTGGATGGAATAACTCCACGTCTTGGCGATCATGACCCATGGGGGACCCGCAAAGTCCATGTATCGCTCGCTTTAAAAATTGACCTCGAATCACGAGCACAATCTCGTTCCCAGCAAGAAACCTCGGGCATCAACACTCAATCGTTCCCTGCAAGAAACCTCGGGCAACGTACACTAATCTCTCTTTTACTCTCTCCGACAAAGACCTCGGAGGCTACACTCACTCACTTATCATCATCAGTACCATAACCATGCATATATCAATGTATCATGGAAATACGTATGAATACGATGCAATGTAATATCAACAACCAATTCAATCCAAAACAGTACCACACATTGCACACATGGACACATATCACAATAACAGTCTCAATATCACAGCTTTTCTTTCCTTTCCAATAACATCAACACACGTCAAATACAATCTCCAAACTATAAGGTAAATCACTAAGCATCAAGTCTAGAATCACTCAGTGTTTCATAAACTCATTTATCATCATCAGTACCAAGTCATAATTCAATATCAATATACGTATGAAATGAGAATGTATGCCATGCCTGATATCATTATCAACAGTAAACTATAAGTCAAGTTCTCATCATGTGCATACATCACGATTCAGGCCTAATCTCATTATTCCTCCTTTCTTCGATGATAAGTGACACAACAAAAGAGATAGATGCACACGCATACCATAACACATCAACTAAGGCAACAAGACAATAGATCACACTAACAAGACAACAAGCCATAATCAAACAATAGTGCTAACCTAGGTGATCCATCCCAAATTCATACCCGAAGACGTAACATGCTGTCTCCGACAATCACTAACTCTACATATGCTTTACTAATCGAAGTCAAATAATAAGGTACGCCATAACCTACCTGGAATGCTGAACAAGAGCCACAAACTGTCAAACCTTAGCCTTGCCCTTTTTTTGTGCTTCCAAATACTAAAAGTCTAACCATATTCGAATTCTACATTCGAAATCAAGAAGAACATTACCCATATTGCTATATTTCTAATTTAGGTCCAATACTAACTATGGAAAAATGCGAAAATGGACCCACAAGGGTAAAATGTGCAATTCGAAGGTGGAATAGGAAATTCATGATCAAGATGATCAAAACCCACCATTCAATTGCTAGATTAACTCAAGATTAAGCCAATTTCGGAATTAAAGTGAAATCCCCAATTTGGTCATGAACCCTTCTTTCCAATCCTCAAAGTAATCTCTAACAATGGAAGATTAAGCTTATCAACAATGAATTCATCAAATTCGATGATTAAACTAGTCAATTTAATCATTAATTTCCATTTAGGAAGTCTAGAACTCATTTCAAGAATTTATCATCAAAACCCGTATTTTATCTTAAGTTCTATGAATTTTCTACCATGGATTCATGCTTAAGTAAAGGAAAAGGATGAAATGTAGGTTAGAGAGCTTAACCACAAGAAAATCCACCAAGAATCTCCGCAAATCGTCTCCAAAGTGCTTAGTAAATAATAAATGAGGTGATAGGAAATTAAGGGTTTCAACTAAGCATTAAATAAGAATCTGGTCCCATCATCCGCTGTAGCAGTTGGACTTTCGCTACATCGAGACCTGACCCGCTATGGCTGTCTACATCAAAACTCAACCAGCCGCTATAGCGGCCCCCTATTTGCTATCGCGAGTCCGCTACTGCGGATATCCGTCCGCTGTGGCGACTCGTCACAAACCCCTCTTAATCGCTATGGCGGTCGGTCCCTCGCTACATCAGGACCGCTATCCCGAGTCTGGTCCCGCTGCGGCAGACATCAGACACCAAAAATTTCCTAGTTTTTGAAAATTTTCAACCCGAAATTCGACTATCACCCGAGGCCCCACAGATACAAAACGAATATGTATGCCTACATAAAAACACTCTACAAACTCACCCGCGACCTCAGAATTCCCAACGGAGATCTTATTGACCAATTCAACCCCTAATGGCCTAAAGCCAACTTTCCAACCCAAGTCCCAAGACGCTCCAAAGTGCCTTGGGAACCGAATCGAACATCCCATCAAGTCACAATCGATCATACAGACCTCTCGGAGTTGACAGATTTCTGAAAAAGGTATGTTTACCCAACAGTCAACTATAGGTCAAACGTTTTTCACTTTAAGGATCTATTCTACAAAAGTTATCACAAACCTCACCCAGTCATCTTGGGAACCGTACACCCATCTCTGCGGGTCAAAATCATACTCATAGGGCTTGGGGAATGTCAATGGGGGTAAATGGATCAAAAATTCTATAACGACCGAACGGGTCATTACATCAGATATCAATTAAATAATCGTTCATCCTCGAACGAAGAAAGAGAGTATGGGAGCTGACGGTAACCAAGGAATCATTAGCATAATAGCACAGAAGCCTCCATGGTACGAAGTATGCCACAAATATTGCCCTCTCATTTTATCAGTCAAACTTCCTGTAACTTAGCTAAAAGACCCAATTTTCATATTTCCATACTCAAAATGCTCTCAGAACCGACCTTCGAATAAAAGAGCCATTTTTACCAGAATTCTCTGATTTGACATAACCATACCTCTGGAAGCGATCTATAGGCCCCACAAACATTCCTCAATATAGCACAAACCTTTTGACACATACACAATCATAGCGCACTACGAGCCGGTATAATACCCTGTTTTCGCTAACCATTCCTTCACACTTTCTAAGGTCGTTCTTCTCACCACGATCTCTTAGAAACACATAATCACAAGCCCGAAACCATGACCTACTCTTGCCAGAAAAGAATTCTTGCTTTATCGGAGCAACTCTAAGTAGTTCCATCAACTGATCTTACTCATAGCCGACTTCGCTAGTTCCAAGTCTTCTTAGACTTTCAAATCACAGAACAGGAAGCATACCACTGGGTACCCTGCCAAGCCAAGTCTAGGAAACCATCTATATCACCCTAAAGACCTCTCGCAACCATGGTACCTCCTCACATCCTTACCAAGCCTCGATGCAAACCATCACATCTGTCCGAGTAGCTGCTTTTTGTAAAATTTCATCAAGTCCACTCACAAACCCTAAATAAGCTTGATAACCTATCATACCTCAAATCTGAACTGAAACTCACCGAATCCGTGAAGGGGATTTACTGGAAACCCATAAGTCCTCCTGAAAATATAAACACGGTCCATCGAGCTCTAATCGAGCAATTCTAACCTGGAATGAATACACAACCCCTGAATACCACCAATAGTCACTCGAACTGACTCTAAAAGCTAAATTATATCCAAGCCATCATATAAGTACTGAAGAGCTATATCTTATGAATGCAACCTTTCAAGTTTCTCAACCTTTACCCGATACGCAAATCTGATACAACCCTAAAATTTTTGACGCAAAAACCTGTAGCCTCGTATAATAACCCTTTAACTATCGAGCCTCCCATTGTAATACCTCGATATGCCCATAACATTTTCGAAAGGATCAAATCTCTAAACCTCTTGTGCCAACCTAGCACAACTATTTTCGAGTCCTTAATATCCAAAAGTATTCACCCAAGATATCCAGTCAATATTACTTGTAACATAAAATAGTTACCATGAATACAGTCCCATCTCGAGAATATAACTCTAGCCCTCACATAATAGGAATTTTCATAAATCCTTTCTCTTATAACCACACTAGCTCATCCAATATAGAGTGTTACGAAACTATCCAACGATGTACCACACAAACCACTTCCTATAAACCTTAATATGTCTCAAGCACCTGAAATTCTTTTCTCACTAGTGGCTGATTACGAAACCTCGCAGAACTTTGTCATATCACTTAATCCATCATATCACTTAGTCCTTTTTCTGTAGACTCTCTTCTTTAAGTGTAGTCACTGTCACACTTCATCTGGAATATGCAAAACATCTCCACAACCTATACTGACCCAAGTAATCCCGAAGATGTACCTTATTTTTATCGATTCTCGATCAACTATACTATTTCTTGGCTCTTCAATTCCCCAAATCTAATCAAATCACAATCATCGTCACCCACTAACCATTTCTCGCACCCGCTCCATAGAATACCACATAATTATAAGTCTTGCAAACTAGCCGAGTCAATCCTAGAGATAGCAGCATTACATACTCCATACACTAGAGTTCTCTTAACTCACCCAACTCTAAAACTGAATACTCTCTAAAACCCGTGTATCACATACACAGTCCTACTAATGTCCCCACGTATCTCTACCAAGGTGCCTTTGCTCAAATTTCCTTACTCAAATTCTGAACTGTTCTCCACAACTCGAATTAATTCAAACCTATCATCGATTTACCACTTCGAACATCCCCATTGTCAAACCAGGACACCTCTAACCATTTGCGCGATTATCCCTTTCATTCAATCAACTCAACCGAGTAGCAACACCAGTAATAATAGGAACTAACCGAAACTAGCATAACAGGTACAAGCTCTCAACCCCATTCCAATACTAGATGTAACACCCGATAGCTCCATGAATACTAAAACATCGTACTTGTCCAAGACTAGAGTCAACCACTGGCTCCCATTAGCCCACGACATAACCGAACATACTGACTCAACACAGGACCCTTATGTTTATCCTACTATGTATGATCGTAACATAACTCTCAATCCAACTAGCCCTTGATTCCATGATATCCTTATCATCCCTCTAAAGACGAAGACCCGATGAACATACCCCTTACTGAAAGACCCGAACCACAACTGCTCAACATCTTAAGTATCCACTCGTCACGAATAGTCCTACTTTCTGATCTAGAATCGATAACCACTTTCCTGAAAGGACCATAAAAGCCACTAGCATAAAATCACGTTGAAGTCCAACTTAACCTTTCATGGCCGAATATGAAATCCACTCTCGTACTAATTGCAACCTTATTCTAACAAGCACGTCAGATACCAATTTTTCCCTTTCTAATAGCAGAGATTGTTCTATCGAAGTCCTCTTTCTTACGCATCCATCCCATTAACACGAAAAGAAATCGTACCAAAATACCCTAAGAAATCTTACTCCGCTACACGTTTTTCCCAAAAGTCGTCCTTTAAGTTTTTATTCTCAACTGCTCTTCTTTATTACACCCGGTCACTATACTCTTGCCAAATCTGCTAGCCCTTATCGAACTTACACTCGTTCCCTCATATCGACATCTAATACTCTGCCACAGATGAATCGTTGTCCTGCCATAGGTACACCCGTGCCACGCACACCATCATAATGCCTTGACAAAGTTGAAACCTTTCCCAAAATCAATCATATCATCTAACGAAACACTCTTGTTAAGCCATGTATGCACTTTTTCCTCTTCTGAGCAACCCAACACTGAAAACACGGAGATCATTTGTACCATCTTTCCTATTTTTCAAGAAACCCCCACAACAAATGAGTCTAACCACGATTCCACACAACTGAAACCTCAAACAATAGCTAGAAACTGAACTTGGTCACGCATCCTAATCAGGATGACACATCTCGTACCATACCACAACACCTCATAACAAAACCAAACATGTAAGAATTTAAGGACGAATTCCCACCTTCTATGGGTGATTAAGATAAGGATATTCATATACTAATTGGAATCGACTATATACCAATTTGAACTAAGTAGCACGAAGGAACGAAAGAATTCAAAGTTTCCTAAATGTCCCATACCCTCTCGCAGATAGGTACGGAGCTCATCGTATAGATCCGCAAGACTCTACTGAACATGCTCTTCTACTTATAGACCGGGTAATCTAGGGCTCTGATACCAACTTATCACGACCCAATTTCACTAAGTCACGCGGCACCTACCATTTCCCACCTCGGTAGGCGAACCCTTTCCCAAATCATCAATTTAAACCACAATAAATTAAATAGAGCAGAATAAGTAGAAGCTTGAATCATAAATAATCATAAATGCAGAATATAAATACAATCCCCAAGGAACTGGTCTAACTCGTACAAGAGCAACTAAGTAATGTCTAGAAAATATAAGTCTCAAATGCTAAACACATCTATCCGAATGGAAGAAAATAAAGACAGGGATATAGGAGTCTCCGGGCAGCGACTCGTCATATTCTCACCCTAGATACTCGCAAGCCAGGCCTCGAAAATTAATCTCGGGAGGCGAAAATGGAACCTGTCTCAAACTCTACACTCCGAAAAGAAATGTAGCAAGGTAGCATCAGTACTAACAACACGTATTGAGTAGGCATCATAGGCTGACAACAGATAGTTAACATATATAAAGAAAGAGACTGAAGAATAGATATGCTCACAATCAGGTAGACACACCATACAACCCAGGAATAACAGCTCAAGTACATAAGGATCAATAACCAAATCATAGCCTATAGTGAAGCATCTAAACACAAGTCTTCCCAAGTGTCCCACGATTCCTCAGAATAACCATAAACACTAGTACATACAACAATATTACTCCGTAACCTGAAGTCTCAACCTAGGATAAAGTCTATACTCCTCGAATCCATCAATTCTCGAGTATGTATTAATCATGCACGCGTAGTGATCTCAAATCAGTAACCAATCGGGAAATCAATGTTCACGAGCACCGTACAATACGATAAATAACCACTGCCAAAAATCAGATGTATGAGTGAATGAAATATGAATGCAATGCTACGCACAAGCTCCGGGCGGATGATATCTACGCCTCGATAGTCATGACCCATGAGGGACCCGGAAAGTCCATGGACCTGCTGCGGCGCACAACCCGATCTAATATATAGTCAGTTTTGCATAAAGACGTGTAACCCGATCCAAGTAAGTGTTGCAGCGCACAACCCGATCCCAGTATATAAAAAGAATGCATGCATGATAACAATGCCGACAGGAATATATCAACTTCTCATGCCACACATGGACACATATCACAATAACAGTCTTAATATCACAGCTTTCCTTTCCTTTCCAATAACATCGACACATGTCAAATACAATCTCCAAACTATAAGGAAAATCACTAAGCATCAGGTCTAGAATCACTCAGTGTTCCATTTACTCATTTATCATCATCAGTACCAATTCATGATTCAGTATCAATATACGTATGAAATGAAAATGTATGCCATGCATGATATCATTATCAACAGTAAATCATAAGTCAAGTTCTCATCCGTACATTATCATGTGCATACATCACGATTCAGGCCAAATCTCCTTATTCCTCCTTTCTTCGATGATAAGTGACACAACAAAAGAGATGGATGCACACACGTATCATAACACATCAACTAAGGCAACAAGCTAATAGATCACAGTAACAAGACAACAATCCATAATCAAACAATAGTACTAACCTAGGTAATCCATCCCAACTTCATACCCGAAGGCGTACCATCCTGTCTCCGACAATCACTAACTCTACATATGCTTTACTAATCGAAGTCTAATTATAAGGTACGTCGTAACCTACCTAGAATGCTGAACAAGAGCCACAAACCGTCAAACCTTAGCATTGCCCTTTCTTTGTGCCTCCAAATACTAAAAGTCTAACCATATTTGAATTTTACATCAAAAATCAAGAAGAACAGTACCCATAATTCTATATTTCTAATTTAGGTCCAATTCTAACGATGGAAAATGGGGAAACAGACCCACAAGGGTAAAATACGCAATTCGAAGGTGGAATAGGAAATTCATGATCAAGATGATCAAAACCCGCTATTCAATTGCTAGATTAACTCAAGATTAAACCAAGTTTGGAGTTAAAGTGAAACCCCCAATTCGGGTATGAACGCTAACTTTCCAATCCTCAAATTAATCTCTAACAATGGAAGATTTAAGCTTAATAACAATGAATTCATCAAATACTATGATTAAACTAGTCAATTTTATCATTAATTTCCATTTAGCAAGTCTAGAACTTATTTCAAGAAATTATCATCAAAACCCATCTTCTATCTTAAGTTCTATGAATTTTCTACCATGAATTCATGCTTAAGAAAGGGAAAAGGATGAAATGTAGGTGAGAGAGTTTACCCACAAGAAAATCCACCAAGAATCTCCTCAAATCGCCTCTAAAGTGCTTAGTAAATAATAAATGAGGTGATAGAAAATCAAGGGTTTCAACTAAGCATTAAATAAGTCTCTGGTCCCATCATCCGCTGCAGCGATTGGACTTTCACTGTAGCGGGCTCACTAAAGCGAGACACGACCCCCTATGGTGGTCTACATCATAAATCAACCTGCCGCTATGGTGGCTCTCTCTCCGCTATCGCGAGTTTGCCACAAAAGATATCTGTCCGCTGTGGCGAACCACCACAAACCTCTCTCAATTGCTACGACAGTTGGTCCCTTGCTATTGCGGGACTGCTATCGTGACTCTGGTGCTGCTGTGGAGGACACCAAACACCAGAAATTTCCTAGTTTTTGGCAAGTTTCAACCTAAAATCCGACTATTACCGGAGGTCCCACAGATACAAAACGAACATGCAAGCATACATAAAAAAAACTCTACGAACTCACCCGCGGCCTCAGAATTCCCAACGAAGGTCTAATTGACCAAATCAACCCCTAATGGCCTAAATCTAACTTTCCAACCCAAGTCTCAAAACGCTTCCAAGTGCCTTGGGAACTGAGCCAAACATCCCACCAAGTCACAATCAATCATCCGGATCTCTCAAAATCGACGGATTTCATAAACAGGTTTGTTTGCCCAACAGTCAACTATAGGTCAAACGTTTTTCACTTTAAGGATCTATTCCACAAAAGTCATCACAAATCTCGCTCGATCATCTCGATAACCGTATCACCCATCCTCGCAGTTAAAAATCATAGTCATATGGCTCGGAGAAGGGTAAACGGGGGTAAATGGGTCAAAAATGCTATAATGTCCGAACGAGTAGTTACATGCAAAGACTATGTACCCACACAGAAATATCCACTAGGGCTCGCACAGAATACCGCCACTAGGGTTCACGCAGAATTCCTTTGTTACCTTTATCAATTTGGCCCACACAAAGTATCCTTATTTCCATAGTCACCATTGATGCATATGAATGGAGGGTGTGTATATATATATATATATATATATATATGATTGGATGAAGCTCAAATCAACATGTACAATAATGAATGCATGCCATGCAACAGATCAATATCAACAATAATTATGTGGAAATCTCAACAGTTACTTGCCATAAACTCTCACATCACAACTTAATCCATTCCACTATTTTTCCTTTCTAGAAAATGAGTAAACTATATGACGACAGAGATGAGCTCAATAATGCACATATTCCAAATCAGGGAAACTACATGTCAGGGCATTGTCACAGCCCAACCTTAGGGGGGTGTGGCCGGCACCCGACACTTGGAGGCCCGAGCGAACCAACTATGATATCTGAAGTCTATAATATGAACCATGGGCTGAGAAGGCTGCTAAATTATAATAATGAGAATAAAACATAACAAACATAACAACCGTGCAATCGAAAAGCCCAACAACACATATATACATATCTAAGGCCGACAAGGCCAAACAAACACATATGCACCGACCGATAGTCTTTAAGTCTCTAGTAGTACTAAGATTAGTCAACTGGTCGGGACAGGGCCTCACTATACCCATATGCATGCATCCTACCCGATGACTCTAACCAACAACATCGGAGAAGTGGAGTGTGACAACCAACTGCTGAACTCTGGTACCCTACTGGGGGGTGCACTGGCCTATATACCTGCACTTGTGGGCATGATCACAATGAACAAAAGGGCATCAGTAGGAAAGATGTACCGAGTATGTATGGCGGTAAGCATAAACATAAAGTATGTAAATAATATAAGAAGGGATATAGAGACAACCTGAAACTCGTAAACAAGGCCACAGTGGGCATCCATAACTATAACATGAATGTAAATACATGCTCGTAAAATCATTCCTCACTGTGGAGGAATATACAATATCATATCATAATAAATCCCTCTGTGGGGTGAGTTCATCATAACTGTTGGCCATATAGGACGCGATAAATCTCAGCCCAACTGATCAGTGGTATGTACAGCTACATGCCTGCCCGACCGTCTATGACACAATGAGGTAATGCAAGAAAAACATCTAGGTGCACATCTATGTGCTTTACCGACCGAATATAGCACGACATTGTAATGAAAATAAATACACATATATAAGTGCAATGCAAGACCGACCTCAGAAGAGTATCATAGAAAAAGTTGGATTGACCTACAATCATTATCCTCCGATTATCGTTATTGTCGCTACGTTCTTTATCCTTTAATTCAAGAGATAATAAAATTGGAGAACATGCAAGATATTTGATATGATTTACACATGAAGAAGGGTTCAACTCATTCGGATGGTATATGGTCAATTTAGGTTTAGTGGAAATGTTTCAATCAATCATTGCAAGAGATAATAAACATGAAAGGTGTTGGATATAAATCAGATATATGTGGCAGAACTTAGTTTAATCTGAAGAGGTGTGTTCATGTCATGTTAATCGAAAATATGTTTCAAGGAAAATTCGTCGAATTCTAGTCATGCCACAAGAGAAAGAGAAAGCCCTACATACCTCGTTGTTGAAGTGAATCCTGTCCCACGAGCCCTCGTATCCTTTACAGCTAATTATCTACATCATATGAAGGATTTGAGATCAATTCCAAGTTTAAAACTTATAAGAACATTCATTGAGACATTTTATTGAACAGCTTGCGGGCATAAGTTCATAGAGTTATTTGTAGTTCAATTTCTCCGTAAATCGCTACCATTTTTTTCTCCCTTGCTCCTACTCCTCATTACAATTCCATTCATGACTCCATATAGTGCATTTAATCCATACGAAACAGCCCAACAATTAAGTATATCCATAAAAGTGCATAAGCGCTTATGTTCATGGAATTCCCTCAATAATTTCTAAGTTAATTACTTGAAGAATCATAAGGAGATCATTAGGAGAGTAAAATATACCTTAATTTGTAGGAATTAATCCAGCACCAAGTTTACTTCGAGATGAAGGATCCTTCCGAATAGCGAAACAATGCGTAAAACAACGATTCTGCGATTACCACGGACTTTCTTGCGTTAGATTAGCTTGCTTCGCTCTTAGAATTGATCTTGATTCATGGAGAATATCTTTGTAGAGTTTAAAAGGTGTTTTAGGGTTTGGAATTGAAGAAAATGAGGTTCCAATTCGTTTGTGGCATAATTTATATGAAAAGGGATGTTGCCACCGACCAAAGCCTCTCTTGGACTCGCTGGTTTCGTGGCAGTTTGCAACCTTGGACGGAAATACGAACATCTCTCCACTCCGGCGTCATAACGACAAACGGTATAATGTGCTAGAAACTACACTCATAGACCTTTAATTTGGTGAGTGGATCACCCCATAAATCCAAGTAGATTGAGAGAATCGCTCCACGACATGTGACCCAAATTTCAATGAAATTGTGAATGTAACTTACGACGACCTTTGTCGACTTTCGTTCTTATAACTCGCTTGACTTCCAAACTTAACAAGCAACTATTATACAATTCAAATAATTTGTATCATTAATTTCTTATCATGTGAAGCACTCCTAATCTCACCCCAAAAGTACGAGTTATCGTATTCTCAACTTGCCAACTTTTGATGAAACTCATTCGTCTTCGATTCATTCACCCTCCAATCCTTCCGCTACATACTAATCATATTTATACTTCTTTATAACCATTTATATTAATAAGCTCAATCTCTTTTAACCTTAAGATAATTTCTTTCGTACTTACGTCGACTAACTCACGATGCGACTTTAACATGTGAAAATCTGGGGTGTAATAGGCATGAACCAACGCAATTAGGTAGCTTACAAGCAAACTAGTCATATATTAACAACACAAAAGGCGGCAAGTCCACATAATAGCTGACGGAACCAACCTAAATGGAATCTCCTCCACACCATGCCTGAAGGCCTACATATGTTTCCTAATTGGAGTCTAATAACGGTAAATTTTAACCTACCTCGAAGCCGGACAAGAGCCACGAACCATCCATCTTGATCCTTTCATTTTTTTTAACGTCCAAACGAAGCAAGGTCTAATAAAAGATTATTCTATGGTAGCAAACAAATCAATGAACCCCCAAGTTACCATACTACTAGGACTCAAAAAAGACCTCTAGAAAATGACCTCGGGCCCACAAGGAAAAAATCAAAACTTTTAGGTAAAATTAGTCTACTGGAAGCTCCACAATCAATAACCTAAGTTTCACGCCTCTCCAACCTCAAACGAGCTTTCAATTCCACTAATTCACTAAAATTCCCAAAGTTCAAGGAAGACCCAAAAGTTAACTCATTAGAAAAATCTATTTTTAGAAGTCGAGATTTGAGTTGGAAATAACTTGCCCAAGCTACAATCTACGGAATCCTTTCAAACTAACCCATTATTTTAGTTTAAGAACAACATTCCACCCGACTCGGATTTTCCCTCAAACCCAAAACCTAACTTGAAATTAACTAATGGAAGGAATAAAAATTAAATAATGAAATGGGGTTTAGATCTTACCCTCTCCAAGAACCCATGGAATCCTCTGAAATCCTCTCCAAAACCTACTCTAGGAAGTTTTGTGTATGAAAATGAGGCCTAATCCCGAATCGGGAGAATAAATATCTGGTCTGCTCAGCGATCTCTGCTAACGTGGGATATTCCTCGCGGAGGTGACGCCGCATCTGCGAAAAATATTCCCCACATGCGAGCTTACTTACCCAGTCAGATTTCTACAGAAGCGGGCTCATGATACGGCCCAAACGTGTGCAGATGCGGGCCGCCTAAAGTAGAATTACAATTTCCCACCAAATTAACTTAAAGGAATCAAAAAATTTTGGGACCGCGTCACTTATCCTCGTATACCAAAATACACGTAAATACAAGAATCTCAAGAAGAGCATTTTTCGGAGAAAAGGGAGAAAATTCTATAACGACTCAACGAGTCGTAACATGCTATCACTGAAAACTTATATTGGCAACTTGATACCAGCATCAACTTCTTTTAAAATTCCTATTAACCAAACCAATTCTAAGACTTTTGTAGCTAAGCTCCTATATTCCGCTTCTGTTGAACTTTTGGAGATTGTTGTTTGCTTCGTTGCTTTCCATGAAACTAGTGGTTCTCTAACCTTGATTATGAATCCTGTTACTGACCTTCTGGTGAGTGGACAACATCCCAATCTGCATCATAGTATGCAGTAACCAACTGATTATTATTGCTTGATAGTAATATACCTTGACCTGGTTGTTTCTTTATGTACTTGACAACTCTAAGTGCTGCTTCCATGTGAGACCTTTTAGGTTGTTGTAAGAACTGACTCAAAGTATGTACATTGAAAGAAATGTCTAGTCTGGTCATGTTCAAGTACAACAACTTTTCTATAAATTTCTGATAAGATACTTGATCAACTTGTGAGTCTTCATCTTTAGCGGCTTCGTTTGTGTTCTTGATCAGGTGATCATAATATTGTTTTGAGGTAAGTTTGACATTAAGGTCAATTGGTGTTCTTGTAGGCTTTGCAGCTGACATCCTACCTCTAAAATAAGTTATAAATCATATTTACTCTAATGCATAGTAATCCCTAATGTAGATCTTACAAATTCTATTCCAAGAAAACATTTTAACTCTCCCAAGTCTTTCATTTTGAAAGCATTTTGCAGTGACACTTTTGTTCCTTGAATTAGACTTAAAGAACTGCCTGTTATCAACATATCATCTGTATACACCAACACCACAATTGTTTCCTTAGCTATTTTTCTGACAAATAATGAGTAATCATATTGACTTTGCTTGAACCCCATATTTAAGAGAGCTTGAGTAAGTTTGGTATTACATTGCCTTGGAGCCTATTTTAGTCCATATAAGGATTTGACTAGCCTACATACTTTCTTCCCTTGAGTAATAAATCCTTATGGAAAAGTCATATAGATTTCATCATAAAGATCACCTTGTAAGAAGGCATTATACACATCCATTTGATGTACATGTGTCACGCCCCAAAACCTACCCGGGACACAATAGGCATTCGATGCTATGAACAACACCGGAAGCACCTTATAAAATCAATAAACGTCTAATCTCTTTTAACACTATTTCTGTATTTACTTAAAAATTCATTAAGATTAAATGAAAACATGCACACACTTATAAAAATGACCAGCGGAGGTCTAATATAAATTCTTAGTCATATACGTGGCAAAATGCCCAACAAGCCATATGAAACTTCAACAATCTACCCACAATTCTTACAACTAACTATGGAGCTTCTAAAATAAATAAATGAATGAACTAACTTCGGGACGCAGCCCGGGAACATAAACAATAAAACTAGACAGGTGGGGTGTCCCAACAAGGGTGTGGGCTCACCAATAAGTTTGGAAAGCAGTAAGTTCTCCTACTCTATACGCGTATCATGAACCTGCTCTTTTCCGTTGCCTAACATACCATTAAAAATTACAATGGTATGCTTGAGTACTCGGTACTCATTGAGTGTCTCCGGGACAATAGTAAATAGCAAAATATATAAGTAATAAGTGTAATTGTGAACAATATTAAGAAACAGTTCAAAACAATTGATAACATCTCAAAATATCCAGTATAAGTCAATGATGAAGAAATAATCACTTTGAGTCCTTAAGTCATTTTCGTTACCTTAAGTTCTTTGAAAAAAAATAGTTCGAAATCCAAAGGTAGAGTAAGCCAATAGCCTTAGTAAAATCACTAGTAAAATCTAATAACACAGGGATATATCAATTTCAACTTGTTGTAGCGTTTATCACATTAAGTCCTATCACTCATGAACTCAAGATCATCAACAACACACTCACAGGCAACCAAAGTATAACATATGCCAATATAGGCTCAAATCAATATAATGAAGGGATGACCACTTAAGGTTCCCTAAACTGCATAGAAGCACCACATCGGAGCTATCAACTCACGACGGCTACCTTTCCTCTCAAATAGGTACGAAAAGATCACACCGGCGCTATCAACCCTCGATGACCACTCTTCCTCCCAAATGGCTAGGCATGAAACACACCAGGGGTATCGACTCTCGATGGCCACTCTTCCTCCCGAATGGCTAGGAAAACCCCAATAGGTCCATAATGACTACTCTTCCCCCCGAGTAGCTAGTCCAAACACAACAATATAAACCATGGCATATCAACCGAATCACAAATCATGGCATGGAAGCCAAATCACAAGTCACAACATGATAGTCAAATTGTTCATTATGAATTATGTTCATCATCCCGTTAATTGGGCACATCAAGACATTAATCTGTTTAGAAACCATGTTCAATCTTTAATCAAATTTCAACTCACCAAAACTCGTTCATATGGTAAACACATTACAGACCAATGCTTTAGAAAACAAGTTAGTCATCCCATAATAGGGAAAATCACGTTTAAAGATTATCACTTTAGAAATCAATTCGATCATCCCATAGTAGGGACAAAATAGTTTGAAAATCATCACTTTCAAAATCAAGTTAAATCATCCCTTAGAGAGGTAAATCATGTTCAAAGTTCAAAGCTGATTCTCATTTGAGGAGAAATCAATATATATATATATATATATATATATATATATATATATATATATATATATATATATATATATATATATATATATATTATAATACACATAAGGTTTAATGCGGGCTTGTCCCTCATGCACACAAACCTTGACAAACTGTTATACCTCGCATTTTGTACATTTGGATATTCCGAGTTAATGGCGGAAAGTTAAGGGCAAGGTTATATATATTTTCCGGTGTTGTTAAGAATGCATAAGTTGCGTATTCGTCTTTATTTGGTATGGAGCATTAAGGGTAAATTTGGAATAAGGAAAAACTAGGGGCTAAAAGTTGGGAAATTTTTTTCATGAAATGGCCAAATAGCCAAAGTGGCCGTGTGGCCATGAATGGGTCCCACCCATGTGGGCTAATATTTTCATGCCATGAAGTGGTGCATGTGTACACCATGTATTTGTAGGGGACCTATGTATATATATGTGTATAATTCATTACCATGCAAGACTAATTCATCTTTTATGATTTAAGAAAATTCTAGAGAATTGGAGAAGGAAAAAAAAAAAAAAAGAAGAGAAAGAGTGCACATGACCG
>NC_081349.1:47616532-47622654 GCF_029784015.1 Lycium ferocissimum | reverse complement strand
TTTTCCTTTTTCTTGAAATTTAATTAAAACAAGATGACCACTTGTCTTTTTATAAATTTTGGTCCATATAAGAGGGCCCCACATATACACATACATGGCCAACCCTTGGTTGGTCTAGAATTTTCAAGATAATTTTTGTGAAATTCCCATTTTGCCCTTAGCCTTCCATAATATTACCATGAACCTTTTAGTAAATATCCCTTTTCCCCTTTGGCCTTTTTCAACATTTCCATACTAATAAGGTTCATAAATAATATTCACAACCCACTTGTACATTAAAATAATTTTGGAAATAGTCTTGCCTTTAACTTCTCGCAATTATCCCTAATTATCCAAGCGTACGAAATACGTTATACCGTATAAGAGTGTTCGGGTGGTTAAGCACCGAGTGCCCGCCCAAGCAATGGTGCCGTCGCGCCTCCGGTTGGGTCGTGCCATGAACTCACTAACAGCACTTGAATATATGGCTCTCTTCCTATAACACCTGTCATACTCACGCTCACTCCTCCGCTACTGTTGTCGCTCCTCAAGATTCTGGGCATAGGCTTGAATGCAATAAATAGCCATACCTTTCTGAAGTGAGGCCATCAAGTAATCATCAATCAAATGTGGTCCCAAACCACTCACAAATCGGTGGACATGATCTCCTAAATCAGCTACCATAGCTGGAGCATACCTAGACAGTGAATTAAAATGAAGACTATATTCTCGAGCACTCATATTCCCCTACCTAAGGTTTAGAAACCTTTCAGCTCTGGCCCGTCGAATCTCTAGCGGCAAGTAATGTCGAAGAAAAGCACCCACAAACTCTTGCCATATAGGTGGAGGTGCGTCAACCCCCCTAAAAGATATCCAAATATTATACCAATAAACAACAACATCCCGTAATCTGTACGAGGCCAACTTATGACTCAACATCTGAAGCATGCATCGTCCGCAATGTCCTCAATATCCTATCTATAAAGTTCTAGGGGTCCTCATTTGGTTTTGATCCAAAGAATTATGGAGGGTCTAAATAATGAAATCACGAACTCTGGCACTAACAACCCTATCACCATAACTCGTACTCCGTCGTTGAGCCTGGGCGGCTACTAACTAGGCCTTAGGGGCCCGTCTCATCTCCCCGGGGCCCAGGGGATCCGATGGAGGGAACCGGAGGTGCAGGGGCCGGGGCCCCCCGATGCCCTCCGGAGGGGCGAGAGGAGACCGGGAGCCTTTTTTCCAGACTCGCCCTCCCTACATCCGTAGGCGGAACTGCTCGCCTCCTACCTCACCGACTTGCCCTCTTCCGGCCTCTATAGCTTTTCTCTTCACTGGCATCGCTGAAATCATAACCCAGTCAGAAAAGGAGAGTCCTTATAACATGGCTCTATCGCACGATCTAAGATAAGAAAGAAAGGTCGATCATTTCTAAATGCCCAGCAACCTCCTATTTATAAGTGTGGCGCGCTTCACACCCATAAACAAGACTCTATTAGACACGACTCATAGACAAACCCTAGGATGAACTGCTCTTATACCCCTTTTGTCACAACCCAACCAGATGGCCATGACGAGCACCCGGAGCTAACCTACCGAGCACCTCTTAACATACAACTCATAATCATATCTAGGTGGACCATAAAGATAACTTATAAATACCATAATCTACGAGAGACACAAGTCCAAAAGATATATGCACATCTATATAATCATCATCAACTATACCCATATAAGCAAGCCGACAAGGCTGCCAAAATGATATACAAAAATGAGAACCGATGAGGTTATAGAACATCTAACTATATACATTTGTCTATAAGTCTCTACATGGAGTGCATAACATCATAAAGAAGGGATAGCACCCCGCTATACCCATATATGTGCACAAAAGAATAATACCAGCTGAATCACTGCTCCGGAACAAAAGAAGCGCTCCTGTGCAATCGCTGATGAAACAGCCTAAGGGTCTGGTCCGTCTCCCTGTCTACCTGCGGGCATGAACGCAGCATCCATAAACAAAAGGAGGTCAGTACGAATAATGTACTGAGTATGTAAGGCATGAATAACAGAATTACAAAAGTATGAAGAAAACATAAGATGAAGAGATCAATCTGTACCTCTGAGTGCCTCTTAAGGGGAATCTCATGCATGCTTAGCATTTAAAAAAAATATTTTTATACATACATATATATATAGTATCCTGCCTGGCCATTTAGGCTCGGTGTTATCATAATCATCCCGCGTCCGGGGTAACATCATAACCTGCCCACTGTAGTGGTGTGCACATCTACGTGTCTGCCTGACCTAGCTTGACCTACTATAGCGCGGTGCGGTGTGAGAAAATACATACATATATACAAAGCATGCATGAGAGCCCAAATAAAAGCTATAAATCTATCGTAGTGAAGTAAGGTCGGTAAACCTTCGATTTTCATTATGGAACTATCATCATGGGCATATCTCACCTTGAAGGAACAACAACCATAAGATGAAATTAACATCAATGAATAAAATCAATAATGAAAATTGGACAACATTCCTTTTATATCTTTTACTTCCACCAATTCTCTAAACAACACCCAAATACCAACAACAATGTCAACAATTCCATATTTAAGAAATTATATACAATTTACACCTAAATTAGTCCAAAACTTACTTCCAAATTCCATTCATAATCAACAACTACAACACAATGCCTCATAACTTTCCTTACCACAATTTCCTTCACCTTTAAGTCTTACTAACCTCCAAATCAACTCAATATAAGAAATAAAGGAAGAGCTTACCTTATTCTTGAAGAGCTTCAACTCACCCAATCTTGTTTTCAAACTAAAACCACCACAACTTTAACTAAAAGCAAGGACCATCATCATCCATGAGCTAGATTAGGGTTCCAAAGCTTGATTTTCACTTGACCAGAATCAAATCTTATGCACCTCACTGTTCGTCTTGACCTTAAAGCAACTATTTCCCCCAAAATCATCCCGGTAGGATTTCATATAGATAAATTGTCCCATAAATACTCATTTAACACATTCACACCTAACCCCGATTTATAGTGTTACAATATGCCACTGTCTTGAAGCAGCCAAAGCCAACACTGTTCTAACTGTAACCATTTTAACCACAGGAGAGAATATCTCCTTATAGTCTATCCCTTCTTTTTGGCTATATCCTTTAGCTACAAGCATTGCTTTGAACCTTTCCACTTCTCCAGAAGCCTTTTACGTGATTTTATAAATCCATTTGCATCCTATGGGAATTTTTCCTTCTGGTTAGTCTAAGTCCACAACTCTCCAAGTGTTATTCCCTTTCAGTACTTGTATCTCAATGTTCATAGCCTCTACCCATCTTGGATTCTTAATTGTTTTAGCATAAGAATTTGGTTCTGTGAAATCTGAAGTAGCTGCAATGTAAGCTTGATAGGTTGGTGAAAGCTTATCATAGCTAATGTAATTGCACAATGGATTTACTCCTTCATTGACATTTAAGGACACAAAATCCTTCATCCATATAAGAGGGTTTTTCCCTCTGTTTGACTTCCTAGCTTCAACATAAGGTTGATCCTGAACATTGACTTGAACTAGTGCAGGATTATCTTCAACATAAGCCTGTACTGGATGATTATCAATCTGAACATGTATATGATTATTTCCTCATTGATCCAGTAGTGAAAGTTCTACTTATTGTGTAGTTTCAGCATCAGTTGATCTAAATTGTTGGGTGTGTTCAGCATCAGGTGAGTCAACATATGCATTTTCCAAATTAGTTCTTTGAGTTTGATTTATGTCAGTTGTATATGTTAATTATGTATAATGGGCACTGACACTTGAGTATGATACTCATATGGTGACCCTAAGTTCTGCAAGTTATCAACAAAGATGGACTTGTCTACTGCATTGTTAGTGTTAGCAAATGGAAACACATTTTGTTTAAATATTACATCTATACTCACAAAGAATATTTTGTGATTTATAGAAAACAGTATATAAACTTTCTGAGTTTCAGAATATCCCATATGTATTGAAGTTCTAGACATGGGCATGAGTTTGTCATTTTCTGATAATATTTTTGCAAAACACAAGCACCCTAACACTTTTAAATGTGTTACCATGGGTTTCTAGCCATACAACCTTTCATAGGGTGACTGATTGTATATCACATAATTAAGATACACAGCAATAAGGACACAGTGTCCCAAAAATCTTATGGGAATTCTTGCTTGAAATCTTATGTCTCTTGTCATTTTTAATATATGTTTGTGCTTCCTCTCAGCTACTCCATATTGCTGAGGGGTATAAGAACATGACTTATGATGCACAATTCCCATATATTTTAACAAATGATTACATACACTGTTTATAAATTCAATGTCATTGTTTGTTCTTACAATTTTATTAAACTGTGTTTTGACAAAACTAATGGAACGCTGAAGTGAAACACATACATTAGATTTGTTCTTTAACAAGAAAACCCATGTCATTCTAGTAAAATCATCAACTATAGTAATGAAGTATTTATTCCCATCACATGTAACATGTTTGTAAGGGCCCCACAGATCTACATGAATAAAATCAAAACAACTAATAATTTTTATACTACTAGATGGTAAACTGAGTCTTGTCTGGTTAGCTAATGGACAAACTACACATTTATCAACTTTTTTGTTGATACTCAGCTTATTCACACTTAACAACTTGTTCAATACAATAGATGATACATGTCCTAGTCTCATATGCCACAACCTAATGTTTGTATGATTATTCTTTTCTTGAATCTTTGAGGTGTCTTTCACAGCAAAGGAGGTTGACTTTCGAGAATCTGTAGTCTATTGTCTAAGCAAAAGAGATATAACCCTCCTTCCTCCTTACCAATCTCCCTCACCTTGTCACTGTAGAGTTCTTGGAAAACACAAAAGTGAGGGAAGAATGTAATTGAGCACCCTAACTCCTTTGTAATCTTACTAACAAATATTAAGTTATACTTAAACTGTGGCACATGAAAGACATTAGTAATTAACTTGTGCAATATCATCATTAGGTAGAGACACTTTCTTTGGATTATCTAACTTAACTATTAACCGTTGAGACAGCGTACCAATCTTAGATACCATATGGTTAGTAGCACATGTATCTATTACCCAAATTCACTATTTTCTGTAACTATAAGAGCTTTACTTATTGTATTTGCAGACTCATTACCATTCACAGATGATAATTCCTACAAAGATGTGAAGTATTTGATTGTACTGATCTTGAGTAAAAGTGCATCCTTGTAACTGTTTAGCAAAACTGTCAAGCCTTTGATCACCATTTCTTGCACAATTTGCTTGAACACCTGCACCGGAACTACCAACACCTGTGACATTAGTATTTATTCCATAGTTGAAATTAGGGACTTGTTGTCCTTTTCCATTATTGCTATAGCAGGTAGTCTAAGCCTCACATAGCACATTGTAAGCTACTCCATTAATACCGTATGGTTTCTTCTTAGATTTGAAATTAGGTGGATATCCAACCAATTTGTAACAACTATCTTTTGTACGCCCGTTACATTTACAGAATTCTTAGATAACATTGGAATTTTTCTTGAACTTTGGACTGCCACCAGTTTTGGAATACAAAGAAATGGATTCAGGATGTTCACTAGTTGAAATAGAATTCATCCCAAGAACACCATTATTCACACCAGAACTTGAACAAACAACCTTTTGTCCCTTATCCCTAACTATCATGACATCTGCCTGATTGATGTTGGGAAGAGTATTCATCATCAAGATACGACTTCTTATTTGTAAGTATGAGTCATCGAGACCCATCAAGAACTGATACAATTTTTTTCTTTGTAAAAACACCACAAAATCTTTAGACTTCTCGCATTTATACCCTGGTGAAGGAACCAAAGCTTTAGATTTAGCCAACAGGTTTTTAAGCCTAGTGAAATAAGTAGCAACAGTAGAAGTAACCTAGTTCAAGGTAGCAATATCTTTATGTAAATTGAAGGTTCTTGAACTATCAATTCGATTGAACCTTTTCCTAAGATCTTCCCACACTTCATGGGCACTTGACCCAAACACAACTCCTCCTAACAAATATTGTGACATTGAGTTCATTAACCAAGAAAGAACTATAGCATTT
>NC_081349.1:47607204-47616432 GCF_029784015.1 Lycium ferocissimum | reverse complement strand
ATCTATTGGCTTGAGTTAACTCCTTTTAATCAAGAATTGAACCATTAGAGCCATGAACTAAGTGAATTGAGACTTAGGATTTCATAAAAATGGCAGCTTGACCATGAAAACTGCTTGTAATTGATGTCTTGATTAAATAGCCTTATAAATTGATGGTTGGTGGTTACTAAGGCTATTGTTAGGTTGTTTTACACCTAGAAATCATTCACTCATGGGAATGGGGCTAAAGGGAAGGATGTTCTTGAATTGATTTTGTGACTAGAGTAAGTATGACTCATTGATCATTCTAATTTCTAGACTTTGAGCGTTCCGAGGCTTTGCAGAAGGGAAAAGCTGTAGAGAGTGATTCGCATTGTTCCAGCTCTACGTTTGAGGTAGGTTACGGTCTACTTGAGTTAGACTTTGTTTAGTTGATTGTATGTGTTTTAAATTCGATACGAGAAAGCATGTCTATTCTTTAACATGATGTGTGTGTGGTTGAACTCCTATATGCAATTAGTTGAGTGACTGTGTGGGCTTCGTGCCACTATTCATTATGTGGAACCTACAGTTTGATGTTATGGTGATGGGAAATTAATATGATCTTCTCGGTGAAATTGTGATACAAAATGATGATTCGAGTATTGAAAACAAGAGGACAAGAAATGCTAATGTGTATATATATGAAAAGGCACATTTGACCGGGATGAGGATGTGACCTAGATTGTGGGCTCGTGGTCCGAGGTTCATTCCAGAAAGGAGTGGTACATGATGTGGATCGCGTCCGAGGTTCTTTCCGGAGCAGTGGATTTATGGCTCGGGTCCGATAAGTATCCGGAAGGAGTGGTAAATGGACACTATGGGTCCCCTGCAACTCATGACTACTGAGCAATGACATCAGTTAGCATGTGTGTACAACGAGTTTATGGTTATTGTTGGTGGAATTCTTCCCGTGTGCAGTTTCAATTGACTCAAGAGATTTGAAGTGTCTTCTAAGTGGATTCATCTTGAGGTAAGTCTCTCCCACCTTGTTCTTAATTACTTACCTCCTAAGCTTGAAATCTATGGTGAAATCTAGAAAGATAGTTGAAGTAGATGAGTTTCCACTTTAATTTTATTATTTGAACATTAGGCTATGAATGTGAGATTAATTGATGGATTTGTCTTATCGAAGCATGAAATTTCATTAATTAGTACTAATAAGCTTGAATCTCCAATTAGAGTCGAGAAATTGATTGTGGAAAACTAAGGTTTATGCCTAATTCGGGTGTTTTGCTTTGAACGATAAAATTGATCAATAATTGAGCTAAATTATCAATTGGAGAGTAGAATTGAACTTCTAGAATGTTGGGTTACCAATTCCACTCTTGAAATACCCGTTTTACCCTTGTGGGTTAGATTTCCCTCTTTTCTTAGTTGAATTTTGATTTGAACGAATGTATAGTAATATGGGTACCGTTATTCCCTGTTTCTAACTTAGATTTCAATAATGACTAGACTATGAGTATTCGGAGGCTCTTCGGAAGGGCAAGGCTCACATTTAATTGTTCGTGGCACCAGTATTGTCCAGACTTGATGTATTTTACTATTAAGACTTTTGCTCATACTTAGTAGCTCTTGTACTGTGACTTGACCAGATTCCTAGGGTAGGTGTTGTATTTCCACACTTATATACTTTATATGATATGGAGACTGCTTAGATATTCTATTTCTTTTGGTATTCTTAATTTGAATGATTGAATAAGGGAAGGGTTTGCCTACCAGGTGAGATTTGGGTAGGTCCCCGGAGACACTCACTAAGTACCTAGTACTCAGGCATACCATTGTTGTTTTTAATGGTATGTTAGGTAACGAAGAAGAAGAGGTTCGTGATACGCGTACGGAGTAGGAGAACTTGATGCTTTGCAAACTTATTGGTGGGCCTGCACCCTTGTTCGTGGGACATCCCACCTATCTAATTTTACTGTTTAAGTTCCCGGGCTGCGTCCAAAAGTTTGTTCATCCATTTATTTATCTTAGAAGCTCCATAGTTAGTTGTCAGAATTATGGGTAGATTGTTGAACTCTCATATGGCCTGTTGGGAATTTTTCCACGTATATGACTAAGTATTTATATTAGACTTCCGATGGTTATTTTTATAAGTGTGAGCATGTTTTCATTTAATCTTGACTTGTTTAAGTAAATGCTGAAATATGTTAAAAGAGACTAAACATTTATTGATTTTATAAGGTGCTTCCGGTGTTGTTCATAGCATCGGATGTCTGTTGCGTCCTGGGTGGGTTTTGGGGCATGACAAACTTGTTATCAGAGCCTAAGTTTAGAAGTGTCCTAGGATTTGTTTGTGTCTGTGGAGCTGTGTCTAGCAGAGTCTTCCATGTGTAGCCTGATCACCTGCATGATCGGAAGACTAGCAAGACATTTAGAGGTGTTTCTTATTATTCTTTATTCTAGATTGTGCTATAGAGTTTGAACTTTTCTCTAGGATTGTTCCGACGTGTTCATTACTCGTGCCTTGCGGAGATGACTTTAACTCGTGCAGCAGTTTCTAACCTAATGAACAATGGTACTATAAAGTGCACATTGGTTGTGATGTATAATTTGATGGATGGTATAAAGTCACTTGGAATTCTGTAGTAGGTGTTTAGTGGTTTTGCTCGTAAGGAGGCAGCTGAAGCCTCTGATGCTGTGGTCATATGTAATCTCATTATTTGCTCTTTTAATGCTTATTTGTTTATCGATATGGGTTCGAATCTTTATTATGTGACATCATACTTTGCCCTTGAATTTGGTGTGGAACCTGAGCAATTGTTAGAACTTTTTTTTCTATGAGTACCCCTGCTAGTGTCTTCGTTATTACTTCTAGAATCTATAGAAACCGTGATTGTAGTTAAGGGTCGCGAGACTACTGCTGACTTGTTTAAAATAGAGATGGGGAACTTTGATGTGATTATGAGAATAGACTGACTTTCCAAGTGTTACATGATTGTAGATTGCCGATAAATAAAGTAGTTAGGCTTGAACATCCTGATGAACCTATTATAGAGAGGAAAAGTAATGTTTCTAAACATCGAGGTAGACTTATTCGTATCTTAAGAGTCACAAGATGATCTCGAAGGATTGAAGTTACCATCTAGTTGCCTGTAACACTCCGTAAATCCAGATTAGGTATGAATGTGTTAAATGAGTGTTAGCGTGATATTTTAGCCATACGAAGTCCCATCGGGATGAGTTGGGGATGGAAATAGTTGTTTTGGAATCAAGACGGATAGTGAGGTGTATAAGATTCGATAAAATAGACTAAGTTTATAGAAGGTCTGTCTTCCTGCCTGATTTAGTGAAAATCTGTTAGGAATTTAAGAAAACTTAAAACATGAAAGTTGCAGCCCTTTGAAATACCGTTCCAACAATATTTGTGCAACCCAAATGGAGCTCTGTTAATAAAGTTATGTCCATTTTACTGAAGAGCGCTCGACAGGTGCAAAGCAAGCTGGAAGCTCGCTGACCGAGGGCCAAAGCATGGTTTGAGCTAGCCCTGGAGCTCAATCAGCGAGCCAAGGGGTACTTTGCCCAAGGCCTATAAAAGAGACCCTTAGATGATTTTATGTCATTTTTGACATTCCAACTTCATTCTAAAGCCTTAGCGATGCTTTCTCTCCTCTATGTCATCCTCCAAATCAAGATAAGATCTCTTTAATAATTCCTAAGCATTTCTAACATTAATTCATTATTAGTAGCATAATTCTTCAACCAAAACATAGGATTTCCAAGGTAAATCCTTCTCAAGCGATTCGAAGCTAGAGTTTTGGTAATCTTCGTCAGAGAAGCAGTTTAGTTCGTTAGATTGGAGAGATTATAGGTATGTAAGGCTAAGTAACTACGTGTGGGAATGTATTTAATCTTTCCCATGCCTCGTCAATGCACTTTTTGCCCATGAAACCCACCGACTCAGCAGAGATTACGCTAAGTTATATACTCAAGAAATTGTCAGATTGCGTAGGACCCCAATGTCCATTGTTTCGGATCGAGGTGTCTAGTTTACAACAAACTTTTGAAAATCCTTTCAGAAAGGATCGAGTACCAAAGTAAGTCTCAGTACCTCTTTTCATCCTTAGACAGATTGCTATGCAGAGCACACTATCCAGACGCTCGAAGATATATTGAGAGCATGTGTCCTAGACTTTAAAGGTAATTGGGATGATCTTTGCCTCTCCTGGAGTTTGTGTATAGTTATACATATCATGACAGTATCAAGATGGCACCGTTTGAAGCCTTGCACGGGCGAAGGTGTAGATCACCTATTGATTGGTATAAAGTTGGCAAAGTAGAATTGCTAGGGCCAAACACGGTCCATCAGGCTATGGAAAAAGTTAAATTGATTCAAGAGAGTTTGAAAATGGCTAAGAGTCGCCAAAAGTCCTATTCAGAGTTTCATGTTAACAACTGGGTGTTTCTTGAAAGTCTTTCCTATGAAAGGCATCATGCAATTTGAGAAGAGAGAGAAGTTTAGTCCCAGACATATTAGACCATACAGGATCTTACGAAGGATCGGTCAAGTGACTTACGAGCTAGAATTAATACCAGAGCGGTCGTTGTACGCCCCTATCATGTCACGACATTCAGGTTTCCAGTATTCAGATCTCATGTCACGACATTTAAGTTTCAATTATTCATATCTCTTGTCACGATGTTTAGGTTTCCAATATTCAGATCTCATCTCACGACATTTAAGTTTCCAGTATTCATGTCACGATAATTATGTTTCCAGTATTCAGATCTCATGTTATAACATTTATGCCGATTCAGTACTAAAATATTCATGTCAGTTCAGTACTCAGATATCCATGCCAGTTCAATACTTAGATATTCATGCCAGTTCAATACTCAGATATTCATGTCAGTTCAGTACTCAGATATCCATGCCAACTTAGTACTCAGATATTTGTTACGGTTCGCTTTTACGCGGGTTATGGCATAAAAGTTACTATGAGGTTGTTGGGGCTCTAATTGGATTTAGTATTTTTTTAGAGTCGCCACCTAATTTATTATGGAAAACTAAAAAAATCGAGTTTAAAGATTTTTCAGAAATGAGTGAAAATCCTTTGGACCAGAGTTCGAGGTAAGGGTTTTGATGATCCCATAGGGAAGGTTTTACGCACCCTAGTATTAAAGATCCGTAAAATACGGTTGACCTACGAGCTTCAATGTGTGATTAATGTGATTATTTACCAAAAAGATTGTGTTTTGATTTTCCCACAAAAAGTCATTCTTTTTCATATCATAAATATGGTTCCAAAAAATTTGACAAAAATTCCCCCCCTTTTGGGGGTTTTGGTTCAAAAATCCACGCAAGTGTTCAACTCACTTCATTGCCGGACTAGGACACACCCGAGATTTCTCTTGAGTAGAGTCGCTACTATTCTAATCCTAACGAAATGGGTTTAGTACTTACGGGTTTTATATATATATATATATATATATATACAAGCTTGTTTTTAAATTCCTGAAGCCCATAAAATTAAACTGTATTCTAAATTCCCAGATCCGTCAAAACCCTGTCTACTAAGCAGTCCAAATTTAGCCTAGTTTCAGTATTGGGCTTCCAGGCCCAAAATCCTTTACCAGAAAAATTATTCCAAGTCCATGTCTCAACGGCCCAATTTTCTACCAAAGTCCAAAAGTATTCAGATTGGTGCTTACTTTAGCTGTAGCCCAACTGTTATACCCCGTACTTTGATACGTTAGAATATTCTAAGTTGGTTGCGACAAGTTATAGACAAGACTTTTAATTTTCGGTTCTGTTGATTTTTGTTTCAATGCACAAGTTGCATATTCATCTTTTCATTGGTATGGAGTGTTAAGGGTAAAATTGGAATAAGAAAAATTTGGGGTCAAAAGTGAATTATGGAAAGTTAAGCATTTCATGAGAATTTGGGGCTAGAAGTGAAATCATGGGAACTAAGATTTCATGAAATATGAGGCCAAAAGTGAAGTTTTGGAAACTTGGAAATTCATGAAAAAAATAGCATATGGCCGTGTGGCATTTTGTGGGCTATAGGCCACATATGCTAATTATATATGTAGAGAAGATGACTAATTAAGTCATCTTCATCATTTCTCATTCCTTAGAAGTTTCAAGAAAGTTGGAGAAAAATAACCAAGGCCATTCGGCCATGTTAAAAACCGAGAGAGAGAGAGAGTGAGCTAAGAGATATTGATCATGGAAAATTCTTTTCTTCAAGCTTTCCCACTAATTGGAAGGTCCTCTACAACGTGGAGTAGTTGGTGGAGCAAGCAAAGTGTTCGTTTTTGCGAAACATAATTCTAGTCGAGGGAGAACTAGGTGGAAAAAGGTATGGTTCAATCTTATTTTTCATGTCTCATGGATGATTTGTACATGTTGTGATAGGTAAAAATGAATAAAGTTCATGAAATTGTGGTGTTGAAGTTGGCCGTATATGTTGAGGTTTGGCCGTGCATGTGTAGAGTTGAATGGAAGTGAAGAATTAAATTTATTTAGTGTGTTTGGATTGTTATGTTGTGGATTCTATGGTGCTAATGGAAGTTTAATGATTCAAAGTAAAGTTATAGTTGTTTGCGGCTTGTTATGGAACTTGATATAGTTCATGGAATTTATGGAAGTAATGGATTATTAATGTAGTTCATGAATTCGGAAGGAAGAAAATGTGTTGTGTTGTTTCTTTGAAATTTTGGAGGTTTCGGGTGAAGTAGGGCAATAATTGGGTTGTTTGGAATATTGTGCGGATTGTTGGAAATGTTCTTGAATCGTGTTTGAATGGTTTTGAATTGGTATTTAAATATGCGATCGTTGATATTAGTTTGAATGTATGAAGTTGAATTGAATATGCATGAATGTCGTCGAAGTATGTAAAAAGGAGTTATTAATGTTAGAATGCGTTTGGAATTGCTTATTGATATTGTTGATGTGGTTGTTGGTATTGTTGTTGGATATTTGGCCGAGTTAAATACTCGGGGTCGTTGAATTTATAGGGGAAATGCTGCCCAAATTTCTGCAGAATTGAGTGCTAGTTGGAATTGAATTCCTAAATGCCTTCAACTGATATTCGATATCTATTGACGTTGTGTAGACCTTGGAGAGTCGAGACTTGAATTGGATTATCTTAGGAAGCGATCGAGGTATGTAAAGCTTACCTTTCCTTCTTTTGGCATGTCTTAGATATGGTTAAGCTATGATACGTTACGAGCCTTGGGGGAAATTCTATTTGTGAAATCCGAGCATGTTTACGATGCTTATTTGCCTCTTAATGTTGGCACCTTTATATGGTTAAGCTATGGCTTAAATGTCTTTGTATGGTTGTTTTCAAATGTTGCATAAAAAGTTTTATTTTCAAAAGAGTTTTGTAACTACGAACGTCCGTAACTTTCACAGACAGAACCGGATGGCTTTGATATGCTCGTAAATGATTCTATAACGTATAATGACTATGATTTCCATAGGCGAGCCCGGATTGGGTTGACGCTCGTCCGTGGGTCCCGCGACTTTCCTTTGTACAGTGCTAACGACTTTTTGAAAGAACTTAATATGACTACCTTTCCGACCCCCGAGCATGGCTATATATTTTTCGGTTGAGTCTGAAATAAGAATTTTTATGTATGTGATTTTGATACGTGACTATGGTTTCTGAAGTTCGGTTTGATATGTCCCCGAGTGATATTCGGAAGAAAATTTGATTTGACTACTGTTTTGGTTTACAAATGATGGTTTGTTTTGATTAACCTATTAAGTCTTTGAAAATGTTTTAAGCCGTATTTGGTTACTATGATTACTTTCCGTGCATTAATTGTTACATTTTTTGCCAAGTCTCGGACGGTTATGTTATCGTCTCTTGTATTATCTTTATTCGAAATATGATGTGTATTTCGAAACATGATGTGATACGAAGTGCGATATAATATGATGGTACGATTTACCGATGCGTGTCGAGTATGACGTGTCCGGTTCGCCGAGCCCCTTTTAGGGCGGGAACCGGTGTATGTATTATGGTGTTATATATGTCCCGGTTCGCCGATGCCCCCTTTTAACCCGGAACCGTGTATGTATTACGGTGTTATGATGTGTCCGGTACGCCGAGCCCTTTTCGGCCGGGTACTGTGCATGTATGCTACGTTATATGTTATATGTATGGATTCTGGAATATGATCGGTTGGAATCAGAGCCGGTGGTGGGGCAAACCCAATGGTGGGGCAAACCCAATGATGAGGCAAAATTTCACATTGGCTTAGCTAATCCCACACCGGTTTAGACGATCCCATTGGTTTAGGCCAATCCCACATCGGTTAATGGCATCTCATATGACCGGTCATGATGTATTATGTGTTACGGTATGTGTATGATGATCATTTACTTATGTCACTCAGTCCCATTGTGGGCCGGATATGATACATGACGTTGATATGTACGATCCGTTTCGAGAGTAAGCATTTGGCATTCGATTATGATATCTGTCTTACGTACCGTATGTACGTTTTGTATTTCGAATGCAAGCACCTTAGTATTCGGGCTATTATGTACTTTACTCGTACTCAGCAGTTATAACTTCGTTTCTGTACTTCGCTTTCGCATACTAAAGATATTTCATCGACCACTTTCTTCTGGGCGCGTTTCATGCCCGCGCGCGGAAAATACCCGCGAGTATGTGATGTTAGCCGAGCGGATATTCAGTGGATTAGGCGAGCTCATTTCCTGAGAGTCTTTGCCGAGTCGAGTGCTTTTGTATAGTGTACGAAGTTATGGTAGAGACTTTGCGGACGATTGTCGTGTGTATGAGATGTCGGTTTGTGGCGGCTATGTAAGCCGATGTATCATTACGCTTACTGTTACGGATTTGTTATGTTTACAGATTTCATGCGATGCTAGTTTTATTTGGTTTGACAAAGACGAAAGGCATGTTTATTTTCGGAAAAAAAAAGGGGGATTTTCATTATGTGCTTGTGTCATGTTCTGCGGGCCCAGTATGATTATGAGTTACGAAAGTCAGCGGGTTCGCTCGGCCCTAGGTAAGGATCGGGTGCCCATCATGCCCTATCGGAAATTAGGGTGTGACACCAACTGTCTTAGAAAACGTCTTTACACAAAATGTTAATAGCTTCATGCTTGAAATGAAAAAGGCTCTTTAATCAAATTTTTTTTTGAAGGAGGTAATCACTTTCTTTTGAACTTAAAACCATTTTTCTTTAAGCAAATCCCATTTACTACTGTTGCTTTTAAAA
>NC_081349.1:47599704-47604704 GCF_029784015.1 Lycium ferocissimum | reverse complement strand
GTCTAAGTAAATTAATCAAGATCAAGACATATCTCATATAACACAAGCCCTTCCTTTTAGAGATGAGACAGCAAAACAGGCAGAGTATTTTTAGAAACTACCTACCACTCAAACAAATAACTCACTACATAGGATCATACCCTATCACAGTTTATCAATCAACTAGCATATTCACACAAGTTTGCCAGGCTCTCAAAGGATTCAAACATGAGTTCTTATGAGACTAATTAACTAGACTAAGCATCTTTAAAAAAAAAACATCATTGTTACAAACTCCTCATACAAATCTTATTACACAAACCCTAACATCAATAAACTACTGATCCCTTTTACTCTATGTGAACATTTTCATTATCAAATGAACTTCAACTCATCCTATTTGGATCAACTAAACTTGTTTCCCCTTTTTGTTTAATCCTTAGCAGGCAACAAACTTCATCACTAAAACCATGCTTAACAGAGTCCCTTTTTAGTTTAGGCAATTTCACATAGCTTCTAAATCAGCCAACCAAAACTAAATGAAACTAAGCTATTCTTATCTAGCTAATAATCACATAAACATTAGGCACATGACTAAAACAAGAAAACAAGAGAACTAACTTGAACTAAACATGATAAGCATAAACAACATTAAAGGATAATTAAACTAGCAATTTTTTATACTCATAAGCAAATAAATAGAAAAAGAGGTTACCTTTTGCGAGTGCAGCCACTAATCGAGATTCAAACTTGAAGATTTACTCCTCTAAACCCCAAACTCAAAGCCACAAAACTCAACAAACACAAGAATAAGAGAAGAGTTTCCCCTTTCTTTCTTTAAAATTTTCTTTAGACTCGAAAATTCTTTAAAAGACTTGATCAAATTTTTTTGAAAGAAATCTTTAAGTATTTCGAGTCTAAGTGAGTATATTTTCAGAAAAATATATTCAAAGTCTGTTTTACAACAAAGAAAATAGGGCCCTTTAAATAGAGAACCCTAGAACTCCAAAATCCCTTCTTGTTCGATGTGGGATAACTCCCCTTTGTAGGGGTTTCCTCCTCACACCTACTTTGGAGGGTTAGGATTAGACGTAAAAAATGAACGAAGGGTCGGATCTTGCCCTCAAAAAGGTCAATCTTCTAGGTTCCAAATGAACCAATAGCAACCCGAGGTTCAACATTCACAAATGACCAAAAATCAATTAAAGATTTGTAGAGCATAAATGTTCAACGTTCACAAAATAGAGAAAAACATGCTAATAAGGACGAGATAACACCTCGTTTGGGTAGAGATAGGTGAAAATCGGAGGAGGCAATTAATGCCTTGCCTAAAATTGACCCAACCAGGCCTATAGAAAGACTCACCCACTCTGAAGCTTTGCCAAAAATGGAGGAATGACTACATGAGAGAGAAGGTGGCCGCGCGGCGGCATGGGTCCACTGAGAAACCCTCAAAGCCTCCACCAAGGCTTTGTTTGCCTTTTACGAAGAATGAAGAGGGGCTTTGCCCCTTATGCATTAACGATTGGGCCGAAAAGTGCGGCCCCGGTTAGAGACTAGACTCGATCCATTTAAACAAGAGAGGGCGACGAGCCGTCTGTATATATATATGTATATATATATATATATATATATATATATATATATATATATATATATATATATATATATATATATATATATATGATATATTTACCTATATATATATATATATATATATATATATATACACGCATGATATGCGGATATATCAATAAGTAATATATTAATGCATATATGTATGTATAAAGGACAAAAAAAAAAAAGCGAATTAATAGTAGGTAGAAAAAAGATTGATTACTAAATAATTTAATTAAAGCTAAATAATCAATTAATAAAAATAAAACACGATTGATTTTCACAAAATATTGAATTCACAAGTATGGCCTTAATTGAATTAAACAATTAATTTGCTATTTCAATCATGGCCCTATTTGACTAACTAATCGACTATTTCAATCGTAGCCATAATTAAACACTTAATCAGCAAACTACAACTATTAACCATAATTAATTATAGTTAATTTGAAAATTGTCCATATAAATGATTGTGTTGGAATTAAAATTTGCGGGGTAGAAATGATTATTTATTTTAATCTATCAATTTCCTTGAATTACAACAACAACATACCCAGTTGAATCCACGGTGTAAGAAGGGATTAAATATGGGATACCTTGGTGGGAGAGATGAAAGACTCTCGGCTCAATCAATTTCCTTGAATTAACATGGGATAAATATTTACTGATTAATTTATGATAATTTCAAAAATTAAATAAATAACTATTTTTACGATTGAAATTAGTAAAATGCATCATTAGTTGCTGTAAAAATAAATAATTTCCAAATGGTGTATTATAGAAAATATTTTACCAAAACAATACGGATAAAACATTATTTGCATAGTTTATAAAACCATGTTGATTTGATTTTTTTTTTTTTTTGTAAAAAAAAAAAAGAAATGAAAACATATGTTATCCCATTTAAAATTCAAGTACTTCGATAAAATTAAAACAAATTATGGAAGGTAAAAAATTAGGTGTCAACAATATTGATGGTAGTTCAGTGCTCAGATATTCATGTTAGTTTAGTGCTCAGATATTCGTGCCAGTTCAGTAATCATATATCCATGTTAGTTCAGTATTCAAGTATCCATAATAGACCAGTATTCATGTATGTGTTTCATGTTATGCGTATTATGATGCTCTGTGAGGCCTGTGTTATGCTATGTTAGCTAGCAGGTGTTTTGAGAAATGTTGAGGTAGCTTATTTATAGAGTAAACTCTGCCAAAATTTCTGTAGAGTTCCAGAATTAGCCATGGTTTCAACCAGGACAATCATTCGAGGACGAATGAACCCAAGAGGGAGATAATGTAACACTCTGTGAATTCGAATTAGGTGTGAATATGTTAAATGAGTGTTAACATGACATTTTAACCAAATGAAGTCCTACCACGATAAGTTTGGGTGGAAATAGTTATTTTAGAATCAAGACGGATAGTGAGGTGCATAAGATTCGATAGAATCGACTAAGTTTATGGAAGGTCTATATTCTAGCCTGATTTCATGAAAATCTGTTACGAATTTTAGAAAACTTAATACATGAAAGTTGTAGCCCTTTGAAATACTGTTCCAAAGATATATTGTGGAGCCCAAACGGAGCTCTGTACATTTTGTTATGTACATTTTACCAAAGCGAGTTTGGGCTGGCAGGAGCTCTCGTAAGTCCGGAGCGAGGGGTGAGCTCGCTCGGTAGTAGGGTACTTCACCCCGGGCACATAAGCGAGCCTTCTTAGACGATTTTATGTCATTTTTGATGTTCCAACTTCGTTCTAAGCACTAAGCAGCCGTTTCTCTCATCTCCTTATCCTCAAACATCAAGGTAAGATCTATCTAGCAATTTCTAAGCAATTCTAACATTAATTCATGATTAATAATGTGATTCTTCAACCAAAACATAGGATTTCCAAGGTAAATCCTTCTCAAGTGATTCAAAGCTAGAGTATTGGTGTTCTTCGTCAGAGAAGCAGTTTAGTTCATTAGATTGGAGCAATTACAGGTATGTAAGGCTAAATATCTACATGTGGGAATGTATTTAATCTTCCCCATGCCTCGTTCTTTATGATTATTACGAATTGCATAAAAAATAGAGATTGTGCCCTAGTTCATGAAAAGTTCAAACTTCTATCCTTTGATAATATAGTTTCGTAGTTGTTGATGATTATCACTCTAAATATTGTGAACTTAATACATAATCAATATAGACTGGTGTTTGATACCCAGGAGTCTCAATCTAGAATACTCAGCACGTTTATAAATAGTTAAAGCTTCAAGTCTCATAATCAATTCATGAATACATGTCTTAGTGAGTCATTGCTTAGTATGTCAGTGTTGTACTTTTCAACATGATTCTTTTTTTTTAAGCAAATTTATCAGGAGACATGGCCCCTTGATGGTTTATTAATAATGATCAAGTTCAACAGCAAAAGCAGAAAATAAAATAAATGATGCTCACCATCTTTGAGTATGTTTCAACATGATTCTCAGTTCTTTTCTGTAAATTATTTTATGTTGAACATAGGTGTTTTGGGCCTAAGGCCACAGTTATGTATACGTATACTTAGGCAGGCTATAGATTTATACACATATATTGGGCACAGGACTGAATTTTTGATCTCGGTTAAACGAGGTGATTCTTGTTCCAGGCAAAGAAGTGTTCGTATCAGCTTATTTTGTTCACTTGATTGTGAGTTCGGTTTCGGTTTCGATTACTATTTTTCTTTCGGTTATTTTAGATACCGAGTCAATTCAAATGCACCGCGTCCTTTTGCCGAAGACCCTACATTTCCACGATCGGGTATAGATTTACGGGACGACGGATGCAGCCGCTGGGATTCTGAAGTATCGGGTGCTTGTGAGCCACCGTTCACTTCCAGGCGTCGTCATATTTTCGATCTTTACGATATTTCGGTCGATTATTTATGACGGGGGCCTTGCCTACCGTGGAACAATCTATATTTAAGAACTCTTAGAAGCATAAACTATATAGCGGTCGGTTAGAGTCGCGAGGCTTTATGTTAGCCTTGCCCGAGCTGCATTTTTTGTTGAAATTACTTCAGTGTTTCTGCACTTATGATTCATTTCATTCAGACTTTAGTAGATCAGCATGTGTTAGTTTTATTTCCGCATTAAGTTTGTTTTGCTATCACACGTTGATTCAGCAAGCCGGTTGGTTCGCTCGGTCACATGCAGTCAGGCACCGAGTGTCGTGTTATGTCCAGGCCTAGGTTCAGGGCGTGATAAAGCTTGGTATCAGAGTATGTCATAGGGAGTCTATGATGTTGTGTCTAGTGGAGTTTCCTTTATGTGCGTGTGCCCCCCATTAAAAGGTTGACTCAAGGGCACTTAGGATTGTCTCCTTCTTTCACTCTAGATGGTTCCATGAAACAAATCAAAAATTAACCTTTTTTTTTTCGAATTTTTT
>NC_081349.1:47549538-47599604 GCF_029784015.1 Lycium ferocissimum | reverse complement strand
TACAATAGCAGCAGTTAAACACAAAAATATATAGGGGCGAAGTTACATGGTTCAAAGGGGCCGGCATCAACTCATCGGAAAATTTAATCGGACAAAATAAAGTAAAAGTAAATTCGTTATGTATATAAAAAAAATTATTAAATCCCCTTTATATTATGGAAACTTTTAATGTAATCTACCTGTTCCAATCTATGTGATACTTTTCGCTTTTTGAGATCGAACTACATGAATTTTGATTAATGTTTTATGATGTAATTTTTCACAAAATTGATATGAAAAAAGTTACAACTTATAGTACTTTTTATGTAGTTTTCAAATATATAAATAGTACTTTTCATATAGTTTTCAAATATATAAATTTTCATCTTAAACTATTGAGTTAATCTAATCTAATTTAGCTTCAAAATTTTATCAAATTGCCTCTCGGAAAATGAAAAGTAATACATAAATTGGGACGGAGGGAGCATAGAGCAAAAAAAGTGGTTCAAAAGTTTCTTTAGGTGACAAATTCAATCTCAGGTATAATAATATTCTCATATTTTTTCTGAATCTTATTTTTAGAATATCTGTCTCTGTCAACTGAATGAAAATCCCCCGCAATCTAAAGCTGGCATACCTCTTCATTTGCCGGAATAATGGAATTATACCTTTTTTAAAATTTCCTCTGTAAATCTTTATACCTTCATTAATAATGAAGTAAAAGCCCCAATAAATAAAGAAAAAAATTCCTCACTCTTATCCCTTGGAATCTAGAGATCTCTTTTTAGGCATATGTGGTGATAAATATGACATATAGGCATCTCTTTTCATCGATGACCAAGCTTTTTTCTTCTTTGGATACTCTTTCCTTTTTGCTCATCGTAATCTTTCAGACCCTAAGCTTAAGATTATAATGATGTTTTAATTATTATCTCATCAAAAGGGAAAATCTATATATGTTTGAATTGTGTGAACCTTAAGAGAAAGAAGAAAATGTGTGAACCACCCACCTTAAAGTCTAAGAAAATGGTAAAATGACTAGCGGTGAGCTTTGAACTCATGACTTAATTAAACTTGCTTTAATACTATATTAAATTGCATGGTCAAAATGTGTATGTAGCCCTAAAGTTTCCAATTCGTCCGAACTCAGAAATTTTGGCTCAACTCATGTTTATGTATTATACTTTTCACTAAGTAAGTATAAATAATAGACTTTGAAACCCAATCAATTGAATAGATTATGGTACAATTCCGAACTTGAATGTTTAAATTGTGAAGTCACTTTTGATAGCCACACATCTTATTAAGTTGTGGTAGAATTTCAAATTTGAATCCATAATGCGTTCAAATACTGAATGTACCTCTTGCATGCGATCACCAATCTAAAAGTTTAAGAATTAGAGATCACAATTATTTGATTAAGTTACTGTATATATTAAGAACCTACCGAGACCACTTACTGGCCAGAGCTAGCTAATAAGAATACTACAAGAAAATATTTAGTCTTTTATTCTTTCTTGTCAAGCGTGCTCAGGCCTCCTTGTACTTTATTACTCTCTCCGTCCAATTTACATGACATCTTTCGGATTTAGAGAGTCAAATGAATTTTTTTAATCGCAACTTTTCATATATCTTTTAAATATTTTAAATTGTCAATTATTATTCCTTTCGTCCCAATTTATATGAGGGTTGACCTATTTGAGGACTCAAAACGGCTCTTTCTTTTAATACGATTTTCTCCAACTCTTTGTATATATTGTGAATTATAAATTATAAAGACTTATAGTGCTTTTTATGTAGTTTTCAAATATATAAATTTTATTATAAAATACTCGAAGAATCTATGTTTGAAATTGAGTCAAAGAAATAGTTGCTTGACTTCCCAAATAGATCAACCCTTGTGTAAATTATAAATTGGGACGGAGGGAGTATGACTTATAGTACTTTATATACATAGTTTCCAAATATGTAAATTTTGTTTTAAAAATTCAAAGATATCATGTCTGAACTCAAGGTCAAAACTAAAAAACTTCACTCTCGAAATCCAAACAGTGCCACATAAATTGGAACAAAGGAAGTATAGAGAATAACTTAAGACAATTTAAATTGGTTTGAAACAAAATGTTACTACTAATATATGACAAACCCCGAGAACCATTTAACCTTGTGACCTAGCTAGAAAGAGAAGCCTAAGCAATGTTGTCCCTCTTGATACCAAAACAATCGTCATGCATATATAATATCATATAAATCATAATTTGTTTTTGGTAAACTTTTCGAGTTACGTTATGGTTTTAGTGATCCTCCTATTCTGCAACTTCAAACAATTAGTAAAAGCGAAACGAGGATAAAAAGAGAAAGGAAGGAAGTGAGATGAATGCTATGCACAATACAAGAAAAAAGACTTTTAGCAGGGGAAAATTCAGTCTTTATAAGTCCAAATTTGATCGCTATAAATTAATAACGATCAAAAAAATTCAGTCGTTGCCGGTCGCTTGAAGCCTTGAGCTAAAATTAATGACCAGATTGGAAATCTAATTCGGTTGTTAAATATTCTTTAGCAACGACACAAATCTGGTCGTTATATTTCCTTTTAGCGACCAAAATTTTCCTTCGCTAATTATCATTCCTGTCGTTAAAATCCTTTAATGGCCATTACTTATCCGATCATTATAAGTGCTTTTAGCGACTAGATTTTACCTTCTCTAATTGCTTGTGAACTTTTACATCGAGAAATTAGTAATTGCTTTTCATATGAATTCAAGCACGCACAGAAAATAGAGGCAAATTCAGGATATAGAATGAATGTATATGTTATTCTTTTTTATACATTTACATAGTTCAAACCGAAAGCATTAGATTTAATTGGACCTACAGAATCTTCCCTAGACAGTTCAACAATAATTGATGAGAATATATATGGTTTTCCATTAAGGAAAAGCTTCAAAAAGTTTAGATTCCTATGAAGGTAAAGAGAGTTAGCATGTAGTATGAGGAGTAGTAGTATATATAAAGATAGCTAGCTCCTCCTCTGCTCATGAACACCATCAGCTCATATTATAAGAAACAAATTGAGCTGATTAATTAAGGAAAAAATCCACAAACATGACAAGGGATCCTCTAATAGTTTCAGGGGTAATAGGGGATGTGTTGGATCCATTCACAAGGTGTGAAGACTTTAGTGTGTTGTACAACAATAGGATGGCGGTTTACAATGGCTGTGCCTTGAGGCCTTCACAAGTTGTCAACCAGCCTAGGGTTGACATTGGAGGAAATGATCCTCACACTTTTTACACTCTGGTAATCCTCGTATTCCATCTGTTTCATTTTATGTGACACTTAAATTTTCTGCTTTTAATCATGTCGAGAAACAATGACATATCTTTTTTATATTTAAAACTCTTTAACTTTAAACTTTCATGTTAAAACTGATAGAAATTGTTTAATTAAGCAATTCACGTAATCGTTGACTTTTTTGCCAATATTGATTTTGAGTAGCTTCATGGTGATCATAAGCAAATTGTACAAAGGCTTCCAATTATTCAAACTATAACTAGTTCTAATTTTAATTTACCAACTAAGTCCTTGTTTCATGGCTTTTATTTGAAGTTGTGGACTCCACTGTGGAAACAAAGATCCCCACATTAGTATAACCTCCTGTTTCTAGTGATAAAAATGTTACGACATGCACATTTAATACTACGGCAAGTTAGACGATATTTTTGAAATGCTATTTTTTCTTTTTAAAATACTATATGCCTAATCAAACAACGTCATATAGTACATTTGGATAGACAATATGGTATCTAGGTTATTTCGTTCTTTATTTTCTTAATTTTGGATTATTTCTTAAGATATTTGGAACATTCTTCTCTTTTGAAAGGTTATGGTGGATCCTGATGCTCCAAACCCAAGCAACCCAACCCTGAGGGAGTATCTACACTGGTAAGTCTAGCTTATATATTACATATACAGATAGTTCACTTTGCTTCCCTGTAGTTCTTCCTCAAGATGACGGCGTCAAAGGAACAACTATCAAATACTTTTTATCTCTCTCAAACCAATCGCTGATAGAGAAGACAAAAGGTGACGTGAGCTTATATAAGAACTAGAATTAGGACCTAACTGCAAATAAGAAAATCTAATGGGTCCTTTATTCCATTACGAGCTTCATTAAGTTTATCAGACACTCATCACACACTAATAAATCAAAAGAGCACATAACATAGACGACCCAAAATATTATAGTGGAAACAACATTCAAGCTTCTTTCTCTAATATTTTTATGAACTTAACTTTTATTCACTAACAACCACGGCTTAGCTAGGTTACGTTGAAGCAATTGAATTTCCTTTTTGAAATTTTATGTTGTGCAATGAAGTAGGGTAAAAATAATTTTTTTAATTATATATAAGTAGTTGAATCCTCTTGACATAAGAAAAAATTCTATTGAAATAGATATTTATGGAAATTATCTAGAAATATTTTTTGAGTGATTTAATAATATAAATTTTCTTACACTATTAATATATAAGTTAAATTGTTCATAAAATTACTTTGGTACCATGATAAAAGAGCGAATATTTCCTAACCTGCAAATGTATTTTTAAAAAATTAAAACAAAATGATATTTGAAGTCATACCTAAAACTAGGTGCGTTGACCTTAATTCGTTCATGAGTACCGAAACAGAAAAAGAGTTTGCACCCTTTTCAGTGGGGCCTTCCAGAGATTATTTGAAACGTGAAAAGCAAGATTAATTACAGTTATTAAATTCGAATTCTGAGAATGAAATTATTTAGGGTAAAGATTGTTTTATTTTATAAAGTGAAATTTATCGTCGCAAATTCAAATTAGTCAGGTCCCAACGGATATCAAACATCGGATGAAGCACAAAAAAGAACCAAAATTGATTGTTTAGTCTCCTACAGCTAAAGTACAAAATGTTGGGTTTTGTGTGGTGTGAACGGGAAATTAAGTGATTTCCCCGAAAAGGCACTGGAGCAAAGGATGTGACTTTACATTTCTGTAAAGTTACCACACCCAACCACTCAGCCATCTCTTCGAAAGACTATTTTTATTTTATTCCTCCGAATAGAACATGGCCATAGGGGTGGATACCCCCACTATCTGTAGAAAGATCTCAGGGGCGAATCCACTGGTCGATCTATCTATCCGTATATAGATAGATCGCCAAATGCTCGGGAGTTCCTCTATTCAATCCTTTTCCTTCTTCTTGTTCTTTGGATATCTCATTCGTACACATCTTTTCTTTGTTTCCGGGCCTCTAGTGAGTTACGGACGAGTTCGAAAAGGTCAAATCTTTGATGATTCCATCATCTATGATTGAGTTGCGAAAACACGGATAGGTATCCTACATCGAACCGAATTCTTTACGGTTAAAGAATCTCTTTCTAGTTGCTTTGGAACAATTAGGAGATTCTCTAGAAGAAATACGGGGTTACGCACGGCGGCAACATGCTTGGTCCCGCTTATGAGGTCAAATCAATACGTTCTAAGAAGAAAGATTGGAATATCAATCTCATCAAGATCATCAATCTCATACCAAATCCCATCAATCGAATCACTTTTTTGAGAAATACGAGACATCTAAGTCATACAAGTAAAGAGATCTATTCATTGATAAGAAAAAGAAAAACGTGAATGGGGATTGGATTGATGATAAAATAGAATCTGGGTCGCGAACAAGTGATTCGATAGGCGATGAAGAAAGAGAATTCTTGGTTCGATTCTCCACCTTAACGACGAGAAAATAGGATTGATCAAATTCTATTGAGTCGACTCATAGTGATCATTTATCAAAGAATGACTACGGTTATCAAATGATTGAACAACCGGGAGCAATTTACTTACGATACTTAGTTGACATTCATTAAAAGCATCTAATGAATTATGAGTTCAATCCATCCTATTTAGCAGAAAGACGGATATTCCTTGCTCATTATCAAATAATCACTTATTCACAAACTTCGTGTGGGGAAAATCATTTTCATTTCCCATCTCATGGAAAACCCTTTTCGCTCTGCTTAGCCTTGTCCCCCTCTAGGGGTATTTTAGTGATAGGTTCTATAGGAACTAGACGATCCTATTTGGTCAAATACCTAGCGACAAACTCCTATGTTCCTTTCATTACGGTATTTCGAACAAGTTCTGGATAAGAAGCCTAAAGGTTTTCTTCTTGATGAGATCAATATTGATGATAGTGACGATATTGATGATAGTGACGATATTGATGCTAGTAACGATATTGATCGTGAACTTGATACGGAGCTGGAGCTTCTAACTATGATGAATGCGCTAACTATGGATATGATGTCGGAAATAGACCTATTTTATATCACCCTTCAATTCGAATTAGCAAAAGCAATGTCTCCTTGCATAATATGGATTCCAAACATTCATGATCTTGATGTGAATGAGTCGAATTACTTAGCCCTCGGTCTCTTGGTGAACTCTCTCTCCAGGGATTGTGAAAGATGTTCCACTAGAAATAGTCTTGTTATTGCTTCGACTCATATTCCCCAAAAAGTGGATCCCGCTCTAATAGCCCCGAATAAATTAAATACATGCATTAAAATAAGAAGGCTTCTTATTCCACAACAACGAAAGCACTTTTTCACTCTTTCATATAATTCATGTATTCTGAGATCTGAGAAGTCACGAGTTAACCCTACAAATGAAATAGGGATTGAAAGAGTAAATATTCGCCCGCGCATTTCCTCTAGCTCCTGAGAAAGACATTATATGAACTGGATTAAAGGGGCCAGTCATCCTAAAATTAGGATTCATTTCTTGTCACAAATATTCACTTGTAGCATACCATATTTCAATGGATTGACGTAATTTTTCTACCGCGTGTACATTCCCATAATGATCTTGTTTTTCCAAAATCAAACTTTGTTGTTCGGCATCTTGAACTAGCCATCCTTAGAAGGTATTGTTAAAAGATCATCAATTCCTAATGAAATGGATATAGCGAAGTAGCTTGTTGGAACCCCGAGTTTTTACTTGATCCGGGATATGTGATGTATATGCCATTCGAAGTGCTCTATTAATCTACTAATAAGTCGTTTCATGGCGATTCTGTTTATCACTTTATTGTGAAAGACAGATTGGCCCGTTTTGCCATAAGTACCTCCATATTCGCCGAGTAGGATTCGACAATGGGTTTGAGTCGGTGATTGTAAAACTTCCTTTTATCGATCTTGATTCGCGTATAAATTCCGGAACTATGGACCTAGCTGAACCGGGGAACCCCAAAGTCCCCCTTTTTATAACACCTATAAGTTGGCTATATAAGTTTTGCTTCAGATTTTTAATTAATTGAAGCATAAAAACACTGAAAATCTGAAATTTTGAAATTCCTCTTCTTCTTTCTTTGTGCATCGCTTTCGTTTTCAAACAAAACGTAAGTGTCGTATGATTTCTTTGCCTCCATTTGAGTTCGCTGAAGTTCTGCAATTTGCATTGCCCCTATTGCAGAATAGTTTTCCGCTCTATCCTAGGAGGAATTAATCCATTAACCTTGACAACTGTGACGGAGTTTTGTTTTCTTAAGGACACACAAGAAACTTGTGGGCTCGGAAATATTCTAATTCTTCTACATTTCTATTCTTAACGTTTTTTCTATTTTTGGGTTCTTGAACAGAAACTGATTTTAGTAAATTATTGCTTTGAACAAAGATAACACTAAACACACACATATCATCCCCCCCCCCCCCCCTCCGCAACACCAACCCTCTTTCTTTTATTTATTTTTTAATTATATAACGCTAACACCTTCTTTTTTGGTAGGCTGGTCACAGATATCCCAGGAACTACAGGGGTTAACTTTGGTAAGTGTTCTTACATAAAAGATCATGGTCAGTTACTGCGGGGGCAGACTTTAGGTAGTCCATAATCTCTTCAAGGCTAAATAACTTTCTTAAAGTGTATAATCAATTCAATGTCATTTCTCAAACCTGAACGCAATCTTATATTCCTTAATGGCTCAACCTTAGCCAATGACCGAGCAAGGAATTCATACAATACGTACAATTCAACAAAATACTAAAGTGTCACACCTATTAAATTAATAGTGACCTAAAGCAATTATTTTTTAACCCTATTTGCAACCACATGACTAGACTCTTCTCATGTGTCAAGAGAATTCAATTCGAATCGTGCCGCATAAGATTTATTAAAAGGGGAAGCGTTTTCTATCAGAATTTTTTTCATTTTTAAGGCTTGGACCCGAAATCTCTGATTAAGGGTGGAGGAATCATTTCCTTTTCACCGCATCCATAGATGATTATAACCTATAAAATTTTGATAGAATATTACCTTAGTCTTAGCAATTCCTTGACATTTGTGTGGGATCTTTACAAATTCTCCCAAATGGATATACCTTTTTTATTCAGTCAACATCAAGACTTGCAATAGAGTCCTACCTCGTTAAGAGACAGCATCCAACTTGCTTGCTTATTGACATGTGAGAAGAAATAGGAGTCGGAAGTAGCACAAATGACCACATCACCTACACCTTTTATTCTTCAATGCCTTTGAACTATTGAGGACTTCTCAATTTATACCCATAGTGGAAAGCACATCAAAAAATCTGAATATCCTCATTGTGTAATTAAATTTCATTCTCTCGATACGTAAGTTTGTTCGAGTCTCACAAATGTCACCAAACTACTTTTGGTTCAACTTTGTCTAAGAATCACAAAAGTCACCAAACAACTTTTTTTTGTAACAAAACGATCATTCAAACTTTGCTTACACATCATATAAAATATCTTTTTAATCTCATTTTAATGACTTTATGTGATACTTACGCAACATAGAACGACTTTTGGTTATAAAAAATAGTTTTGTGACTTTCGTGATACTTAATAAGGTAAAGCTAAGCGATTTTCTTTTTCAAAAAATAGTTTAATTAATGACTTTCGTAATACTTAGATAAAAATGAGCCACATATTATGTTGTTCACGCTCAGCTAACCAAGCCGGGATGTGTGTGGGATGTAGATTGTACCACATTAGCTGAAGAATGAAAGAATGTTGTCTCGTTTACTTATGAAGTGATGATTGCCCAAGATCATATAAGTAAATAACAACACATTCTCTCAACTGCGATGATTAAAAGATCTAAGCATGTATTCCTTGGACTAAAAATTTATTATACACAAGTTTTGATTTAACCAAGAAATGGGGAGACGAACCTACCAAAAAAACAATTATTTGTGCATATGCATTCATACAAACCTTAACGAAAATCCTTGTTAAAATTGGTTTATTTACTGCACTATAGAGGGAATGAAGTTGTACGTTACGAGAGGCCTCGGCCTTCAATGGGAATTCAATCGCTATACTTTATACATAACTAGTGTGTCTATATATATATATATATATATATTTTGTATATATGACTAGCTAGCGCTTGTAATTATGTTTGGCAAGCGGCTAAATGTGTAACTTTCTCATTTATTTTCTGCACTATATATACAGGCAATGAAGTTGTATGCTACGAGAGCCCACGGCCTTCAATGGGAATTCATCGCTATATTTTCGTGCTGTTTCGGCAATTGTGTCGAGAAGCTATCAGTGCTCCCGATATTATTGATTCTCGACACAATTTTAACACAAGAGACTTTGCAAGGTTTCACAATCTTGGTATGCCTGTTGCTGCTGTTTACTTCAATTGCAACAGGGAGAGTGGTACCGGTGGCCGTCGCCTATAAATTCTATTATAGTATACCCAAAAAATAAACTCTTGTTAGTATACCATATTGTCTTCTAAATTTCACTGAATTCTTAATTTGTACACGGATGTGATCAACAGGAGTGTACATGTAAAAAGTGTAGATGCTCGTATATGTTTCTACTGCTAAAGCTTGGGTATCTTATTGTAAAACTATACTTCAATTATATTGTCATTCACGCATTGGCATTAATTTGGGAGGTTCTTACGAGACTTTGGAGGAACTCTTGAGAGGCTAGTAAATAGCAAAACGTAAAGTGCAGGAATAGCTATTCATGCATTGGCACTTTTGCGCTATTAGGTATCAATTTGATCCTCCCCTTCGACGATTTAAAGGCTTAAACTAACGGTTACGGCATTGAATTATTAGGCCGACCCTGATAATATTAATTAAAAGTTTTAATATTTTAAGTTTGAAGTAAGAACTCTACGATTGTAGGTTGTTTTGTAAATTTCAGTCTCTTAGTGATAATATAAGGCTTTAATTGATGAAGATTCTTGTCCAAACTTTCAGCAAAAGGGAATTCAATAGCTTTCCCTTGAAGGTTGTCTAAGAGCTTTTTTTTAATCAGGTGATAATATTGTAGACAATAAAATTCGCATCAAGAAAATAATAATCAAGACAGGAAAATATCGCAACAATCATATTATTTGATTTCAACTATGAGTGTTACAATCTCTATGATTCCTCTGATTCTTCTTTACAATTATAAATTGAAGGGCTTTTGAGCTTGATCTTAAATTTGATGGATTTGATTTTGACTTGTACTTGAATTCAAGGGCCTTTGAGCTTGATCTTGAATTTGGTAGTCATGATTTTGACTTGAATTGATTTGATGACCGCGACGAACAATAATTCTCAAACGAACAGGTGAATTTGATCTTGAACGCCTTGGTATTTAATTTGCCTTCGTTGACTTTGATGTTGAACGCCTTGCTATTTGATTTGCCTTTCGTTCTTGATCTTCGGGTAATTGAAACTTGTAGAGGAGTACTTGACTGCTTGCAGCTTGTAGAAAACTTGTAGCGTTTGATCCACGAGCTCCCTCTGGCTTCTTGTTAAGAATTCTGGTCCCTTTTCTGAATTATGAGGCCCCTATTTATAGTTGTAGGATGGAGGAGTTGAGATAAGGAAGGACTCCTTTCGGCCAATCAAATTTAAATTGATATGGCGATATTTGATTGGTCGGAACATGTTACTTGTACACACGGCACATCTTCATTTGCCTTTGATTTGACTAGGCATCTTTTGCATCATTCTGGCATATGGCGTGATCCTATTGGCTCCTTCGTTTGACTTGGCGTGCCACGTCATTTGACATGTGGCATCAAATTGGGCTCTAGAATAAGATGTTATCTTGGGCTTGGCAAAGTGCGCTCATCATTTGCAGCCCAATTAAATGGGCTAGCCCAACACATTTGGACTTTTTCATTAACCCAATTTTATTAGTCCATAATTTATTTATTTGGACTAATCTTGAATGTTATCCCAATTTCTTATGAATTTAAATTCAATAAAATTTCATTGTCCACAAATGCCCCTACTTCAAGGTTTGTCGGGATGTGAACTTGTCGAAACGAAAGACGAGACTTGAAGTATCATTAAGATGTCGAATTTGAATATTGAGTCGACTTTAAAAACGTAGCTCATGCCATTCATTTGTAATGCATGCCTGCTACTTGAAATACTTCTCTTTGGAACTACTCTATCAATCACATATATTTTATTACAAATATGGATGATCGACTTTAAACTTTTAATTTCGCCAAAACTTCTCACTTTTGCATGATCATGTGCAAAAAGACAAAATTTTCTCCAACAGTAATGATTAAGCCTGAGTAGTATATCATGTATTTTGCTATTGCCGGCGGTTACTTTGAGTTTAGCTATAGCATAACCACAGATTGACCTACGTTATATCTAATTAGTGTGCTTGCCCGCGCTACACACGGCTATAAAAAAGATATAAATATGAATAGATATTAATGTTCAATATTTTTTAATGAAACATCTTTTCATGATTCTTTAAATAATCTATACATAATCTTTTAACTAAAAGAATATTGAGTGACATTTAACTGAAAGAATATTGAGAAACATTATAATCGAATTTGAAACTCATTTAATGTCAACTTGAATGGAAGTTAGAAAAAGTAATGAAAAACTGTAAGGCAAGCCTAAGAGATAATCTGATTTATTTAATTCTCTGTAAACGACGTAATACATGTTTAAAATATAAAATAAGAAAATGTTTTCATTCATATGTGTATGTGTATACACAAACTATTTAAACTTATAAGGGTGCTAACATTAATATATAGAATATCTAAAAAGGTGGATTTGCCTCGATTATTTGTTAACATGTGGGCTGAAGCATTTTAATTATGCTTTAAACTTGAGCTCTTTAATAGTACAACTTTTTCTTTAGTAGAAACTTTTGAAATTTATTAAAAAAAAAAATGGCAACATCCATTTGTTGGACTTTACTAGTGAAAGCAAACAGTTGATATATCAGTGAATTTGAATTTGAAATGACTGTTAGTTCCCAATAATAAATTTTTATATTAACTTTTTTTTTTATGATAAAAAGGGCCGACTTTCGTTTAATGTCGAACTATTAGCTAATTCATACACTGTGTTATTTGAAGCATATACTTTTATGTAAAATACAACTTAATATACTTTACCAATGAAAGTTATGTAACTTTTGTATAAATTTTAAAGAGTACTAAAAATGGTAAAATTATAACTAAAATTTTGAAGAATTCATTTTATAGCTATAACAGCCATACAGATAAAAATATTCAATTCAGTTTTAGTAGTATATTCGTAAAAGGGAATTTAATTTTACGGACACGATATGTTAATACTAAAACCAAACCATTTAGCATGCAAAAATAATAGCAATCAGAGAAATCCAACTAATTTCTGTAGACAATTCTAACGGTCGTATTATTTGACAGTTTATCACATCTCCAATAATCACCTACTAAAATAATGAAAAACAAACAAAGAAAGAGGAATTAGTTACGGAGCGAAAACAATGAACAAATAAAAAAAAACAAATAAACAATTAGTATGAATAAAATTAAGTCATCTAACTATTCAAATTATAAGAAAATTACATACCTTGCATGTGGTCCAAAGAAGATGTGAAATAACTTTTTTCGCAAAGTCAAATATGAAGAACACTACTTGTGGATATTATTTCCCCATAGTCATTTTCAGGGGCGGATCTACGTATATCCCAGGGTGTTCATCCGAACCCCCTCAGTCGAAAAATTACACTGTTTATATAAGGCCAAATTTTTATTTTATGTGTATATATTTAATATTGAACCCCCTCAATACGAATGAAAGGCGCAGCGCAGTGGCACAGGGGGTTCAGAGTTGCCCAATGCACACGGGTTCGAACCCCAGCAACCCCGCTTGCAATATTTTCTGAACATTTTATTTCAGCTGTTTCATTAAACAAAACGACGTAGTTTAGTAACATTATATTTACTTAAAATAAATGGACAAAACGACGTAGTTTTGTAGAGGACAAGACTAATGGGATTCAAATCCCTAAATAAGTCAAATATTAAACAAATCAAAAGTTTTCTTTCTCTTTTCAGTTCTCATCCGCCACTGTCACCTTTCTTTTTTTTCTTTTTTTTTTTTTTTCGCTCAGTTTTGTTTGCTGATTTAGCCATTGCTGGCTGTCGACATCGTCCTCTCCTTAACGTCGGTCATCTCTCTGGTCTCCGTTCATGGCTTCTTTGGTAAGTTCTTAGTTCCCTCTTTTCTCCATTTTTTTTTTAATCTTTTCTAAAATTCTATATATTTGCTTTATTGCTTACCCTCTTCATAGTTCATACCCCACTTGTGAGAATAAAATACTGGGTATGTTGTTGTAATTTTGTATATTTGCTATAAAGTTTAGCTCGATTGCTTCAAATTTGCCGGAGTGACTGAGAATTGATTAGTTGCAAAATTTTCTCTCTTGCTTTTTAGATTATACCCATGAAATATTTTTTGTATTTGGAGATATGATAGTTGAAAATGTCATTCTACTAATCAGTTAATCATTTTGGGAAATATTATAATGACTCAGTTTAGTTTCATGTATAATTAATTAGTGTACTGTGTAGAGATTTAGATTTCTTGCTGTGTTTAAATTACTTATTTTAGGAAGAACAATTTATTCTAGGAAGAAGGAACTAAATGAGTAAAATTGTCTACAGAACTGTTTATTTCTTTTAAGTTCTAACAAAATTCTTATTTTTTACGATTCAGTCTCAACGTTCAGTGAAGAACTATTTTACGAAAGTACCGAAATCAAGTGTAGCTTCTTCTAGTCAACCTAACCGGGAAGCAAATGCCAACCATTCAGAAGTACCATTACCTTCTTCTCAAGAATTTGATTTGAGTACTTTAAATTATGATCCGGGTGAAAGAACCCCAATCTTGGACTATCATCCAAATCATCGTGATGTTATTAGAAGAGCATACCTTATTAATGGTCCTTGTCAACCTCGGTTGCTTCAGCATGAGTATCCTCAAACGAATATTTCTGGATCAATGCGCCGTTTTAATTCTGAATGGTTTGATGATGTATATCATGATTGGTTGGAGTATAGTGTTAGTAAAGATGCAGTCTATTGTTTGTATTGTTATCTATTTAAAGGCTACAACACCAATCAAGGTGGGGGTGAAATATTTTCAACTGTTGGGTTTAAGAGTTGGCAGAAAAAGAAGAATCTTGGAAAACATATTGGTCTACCGAACAGCCCACATAACCAAAAAAGAAATGTCAAGATTTATTGCGGGTACAACAGTCAATTCATTTTGCACTTGAGATGCAATTTAGTCAATTTAAGCATGCGTATTTGGTCCGCTTAAGTGCTTCCGTTGATGTAGTAAGATTTCTTATAACTCAAGGATTGGCATTTCGAGGTGATAAATCTAAATCATCACTTAGTAGGGGTAATTTTCTTCAAATTCTATCATGGTATGCGAAAAAGTGTGATAATATTCGTGATTATGTACTGGAACATGCTCCTCAAAATGATCAAATGACTTCTCCAATGATTCAAAAAGATATTGTGAGTGCTTGTAAGATAGAAACAATTAAAGCTATTCTTGAGGAATTAAATGGTGACTACTTTTCTTTACTAGTTGATGAGTCTTTTGATGTGTCACGCAAGGAGCAAATGGCTATTGTCTTACGATATATTGATAGAAATGGATTTGTGATGGAGCGGCTTCTTGACATTGTTCATGTTCAAGATACTAGTGCTTTATCTCTAAAGAGGGCAATTGTTAATTTACTTGCTCAACATTCCTTAAGTCTATCATATGTGCATGGACAATGTTACGATGGGGCAAGCAATATGCAAGGTGAGATCAATTGCCTTAAAATGTTGATTAGGCAAGAAAGTAGATCAGCCCATTCCATTCATTGTTTTGCTCATCAACTTCAACTAACTCTTGTTGCGGTCTCGAAAAAATGTGTTGAAGTGGGAAAACTTGTAGTGTTGGTTTCAAATATTTTGAATGTATTGGGATCTTCTTTTAAGCGTATGGATGAATTTCGAGATTCTCAAAAAGAAAGAATTCAAGAGGCATTAGATTTGGGTGAGCTTACAACCGGTAGTGGCTTGAATCAAGAACTTGGTGTTTCAAGAGCTTGTGATACGCATTGGGGATCTCATTTTAAATCTTTCAACAATTTTATTCTTATGTTTGGCTCTATTCTTAATGTTCTTGAATCACTTGTTCTTGATGCACGATTATTGGATGAAAGAGCCAAGGCAATGGGATATCTTGAAGCTTGTCGAACATATGAGGTTGCCTTCATGTTGCATTTGATGAGTGATGTTTTAGCAATCACAAATGAGCTTAATAAATGCTTACAAAAAAAGGAGCAAGATTTGACAAATGCCATGTTACTTGTTGAAGTAGCAAAAATAAGGTTGCAAGCATATAGGGATGAAGAATGGGATTCTCTTATTGCTAGGGTGTCTTTGTTTTGTATCAAGCATGAAATTTTGGTACATAACTTTGAGGAGCCATATGTTAGCTCTTTAAGATCACGAAGGAGACTTGGTGACAATAAAGTCTCTCATCATTATCGTGTTGAGGTATTTTGCAATATTATTGATTGGCAACTTCAAGAACTTAAAGATCGTTTTGGCGAAGCGACGACTGATTTGCTTCATGGAATTTCTTGTTTGAATCCAATTGACTTGTTTTCAAGTTTTGATATCAGGAAAATAATGAAAATGGCTAAATTATATCCTGATGAGTTTAATGAATTCAATATGGGTTCTCTTGAGAATCAACTTGCAAGTTACATTATTGATGTTCGTGATGTTGATGAAAGGTTCTCCAATCTAAAAGGGCTTTGTGATCTTTCGAAAAAATTAGTTCAGACAAAGAAGCATTCAAATTATCCTCTTGTATTCCGCTTAGTGAAACTTGCTTTGCTTCGGTTGCCACTTTGCATCCGCTGAAAGAGCTTCTTCGGCAATGAAATTTACCAAGAATTACTTGCGGAGTCAAATGAGTGATGATTTTTTTAGCGGTTGTTTGGTGCCTTATCTAGAAAAAGATGTATTTGATGATGTTTCTAATGATGCTATTATTAATACATTTCAAGATATGAAACCTTGTAGAGTACAATTGTAAAACTCCATGGTTCTTGCTTGTGTAGTCTAACTTAATTACTTTGTTTTTGCTTCAAAAGCTCCCAAGCTTTTACTTTTGTAATATGGCATCTTCAAGTTGCCTTTGTTAATGGAAACTTCTTACTTTATTAGCTTTTGCTTAGTTTATTACCTATATTGTGGCATTTTATTGTGATATTTTTCTTCATCATGAGCGGAGGTGCCTTCACCCAGCTTCGAGGTTTATGTACGCCTCGCGGTGCCTTTGACAACACTATTCTAGCTTCGAGCATGATTTTTAGTATTGTACGTGCAAGAGTGATGCTTGATTTATTATATAGGAATTAGTTCCTATGTGTAGTTACGTTTTGATTTCTAACAATTTGCTACATTGATGACATTGCCTCGTATATAGAAGCTCTTCCGAACCATTTACGGAGGACGTATGCCTTCTTTGCGTGATTTAGATAAAAGTCTGCAAGGTATTACTTATATTCCAAATTTTATATATTATTGGACTATTAAGGTTCTCTCATGCAAGTTAGTTGCTTTTTGAATTTCCATTGCTATGTGCTTCGTTAAGTATACTTTATGTATTTAAGTTATTCCTGATCCGACCCGCTCATTTGCCAACACAAGCATGCTTATTTTATTTTTTGAACCCCCTGAATCGAAATCCTGCCTCCGCCACTGGTCATTTTCTAGTCTTCTTTTTCATTTGTCCACCATTTGGTCTTCTCCTCCTCCCTCCTCTTCTTTATCCCTACAAGAAAATACATCACAAAAATCGATAGACTATGAATAAGAATTGTAAAGAAATACTAAAAATTAATTTACTGAATGAGAATTACGACAAATAAAATCATCCACAATTTTTTTTTTTTTTTAAATAGTCCTAATGCACAGCCAAAAATGAACAACACAAGGGGAATAGCTTACCCAAAAAGAGAAGAAGAATAAGAAGATATATAGGTCACGTAATAGAGTATCAAAAGGAGGAATGAAATTTATTGTAATTATCAGTTTCTAATTAATTATCAAGAAAAAAAATGGCTTTACGTTGATTATTATGAGTAAATATTGCTGTTATGTGGATCAACAGAGGGTTACTTGGGAATTGGGATTAATTAGTTGTACGTGGGATCACAGACGGTTAAACGGCAAAGCTTATTTAAGGCTTTTGTTATTTCAATAGCTTATTTAGGGCTTTTCTTAATTCATTTATTTAGTAAATTATGTAGAGAAATGAAGGCAAAATTGTCAAAAAAAAAAAAAGGAGAAAAAAGATAAATGTCAATAGAGGCCATAGAGAGCTGCCACATAGGATTGTTTATCCCTAGCTTTATATTATATATAGATTGGCGAGAAAATTATACCGCCGCCACTACTCGTCAAGTCCATGTTGGTATCAAATTCTTTAAGGCGCCTTTAACATGGTCCCAACTCGAGAAACTTGTTTCCAGTGTTACCTTTCACAATATATATAAACCCCTCGTCATCATGTTAATTGCATCTGATTGAAATTAATCCTACCTTTTTTGCTTTTGTGTAATGCAAAGAATATAAAAACGTTACAAGAATATGAACATATTCATTCCTTCCAAATGAATTCTGTAACATATGGAATAATGATCCATTAATTCTACCAAATGAATTTTGTAGCATATGGAATAATGATCCTTTAATTCTATTAATGTTCATTAGTCTCCATTAGTCTTCTCTTTGTAACAGCTTTTGCCATATCCTATTATAAGTTGTGTCAGTGGTAAATATATGACACAGAAAAATCATCTTTTCTTTTCTTAAAAGTTCTCTTCTTTTCCTTTCAATTTTACGGGCAATTGTGTTTGTGCAAACTCCAAACTTCCAACCGCTAGTGCAAGTGTTTAGAAGTGATGTGGAACCTTGGGGAGCGACCGAGCTAAACGATTTGCACCGTAGTCGGTCCGAAATCGCTTTGAAGCCAGAGGCTTGCTGATAAGTATATTTTGTTGGATTATTAACATATAATTATTCTTACAAAAACAATAAAAATTATCATTATTTTTCCATATTTTTAACAAAATATTGCAGGAAAGAATTAGTACAGGGTCAAGTAAAATATCACAGAAAAACACAACAAAGCGAGAAAAAAAAGGAGCAAGAGTGACATTGAAAGAATACGGAAGAATTCTACAACAAAATCAAGAATTCATAACATGTTGTCATGCCAAAACCGTTACCAACAAGCAAAACGGTTACGAGAAGTCATAACATGTTGTCATACCAAAACCGTTACCAACAAGCAAAATGGTTATGACAAAGTCACCTTATGGCTATAAAATGTTGTCAAATTCTGGAGGAAAAGTAAAGGACTTGGCTTTTGAATCATTCTAGAGAGTAATTTTCTTTTCAGTTCAAAATAATTTTTCAAGACTGGAATTACTCTAGTTCTTGATCTTAATTAAGTAGGAGAAATTATTCTTCTTGAGTATTTCTTTCTACTTTCTTATTTAATGGACATGAACATTTCCATTATCAATATTAACTCCAGCATGGAGTAATTTTTTATTTTGTTGGGATAGTCATGAAACTTGATATATTTTATAATACTATTTCGGTTGTTTACATTCTTGGCCTGCACCTTTCATCTACATTTCATAATGTGTTGGAATGATGGTTTTATATTCATTGTTATCACGTCTATATATTTTATTTCTAAGTTATCATTATATTAATCTTGTAATTCTCATGGAGCAAAATTAATATATATATAACAGATGAATAAAATAGCAGAGTGATAGTAATTTTTATTAACATATTATTCCAAGCCCATAATCTTGCTTGCCTCGATTTTAATTCTCACGGAGGAATTGTTGTAGACAAGATTATTGGTTCAAAGTAAAAATATTCTCACGAATTTTTTACTATTTAGCACAATTCAGGCAAGAGAATATTTTCATTTAATCGTCACAAGTTTTAAACCAACTAAATAACATAACCTCACGGAGTGTTAATTAATTATGTATTTCTTAGTGTGAAAATATAATTGTATTAGCAATAAGCAATTATTCTTTAGAGAGAAATGCACGTAGAAAGCTGAGATTTTATAATAATAATAATAATAATATATTAAGTGAATTCAACGATTCCCAACACTTTCTAAATACAATTGCACCGGAAGTAGTTTGTTTTTAATCCAAGTAACTTTCATTTAAAAAAAAAACATAACTTACCCTTCATTAGTTTGATTCTCTCAAACAGTAGTAAAGATATTACAAATCTGTAGCATAGGTGGTTCCAATCTCTGTGGGACGATATCATAAACTATACTAGAATTTGGCAAAGAACGAGCATAAAACCTTATACAAATTAGCTTCGTCAAATTGGCACTGTTGCCCGGGATTGGCATACATCTACTTCAGATTAAATATTTTGTTACTAATTTGAGAACTTATTATTATTATTATTATTATTATTATTATTATTATTATTATTATTATTATTATTATTTCTGTTTTTATTACTACTACTGTTACTATTTTAATAACACATAAGTCTTACCTCTTTCTCTCCCTTTAGTTCTTAAACGTAAAGCAACTAAGGGATATATATATATATATATATATATATATATATATATATATATATATATATATATTTTTTTTTTTTTTTTGTAGTGAACATTCAGTAACTATCTCATTAGTTACCTTTTTTTTTTTACTAGTATTAACATAGTAACTATTATTATCTAAGGGTAATAGTATCTTATTATTTCCCTTGCCAACTACTTTTATCATCCTAGTAAATTTTCTATTTTCTATTTTTTGTTTGCCTATTTTAAATATATAAATATATGTACTACTACTATTGCTACTTTAGGAACTATTTCTCTAGTTCTAAAATTTTTAGGAAGTTTATGACCCGCTCTTCTACAAAAGAGTTGGTCAGTTACGATCCTGAAATTGAAATCTTTTCGTTTACGCAGGAAAGAACAAACGTCGTCTCAAAGCATAACTTGTGATAAAATGGAGCACCAATTAGAAGATAACATTAATGCACCGGATATCCCACCACAAGTCCATGTAGAAGATCAGTTTGATGAAGTGGTGCCAAGACCAGCAAACGGAATCCTAAGGGATTATGCTAGACAAGATCGCTTCAATTGTGAATCCAGCATTAGGAACCCTCTGGTGGCAGCCAATGTTATACCCCGCATTTTCAGAACATGAGTATGACATGTACCTCACCGTAGTAATGGAGTGTCGGAGACGTCCCATGATGTTTTGAAAGGCACAAGCCATGGAAAGTACGTAACAACGAAGAAAAAGGCTGAATTACGATCTCGTAAGTCGTAATCGGGAAAAGAGTATTTTGGAACCCGAGAACATGGCCATTATTAGTATAATAGTTGATAAATATCACATATGGAGAGTTCCGAAATATTTCGAGGTCAAATAAATTGAAGAGAAAATAAGTTCGACGAAAATTTGAGAAATGTTGGACGGATTTTTAGTCAACTTTGGAGGCGCATATCTCCTAGTATAATAGGAGTTTTAAGGTGAAACCAAAGCCTAAAATGAAGCTCGTCGAGTCTAGTTTGTGATGCAATAAACCGCTCATAGATAGGACATTGGAGTAGAGAATTATAGACGTTACAAACTGAGCTGATGAAGCAGAAACAAAGCGCAACGAAGCGCAACGGGGGCGCTACGAAGTGCGCTACATTACGCCGCTACAGTGACGCCGCCTCAGCCCCTATATAAAGGGTTAAAATCTCACTTTTTCATCCAAAAAACTTCCAAAAATTTCCAAAAAATTCAGCAACAAAGGGAGCATTATACATCACAAAAATTGAGGATTTTGAGTGAAATTTCAAGTAACGAAGTATCAATCGAGGTCCGGGCAACCCGTAGTCGCGATTATAATTTCGTTTGGTGTTGGAGTTATCTTGGGGACAAGAAAATGATGAAGATTTTGCTACTTTCATAAAAATAAGGTATGAATTGTTAAATCTCTTTCTCTATCAATATGAATTAAGGAATAATTTCAAGAATAGTGGTTATGGTGTGTTGTGTTGATGTTGTTGATTTATGGATTGAGGGTTGAAGAGAAATTTGGATGAAAATACATATATTTGTCTTGTACGATGTTGAGGATGGTGCTATTGATGTTGTTAGTATTAATTTCGACTTCCTTACGGAAATAAAGTTATTAATTAGTCGTATCCCCAAGTTGGTTGGTTGGAAAATTTAGAAAACAGTGTGTGGGCTATTTTATGGCATATGTTGGTATGGGAAATGATGTTATTGCTATTGGTTTTGTTGTTGATGTTGTTGGTTGTTGAATTAGAATTTCGGGCTAGGCACGTAAACGGGGGAAATCTTTTCGAATTTCGACAGAATTTAAAAAGGGCTTTCATTAAGTGTTTAAGACGAGCGTATAACGATGATCCTAACGATATTATGAATGGTTCCATATGCAGATTACGAAGCTACGAATAATTCTTAAGAGAGTTGCAAGACAGGAAGTAAGTTGGAAGTCGAGAATTATCTTCCAGGTATGTTAAGGCTAGTCCCCTTCTTTCTAAAGGCATGATCCTTTCGTTATAAACCTTTATGTCGTACCATAATATCATTGTTTCCGCAAATGCTAGAAATCCACGAATCTCGCGATCCTTATGAGGTTATTGAGCTCCCAAAGGCATGATTCTTTTCTTACCAAACTATGCTTGAATTCCATGAAAACTCTCATTTCCAAGAATGTTAGAGATTCATGACTTTTAAAGTTTCTATGATGGTAGAGTTGAATAATTTCTTATATGATAACCATGATGATGATCATAAGGGATTTATTTATCCAAGCTCCAAGGCATACGGATTTCATGTTGTTATGAGATAATTTTATTCACGAGAGATTTCCATGTACACGAGCTATATATTATTATGATGACTATCATGAGAACGATTTTATCTTCAAAGGTTCCAAACTTATGATTTCAATGACGATATGAGAATATTGAGCTATCTTTTGACTTTTCTTAACTTTATTCATTGTTATTGGTCTCACCTTATAATAATTGTTCCTTCAAGGTGAGACAAAGCGACGATGAGTATTCCATAATATATTCGGAGGCTACCGACCTTACGTCACTCCGATACAGTTGTGGCTTTTGACTGGGCTCTTATGCATGCTTTATATATATATATATGTATGTATTTTCTCACACCGCGCCGCGCTATAGTCGGCCGGGCAGGCACGTAGATGTGCCTGCAGTGGGCATGTTATGATATTGCCCCGGACGCGGGAGGCCTGGACGCGGGTTAATGATGATAACACCGAGCCTTAAATGGTCGGGCATGATACTACTTATATATCACATCGAGCCTTCATGGCCGGGCATGTTACTTTTACACCGAGCCTTTATGGCCGGGCATGTTACTATGTATATGTACGAAATGTTTTTTTTTAAAAAGGCTAAGCATGCATGACATCCGCCTTATGAGGCATCCAGATGTTCAGGTTATCTCTCTTACTCATTGTTACTTTTCATATCTATATTACGTTATTATTCATGCCTTACATACTCAGTACATTATTCGTACTGACGTCCCTTCTTGTGGACGCTGCGTTTCATGCCACGCAGGTGTATACAGACGAGTAGAGGATATGGCTAGAAGATGTTCCAGCTAGATTGGCGAGCTCCATTTCTTTCCGGAGTGTTGCCGAGTCAGAGTATCCATGTCATGGTATAATGATTTATGTTAGAGACTTTGCGTACGAGTCACGTATATAGTATGTCGGTTTTGCAAGCGGCTGCGTAAGCCGATGTATTATCATGCATTACCTTACTGATTTCATATGATTGCAGATCTTACTTGATTTGATAAAGACGGAAAGAATGTTTTCTGAAAAACTTTCATCATGCATTTCATTCCATGCTTTAAGGGCCCAATGAGACTATGAGTATAACGAGAACTAGTGGGTTCGCTCGGCTCTAAGTAAGGGTCGAGTGCCCATCATGCCCCATCAGGATTGGGGTGTGACAGCCAACAACTTTGAAATCAGGACAGGCCTGATTCTAACAATTCAACAATCTTGTATCTTCACTGGTGATCCAGGTGAAGATCCACACAGTTATTTAATTGATTTTCTGGAACTTGTTGAAACTGCTAAGTGTAATGGAGTACCTACTGAAGCAATAAAGTTGAGGCTATTTCTTTTCTCTTTAAAAGGAGATGCCAAGACTTGGTTGCGAAGTTTTCCTAAGGGTCTATTACCACATAGGATCAGATGACTCAGAAATTTCTAAATAAATATTTTTCTCCTACTAAAACCACAAAGTTAAGACAAGATATTTCCAATTTCTTGCAAACTGACACTGAGTCAGTTTATCAAGCATGGGAAAGATTATAATCAGTGCTAAGAAAATGTCCGCACCACGATATTTCTGAACATATGCAGTTGTATATTTTCTATCATGGTCTAAAACCTTCATCTAGAAATATGATAGATGCAGCTGCAGGAGGTTCCGTTATGGGAACAACTACAGAAGAAGTACTACAAATGATGAACGAAATCTCTAAAAATGCCATTCAATGGCCATCTAACCGCGTTATCATCAAGAAGGCTGCTACTGTAAATCAAGCAGATGCTTTAAATACACTGACACAACAGATTGTTTCTTTGGCACAAAAATTTGAATCTTTTCAGGTGAATACAGAACAGTCAAGCTAAGCTAAGGCTTGTGACATATGTGGAGGAAACCATCTAAACCATGAATGTCAAACAAGCAATCAAAATGATGAGCAGGTTAATGCCCTCGGTTACAGGCCTACTCTTTTGGTAGTATTGGCACAAAAACACCCAGGCTTTCAATGAAGCAATCCAAATGGTGATGAAAACTCCCAAAACGTTCAAAAGTAATAGGTACAGGGTCCACCCGGATACCATAATCAAAACCGCGGGCTATCGAATTTTAGACCATATCAACAAAAAACACCATACCAGCAAAGGCCTCAACAAGCCCATTCAAATCTCGATGACCTATTGTACAAGTATATTAAATCCACTGATGAAAAAATGGAGAGTCAAAATTTGGCTCTAAAAAATTTGGAAATTCAGTTAAGTCAATTGGCAACTCTTGTGTCAAAAAAGATTCAAGGTCCCTTACCAAGTAATATGGAGAAAAATCCAAAGGAGCGCCTTAAGTCCATTACTTTACGATCAGGTAAGAATCTTGATGAACCTTATGCAGAGAGACAAGACCAGAATCAGCTCGAACACCAGGTAGACAAGGGTAAGAATGGCTGAAACATTTTCTGAAACATCAGAAGAAAGGGAAGGCAAGAAAAATAATGATGATATTGAAAAAATGACTCCTTTCCCTGTGAAAATTCCTTTTCCACAAAAGCTGAAAAGAGAGAAGCTCGATAATCAATTTGTAAAGTTTTTGGAGATTTTAAAACAAATCCACATTAATATTCCTTTTACTGATGCTTTATTGCAAATGCCTTCATATGCCAAATTTTTAAAAGATATTTTATCAAACAAAAGGAAATTAGAAGAAGTTTCGTGGTAATGCTTCGAGAAATGCGGTGCGATACTTCAAAACAAACTACCACAAAAACTCAGAGATCCAGGTAGTTTTACAATTCCGTGCACGTTGGGAGGGGTATACTTTGAAAAAGCACTTTGTGATTCTGGAGTTTCAATAAATTTGATGCCATTTTCTATTTTTTTTTTAAATTAGATCTTGGTGAGATGAAAAGTACAATTGTTTCTCTTCAATTTGCATATCAAAGTACTAAGAAACCTAAGGGAATCATTGAGAATGTTCTTGTTAAAGTAGATAAGTTTATTTTCCCTGTAGATTTTATAGTACTTGAAATGGAGGAATGTCCTGCTGAACCAATAATCTTGGGTAGACCATTTCTTGCTACAGGTAGAGCAATCATAGATGTCCATCAAGGACAACTGATTTTGAGAATAGACAAAGAAAGAGTCATTTTTGATATGCAAAAGATACTAAGATTTTTAGGAGATGAGATATCATCTTCGTGATTTTCGATTGACATGATTAGTGACCTTACAGATGTATACAAAAATGATCAATTAATTTCAGACTCAATTGAAAGATGCTTGGTCACATCAGGCACCACAGAGAATGATGATCCCAACATAAAAGAAGAAGCTAAGTTATTGGAGAAAGATTCAGTGGTTGATGAGATGCAACCAGAAGAAGTTCAACCAAAAATTGAACTCAAAATTCTCCCATCTCATTTAAAGTATGATTATCTGGAGCAAGAATTATTTCCAATAATTATTTCATCTTCTTTGACTGCAGAACAGGAAGATAGTTTGATTGAAGTACTACGAGCACATAAAGGAGCCTTAGGGTGGACTGCAGCCGACATCAAAGGGATTAATCTAGCTATTTGTACACACAGAATCCTCATGGAAGATAGCTACAAACCAATGATCCAACCTCAAAGGAGATTGATTCCTGCAATGCAAGAAGTGGTAAAAAATGAGATAATAAAACTACTAGCAGCAAGTATCATTTACCCCATTTCTGACAGTCCGTAGGTAAGTCCTGTTCAGGTGGTACCAAAAAAAGGAGGCATGACTGTCATAAAAAATGAAAATAATGGACTCATACCTACAAGAACTGTTACAGGATGGAGAGTCTATATTGATTACAGACGTCCTAATGATGCAACCAGAAAGGATCATTTTTCTTTACCTTTTATTGATCAAATGTTGGAAAGAGTAGCAGGATATAAGTTTTATAATTTTCTTGATAGATATTCAGGTTATAATCAGATACCAATTGCACCGGAAGATAAGGATAAAACAACTTTCAGATGTCCCCGTGGAACATATGCCTACAGGAGAATGCCATTTGGTTTGTGCAATGCACCTGCCACATTTCAACGCTGCATGTCTGCAATTTTTTCGGACATGCATGAAAAGTTTTTGGAGATTTTTATGGATGATTTCACACTTTTTGGAAAAACATTTGAAGATTGTTTTCACCATTTGACCCTAGTTCTTAAAAGATGTGAAGAGACAAACTTAACTCTTAATTGGAAAAATGTCATTTTATGGTTACTGAGGGAATTGTTTTAGGACGTAAAATCACTGCAAAAGGGATAGAAGTTGATAAAGCAAAAATTGACCTTATAGCAGGATTACCCCCTCCCACAACTACTAAAGGCATTAGAAGTTTTCTCGGTCAGACAGGTTTTTACAGAAGATTCATAAAAGACTTTTCAAGGATTTCAAAACCTTTGACTAACCTCTTGATAAAAGATATTAAGTTTAATTTTTCAAGTGATTGTTTGAAGGCTTTTGAAACTCTTAAGGATAAATTATCAACTGCACCTATAGTCGTATCCCCTAATTGGAGTCAACCTTTTGAGGTCATGTGTGATGCTAGTGATGTAGCAGTCGGAGCTATTTTAGGCCAAAGAAAATATAAAAAAAAAAATTGTCCCATTTACTACACCAGTGGGACGTTAAATGAGGCTCAGCTGAATTATGCCACAACTGAAAAAGAATTACTAGCAGCGGTGTTTGCATTTGATAAATTTCATTCCTATCTAATAGGTACCAAGGTTACTGTTTTCACTAATCATGCGGCTTTAAAATATCTCTTAGCAAAGAAAGATGTCCAGCCTAGATTCATGCATGATTGGCTTACTTGTTTATATGCGTTATTTTCTGAATTGTGTTAACTATGCTTGGTCGGCCTATGATGCCTACCAGTACTGTTGTTTGTACTGAACTGCACTTGCTGCATTCCTTTATGAATGCAGAGTATCAGGTCGGTTCTACTTTTCTGACTCGTGGCTGATCGACTCCTCAGCTTCTACTTAAGTTTTCCAGGGTGAGCATGGCGCTGGCTAACCTCGAAGACCCTTCTATTGCTTATGTCTTACTTTTCACTCAAGGCATTTTATGTATTATTATTCATACCTTAGTATTCGGATTTAGATGCTCTTGTATGACCAGACCATTTACTGGGGTGGATTCATTTACTTCTGCACTTATCTATATTATATTATCTTGTGAGACTTACGACATTTTACTTCTTCCGCTATTTTATTATATTTATTGATTGTGAATGTTGAGTTAAGGGTTCGCCTACCGAGGTGGGAATGGTAGGTGCCCGCATGACCTAAGCTAAAATGGGTCGTGACAAGTTGGTATTAAAGTCCTAGGTTACCCGGTCTTTAATACAAAAGTTTATCTAGTAGAGTCTCGTAGATCGGTACGATGAGCTCCGTACTTATCTGCGGGAGGCTATGGGACAATTAGGAAATCTCACCTTCTTTCTTTCCATCGTGCTACTTTATTCAAATTGGTATCTGGAAAGACCAAATTGGTATCTGACTCTTATCTCTTTTCTTACAGATGGTAAGGATCTGAGCTACTATGGCCCGAGGTTAAGTATCGAAGCCCGCAGCTACAGCTGGCACCCGAGGGTGTGCTACAGTCAGAGGACGCGGCAGAGCGAAAGGCCACAGGGCTACCCCAGCCAGGGGTAGAGCTCCAACAGTGGGCTAGCAACGAGAGAGGTCTCCATCTCCCGAGCCCGAGTACCAGCTGGGTAGAGACCAGATCGTAGGGGATGGCGTGACCCCAACACGGACACAACCTATGGTTACTTCTGAGCAGGCCGTGCATGACACTATAGCCAGGGTCCTACTTCATCTTGTTTCCCAGCAGGCGGCTGCAGGTGTTACTACTCCCAACGGGGGTTCATAAACTAGGGTTCGGGCACAGACCCCTACGCAGGGACCTACGCGGGTAGCACATCCCGCCGCAGCTATGGCTCCCCGTATTGATGCTATACCCGCTCCTAGGGAGGATATTAGGCCTATGGATGGTGCCGTTATGACTGCTGCTGATCAAGATCTGGTGGGGAGGTTCAGGAAGTTAGAGCCGCTGAGGTTCTCTAATACTTCGTCTGAGGATGCCTATGAGTTTATTCTTGATATGCATGAGTTGCTGTGCCGTATGGGGATAGTGGAGACCCACGGTGTTGATTATATGTCCTACCATTTTCGCGGCGACGCGAAGACGTGGTGGAGGTATTTTGTGGCGTGCAGACCTGAGGGTTCTTCTCCGTTGACTTGGACTCAGTTCTACCGGGCCTTCCTTAAGAAGTATGTGCCCCGGTCTTTGAGAGAGGTTTGCAGGGAGCAGTTTCTACACCTTGAGCAGAGGGGCATGTCCTTGAAGTCTTATATGATCCGTTTCCTCTATTTGGCCCGATACTCTACTCCATTGATTCCTACCGAGGCTGATAGGATCAGACGCTTTGTTAGAGGACTAGTGGGCTCTCTACAGATTCCTTTCCATCAGATGGAGTCTATGAGGGCTTCCTTCCAGTCTATTATTGAGCATGTTTTGATGGTTGAGGGCGCCAAGGCTCGTGCTTTTAGTGGTGGTGACAAGAGGCCACGTCAGACTGGCAGCTTTGGGGGTTCTGGTACAAGGGGTGCCGGTCAATTTTTGAGGCCACCTCAGCCCTATTTCAGTCATCCTGTACATTCAGCATTACCGGCTTCCTCTAGTGAGCCACCTAGATAGAGAGCTCCTGAGAGCTTGGTCTCTAGACCAGTGGACAAGATCGCTTCATTCGGGTCTTCAGTTTTCGTGTTCCAGCATTTGACTCCTCTTACCTGTCTCTCTTGTGGGGAGGTTGGGCATTTTGCCAAGAGATGCCCCCGGGCGAGATTATCAGCTGTCGAGGACTCTTGTATCATCCGGTGGTCGAAGAGGGACTTCTCAGAGAGGCGGTGCTCAGTCAGGATGCGGTACTTCCCATGGTTCTAGAGGTGGGTCCCAGCCAGCTAGAGGTGGTACTCAGAGTTTTAGAGGGGGATTCCAAAATGGGTGTCACGACCCAACTAGGGGCCATGACGGGTACCCGGAGCTGACTACCGAGCACTACTCATTATGCTGATCATCATACTCATCCTGGACACATATAATCTCGAAGGCAACACATGCATATATATAAGCCCTCACAGCTGCAAAAATGATATATAATGTACAATATAGTCATCATGGGACATCTACTGCCCACACATACGTATCTACAAGCCTTTACTAGAGTACTAAGACATAAGGACGGGACAGGACCTCGTCGTGCCCAAATATATACACAAAATAATATCTCAAAAATGGCACCTCCGAAAGAAGAGTGAGTGCTCGTAAATTTGCCGAGTAGCTCTAAGAACGGGCCACCTCCGTCTACTCCGTGGGCATGAACACAACGTCCAAAAGAAAGGACGTCAGTACGAACATTGTACTGAGTATGTAAGGCATGAACAATAACAACATATCGAAAAGATAAGGAAGCATCAAGTAAGGAAACAACCTGTAGCTGAATGTCACTTACGACGGAATAAAGCATGCTAACTTACATCATAGACAACATCATATCAAGTATGTATATATATAAGCTGCCCGACCATATAGAGACGGTGTAACCATCATTAGCCTGCGTCCAGGCCTCCCACGTTCGGGGTAACCATCTCATGCCGCCCACTAGTGGTGTCTGTCCATGCCCTCTAGACATGGTGTATATGCTGCCCGCCTTAGCGGTGTCTGCTCGGCTATATAGGCACGGTGTAATCTCATCATCATATACTTATCATAAAGCATGCATAAAAACTCAAGGACAAGCTATAACTCTATTGGGGTGACATAAGGTCGAGAACCTCCGATTCCATTATGGAGTAGTCATAATCATCATGCCTCACCTTGAAGGAACTAGCTTTATAAGGTGAGTCTAGCAATAATGAATAACATCAAGGAATCATTAGCTTCATAAGAATATCATATCATAAGCTTTGGAATCTCCAACTTAGACTTATCATCATCATTGTCATATTCGTAACATACCTCTTGTCTTTATCTCTTGAGAAGCTTTTTATAATCATAGGCTCATAGTTGTTATACCCCATATTTTTATACGACGGATTATTCGTAAGCCAAACGACATAAATCCAAGGACAGGATTATTTTTGATATGAGATAAGGACTTTTAATCCCCAATATTAATTTGCACGACTTGTTTGCAATTTCCATTAGTGTAGAAATATTAATGGAGATTAGGGGTTAATTAACCATGATTAGATTATTAAGTGGGGATTAGAGATTATTTTAATGTTAAATTAATCCTAATTAGGTGCTAATGGCTGTGTGGGTCCCACCCATGGCTTGGCCAAATTTGGTTGGCTCAAGCCATGAGTGGGACATGTGTCCAACATATAGACATGATATAAATAGTAAATTGATGACAAGGAAAGTCATATTTCATCTTCACCAACTCAAGAAAACCTAGAGAGGGAGAGAGAAGCTCTCGGCCATGGCTGGCCGAGCTTCAAGCTTATGAATTGTTGATCAAATTTGATTTTCTTCAAGCATTTCAACCCTTTGGAAGGTGTATAATAACGTGGGAGTGATCCTAGATAGCAAGAACAAGTATTAAATTCAAGGCACAAGTTCTAGTCAAGTTGAGAAGTTAAGTGTTTAAGGTAAGGTTTAACTTTCTTTTGCATGAATTAAGGGTGGTTTTGAACATGTTGTAATGTGTAGAAATGAATAAAATTCATGAAACTATGTATGTTCGTGTTGAGGCCGTGTAGGGGCTGCTTTGTGTAGAAAGAATGAACTAATTCTACTTAGTATTTTGGTTGTTGTTGTTATGGATTTTATGATGAGAATGAAGGGTTTAATGTTTCAAGTTGGAGTTGTAATTGCTTGTGGGCTGTTGTAGAAGTTAAAATGATGTTAATATAGTTTCTTGCATTTATGTAAATGATGTTGTTAACGTGTGGTTGTTGGTATAGTTCATGAATTTGGAAGAAAAGAATGTGTTGTTGTTGTTCTTGTTGAGCTTGGAAGATTGTATGTTCTATTGTGTGTTGGTTGGGCTGTTTTGGAGTGTTGTACGGGCTGTCCGGAGTGTTCTCGAGTCATGATTGAATAGTCTCGGGTTGATACTTGAATGCATGATTAGTAATGTTGGCTTGGTTGGATGTAGTTGATTTGAATATAAGCGAAACGTCGTCTAATTATCTAGAAAGGAATTATTAACGTTAGGATACGTTTTGAATCTCTTCGTAGTTTAATCGTAGTTCTTGACGTCTTAATATAGGTTGAGACACTATTGGGCAGTGTATACGTGTTGTGTTGCGAGTAAACGCTAAAGGTATGTAAAGCCTATCCTTTCTTTCTTTCGGCATGTCCTAGATGTAAGTATGAAACGATATGAGCTTTGGGGTAACTCTATTCATAAGTTCCGAGCATGTTTATGATTCTTATTCACTTTTTAATATTAGAATTCTTAATGTAGCCAAGCTACTGCCCTCGAGTCTACTATATGATTGGATGGTAAATGATATATAAAAGTTCCTGTTCTTAAAAGATTCTGTAACGAATAATGTCCTTAACTCTCATAAGCTATCTTGTATTAACTTGATACGTGCCTATGATCCCTGAGGCTTTATTTTGATATAGTTCATAATGATATTCAAAGAGTACTGAGTATGACTACCGTCCTGATACTTGAGCGTTGATTAGTCTATTTATCTATTGAGTCTCAAAAGATGATTTATATGCATATGGTTACTCACTACTCTGCTCGTGCATACAGTTGTCACATCTTTCACCGAGTCCCGACCCGGGTATGTTATCGTGCACAGTTTCACTGCATTGTTCACCGCGTCCCTCACTAAAGGGCCGGGTACGGTATATATATATATTATGGTGTTATGGTGTTATCTTTGTGTTATGGTGCTATCTGCCGTGATACGGAGCTATCTTCGTGATACGGAGTTATGCCGTGATACGGAGTTATGTTGTGTTCTGGAGTATGCTGTGTTATGGCGCCAAAGACGAGGTGGCGACCATGTTCACCGAGTCCTATAAAGGGGCCGGATATGATATATGATATTGACATGCATGATTTGTGTTTCAAAAGCAAGCATTTTGGTAGCCTGATTATTGTACTTGTTTTCTGTACTTCTTATTTCGGTTATGGTCCTGTTTACTGTATTTCATGCTTTATATACTCAGTACATATTTCGTACTGACCCCCTTTCCTCGGGGGGCTGCGTTTCATGCCGCAGTACGTACGTTCATTTTGGTGATCCGGACCCTAGGATATCTATTCGGCTATCTTGGAGTGCTCCCTTGTTCGGAGCCTATATTTTTGGTTCGGATCCTCTTGTTGTATATATGTGTTTATCCGGGGGGTACGCGGGGCCCCCGTCCCGTCATATGATATTGTTGTTACTCTTAGAGGTCGGTAGACATATGTGTGGGTTGTATATAGTTACTGTTCAATTGTGTCTGTATGACTTATGGTTTGGGACGTTCCCATTCGTAGTGGCAGCCTTGTCGGCTTGCGTATGTATATATATGTTTTGGGATGCTGTATGTAGTGGCAGCCTTGTCGGCTTGCGCATATATAGTTGGGGCGTTCCCACATGTTATGATAGCCTTGAGAACATGTACGATGGTATCGTTGGAAGTTGTAACTCCTCGGGAGACGGAGTTCTTCGTGATATGTATATATATGCGACAGTTTTGAGACGACGTCTTGCCCTTTTATATATAAGTTCTTTATTATGCTAGTTGTGGACGATTATAGTTATCAGGTGTATACGAGTGTCCAGCTCGGACACTAGTCACGGCCTACGGGGTTGGGTCGTGACAAAAGTGGTATCAGAGCAGTTCATCCTCGGAGTGTCTACACACCATGTCTAGTAGAGTCTTGTTTATTGGTGTGTTGTGCACCACATCTATAAACAGGAAGCTACAGGACATTTAGGATGTTATCTTTCCTTTTTACTCTAGATCGTGCGATAGAGCTGTATTATCAGGATAATTCCTCCCTAACAGATTACAATGTTTACAGCGATGCCTCCAAAGAAAGCGACGGGCGCGGAAGAATGGGCAAATCGTTGGCCGGAGAGACCGGCCATGTTATATCTCGCATTTCGTACATTGGGACAATCGGGTTAACTATGATAAGTTAGGGACAAGATCATTCCGGATATGAAGTCGGGACTTTTGACCTTCGATTTCGTTTTAAGACCTAATTTGTTCATGAATTTGTTGGCATGGAACAACTAGGAAAATTTGGGACCAAAAGTGGAATAATGGAAAGTTGGGAATTATTGAATTTTGGCCATATTGACCATATGGTGTGGAGATGGTCCCACACATTTTTGTGGCCAAATTTGATTGGTCCAACCCATGTGTGGGCCATGGACACTTGGATGGTTCATCTAGGGACATAAAAGATGATTAAGTGTTCATCTTTCTTCACTTTCAACACTTAGAAAAAAAAATAAGAAGTTGAAGAACAACAAAGAGGCCATTCGGCCAAGGCTCAAAAAATTGAGGTCCAAATTTAGCCATCCCAAAAATATTTCATCCTAGCAAATCCACTAATTGGAGGTCCCTCATTAATGTGGAAGTGTTGTTTGGGTCATCAAACCATCCGTTTGCCTCCTTGCAAACCCTAGCCAAGTTGGAAGTTGAAGGGAAAAGGTAAGATTTAATCTTGTTTTATGTGTTGTGAGTGATGTGTGCATGTTGTAGTAGATGAAAATGGATGAAATTCATGGAAATATTGCATGTAGAGTGGAGCCGTGTGCATGGTGTGTGTGGCCGTGTGTGTGCGTGTTGTTGTGTTGCATTGAAGTAATGAATTAAAGTCTAGTTAGCATGTTGTGATTGTTGTAGAGTGGAGAAAAGAATGAGAATCATCAATATATGCATATGTGGTGGTGGCCGAAAATGGGTCATGTTATGTGACAAGAATGAATTAATATTACTTAGTATTTTAGTTGTCGTCGTTATAGATTTTATGGTGAAAGTCTAATGGTTTGAATTGATGTTGTAATGGTTACGGGCTGATTTGGAGAATTATGTGCATTTAATTAATTTTTATGTTTATGAGAATGACATTGTTAGAGTGTGGATTGTTGGTGCAAATCATGATTCGGAAGTTAGGAATGTGTTATGGATGGGGTTCTCGGGTTTGGGAACAATTTCGGGTGAATTGGAGCATTTGTTGGATTGTTGGAAATATTGTGTGAATTGTTTAAAGAGTTCTTGAATATTGTTTGAATGGTTTCGGATTGGAAATTGAATATGTGAGCATTAGTGTTAGTTCGATTGTATATTGGTCTGTATGTATGTAATTGTAATGAACAATTGGAAAGTTGTTGGAATATGTGGAGAAGAATTATTAATGTTCGAATGCGTTCTAAATCGATTGTGATGTTGCTAGAATGATTGTTGGTGTTGTTGTTGTTGAATTTGGCCGAGTTGAATTCTCGGGGTTGTGCATTTACAGGGGAAATGCTGCCCAAATTTTCGTAGAATTACATGCTAGTTCGGAAATGAACTCTTAAATACCTATAGTTGACATTGGCATTTATTGATGTTATGTAGATCTTGGGGAGTCCGAGACATAGGTTTGATTTGGATTAGCTTTGAAAGCGATCAAGGTATGTAAAGCTCAGCCTTTCCTTCTTTTGGCATGCCTTAGTCGTAAATAGGCTATGACACGAATCTCGAGGAAACTCTGTTCTTGCGATCCGAGTATGCCTACGATTCTTATTCGCATCTTATCTTTGGTATTCGTAATATGATGAAATATTGGCCCTTATGTCTTTGGAATATTTGCCTTTTAAATGTTGCATAAAAAGTTTTGTATTTTTAAAGAGCTCCGTAACTACGAACGTCCGTAACTTCCGTAGACAGAACCGGATCGCTTCGATATGTTCGAAAATGATTCCATGGTGTATGATGACTATGTTTTCCATAAGCGGGCCCGACTTGGATCGACACCCGTCCGTGGGTCCCGCGACTTTCCTTTATGTACTTCTGACGACTTTTGAAAGAATATGATATGACTATGATCCCGATTTCAAGTACGATCAGTTTATTTACCTTTTGAGTTTATGATAAAGATATTATGCATATGATTTTGATACATAACTATGGTTTCTGAAGTTCGGGTTGATATGTTCCCGAGTGGTGTTCGAAAGAAAATTCGGTTTGACTATTGTATTGGTTTTGAAATAATAGTTCGCTTCGACTATTCTATTGAGTCTGTAATGACGACTATGTTTTTGATTTCCACAAGCTATGTCATATGATCTTGACACGTACCTACAATTTCTAAAGTGCTACTTGATATGTTCTCGAATGATTTTCGGAAGGAACTTGACTTGACTGTTATTTAGCTTTTAAATGAGATTTCGTTTGATTATGTTGTTGAGTCTGTGATGATGATTTGTGTATATGGTTTCTCACTACTCTGCTCGTGTGAGCTATTATGATCTCTTTCACTGCGTCCCGGGCCAGGGCATGTATTCGTGCACGATTCTACAGTATGATTCACCGCGCCCCTCACTAGAGGGCCGGGGCATGTTATATGATATGATAATGATATGATGATATGGGGAGGTGGCCAGGATGGCATATGATGACTTCATTCACCGCGTCCCTCACTAGAGGGCCGGGGCACGTTATATGTACATGATATGATGATTTTACTTACCGCGTCCCTCACTAAAGGGCCGGGGCACGTTATATGTATATGCATCTGATGGTTTTACTTACCGCGCCCCTCACTAGAGGGCCGGGGCACGTTATATCTATGCATGTGTACGAGATGATTTTCTGACTCTGTTTCTCCGTCCCATGATGAGCTGAATATGAAACTGATACGTATGATTTATGTTTCAAAGGCAAGTGTTACGATTTTTGTGTTATTGTGCTACTTTTTCTCGCCCTCCGTTACGGTACGATTATCTCCGTTTATGGTATTCCATGTTTCACATGCTCAGTACATATTCCGTACTGACCCCCTTTCTTCGGGAGATGCGTTTCATGCCGCGCAGGTACATACAGATGAGTAGAAGATGTTCCAGCGAGATTGGCGAGCTCCATTTTCTCCCGGAGCGCTGCCGAGTCAGAGTGTTAAAGTTGTGATATTTTGGGATATGTTAGAGACTTTGCAGACAGTGTCGTGTGTATAAGACGCCAGTTTATAAGCGGCTATGTAAGCCGGTGTATTATTATGCATTATGTTACAGATTTGTTGTGACTACAGATTTTATTTGATTTGAAAAAGACGAAAAGTATGTTTGTTTTCTGAAAAAAATTTCGTTATGTGCTTATGTCATGTTTTGCGGGCCCAGTATGATTATGAGTATTACGAAAGTCAGCGGGTTCGCTCGGCCCTAGATAAGGGTCGGGTGCCCATCATGCCCTATCGGAAATTAGGGTGTGACAAGCCAGACCCGGAGAGTTACTAGGGCCCATGCCCGAGCTGTACGAGTTGTGCTCCGCCGGCCGAGCTCGCTACACCGCCGCTACCGTAGGAGCATGGGGCGACGAGGCTGCAAATCGGGGGCGGCTCCACCGTCGGCTCCCGAGGTTCCGTGCCGAGCCTCCGGCTCCTCGGCCCGGGGCGGAGGATAGGGCTATGAGAGATGCGGTTCGATTCTGGGCCATCGACCTGTGTTAGCGGCGGGGCGGCTTACGCTGACAGCGCGGATTAGGAGGTGACTATGCGGACGGACATGATAGTTTGAGGCCCGTGATTTCTTAACTTGTAATCCCCCAGAGTTCTACGGGTCAAAGCCCGCGGAGGATCCGCAGGAGTTTATTCGGCAGATGCAGCGTACATTGAGGATAATTAGAGCTTCCGAGATTGAGTCTGTCGAGTTAGCTTCGTATCGGTTGCGTGATGTAGTTGTTAATTGGTATGAGTCCTGGGAGTTGTCTAGGGGCGAGGATGCCCCTCCAGCAGTATGGGATGAGTTCGTGGAGGCCTTTCTGGGCCATTTTCTACCTCCAGAGATGAGACGAGCCAGAGTTGATAGATTCTTGCATTTGAGGCAGAATGGCAGGAGTGTTCGAGATTATAGTCTTGAGTTTGATTCGTTGGCTAGACATGCGCCCCCTATTGTAGCCGATATGGCTGATAGGGTGCATCATTATGTGATGGGGCTGGATCGTTACTTAGTTGATAGCTGTATGATAATGGCTTCTCAGCCAGGTATAGATATTGCTCGGGTACAGGCCTATGCACAGGGGGTAGAGGATCGACACAGGGGGCGTCAGTCAGACAGAGATTATGATAGAGGCCAGCATAAGAGGGCTAGATCGGCTGGCTATCCGGGTGAGTTTCGAGGCAGGCAGCCTCAGCAGCAGTATAGTAGATATCCTTCTCAGCTAAGACGGAGTGCACTCCCATTCACTCGGTAGGAGATTTGATAGCACAGGTATTCGGGGAGGCCGGTCGAGCTCCGGGCTTCGGGTTCGCAGGTGAACAGAGGTTCTAGTCAGTCGAGGCCACCCTTGCCTCGGTGTTCTCAATGTGGGAGGCATCATTTTGGGGAGTGTTATCGTGCTACAGGCGCTTATTTTTCTTGTGGCTGTCAAGGACATATTATGAGGGAGTGTCCGTTTGGGGGTAGTCCGTGTGGTGCGGCTCACCACTTCGGGTCGTTTGGTTCATCTTCTTCTGTGGCTATGCGCCCGATGGGGCAGGGTATGCAGATACCAGCAGGCCGTGGCGGAGCTTCCAGTTTTAGCGGTCCTTCGAACCGCATATATGTTTTGGCTAGTAGACAGGATCAGGAGGCATCACCAAATGTGGTTACAGGTCTATTATCGATTTTCTCTCGGGACGTATATGCATTGATAGATCCAGGCTCCACTCCACCTTATCATATATATCTCCCTTTGTTGCTAGTAGAATCGGAATAAAACCGAGTCGATTGAACCATTTGAGGTAGCTACACCGGTAGGAGATTACGTTATAGCAAACGGTATATAAAAAGTGTTCGGTGAATATATATAGTCGTCATACCTTGGCAGATTTGATAGAGTTAGATATGACTGAGTTTGATGTTATTATGGGTATGGATTGGTTAGCTTCCTGTTATGCTAACGTTGATTGTAGAAACAAGATAGTTCGGTTTCAGTTTCCAGGGGAGCCAATTATAGAGTGGCTGGGAAATACAGCATCGCCGAGGGGTAAGTTTATTTCATACCTCAAGGCAAGGAAGATGGTTAGAAAGGGTTATATTTATCATCTGGTTCGTGTGCATGACTTGAAAGCAGAGGCACCGACTCTTCAGTCAGTCTCGATAGTCAATGAATTCCCAGATGTATTTCCAGATGAACTTTCAAGTCTTCCTCCTGAGCGGGAGATAGAGTTCACTATAGACGTGTTGCCAGGTACTCAGCCCATATCTATTCCCCCTTACAGAATGGCACCTGCAGAACTAAAAGAGTTGAAGGAGAAGCTGAGGGATTTATTATAGAATGGCTTCATTATGTTGTAGCACATCGATGGGGAGCACCATGAAAGTATTGTTCGTGAGAAAGAAGGACGGGTCGCTCGCGGGATGTGTATTGATTATAGGCACTGAACAAGGTGACCATAAAGAATAGATATCCCCCTCCCAGAATTGATGATTTATTTGACCAAATGGTGCTAAGTGTTTCTCGAAGATAGACTGTGCGGTCGCTATCACCAGTGCGGGTTAGAGAGGCATAGTATATTCCAAAGACTGCATTCAGGACCCGATACGGGCACTATGAGTTTAGGGTGATGTCTTTTGGGCTGACCAATGCTCCAGCAGTGTTTATGGATCTGATGAACCGAGTATTCAGGCCGTTCCTAGATATGTTCGTGATTGTATTTATTGATGATATTCTGGTCTATTCACGATCAGAGCAGGAGCATGCGGATCATCTGAGAACGGTACTTGGGTGCTCCAAAGACCAGTAAATTGTATGCTAAGTTCTCTAAATGTGAATTCTGGTTGACTTCAGTAGCATTCTTGGGGCATATTATTAGAGCTGATGGCATTCGGGTGGATACACAGAAGATTGAGGCCGTAAAGACTTGGCCTAGACCTACGACACCTATTGAGGTACATAGTTTTCTGGGGTTAGCAGGATATTACAGAAGATTTGTGGAGAAGTTTGCTTCAATTTCAGCGCCTTTAACAAGGCTAACTCAGAAGGCAACTAGGTTCCAGTGGACTGATGCTTGTGAACGAAGCTTCCAGTTGCTGAAAGAGAAGTTGACTACAGCTTCAGTTCTGACTCTTCCTGAGGGACCAGATGGCTATGTCATTTATTGTGACGCTTCCGGTGTTGGGCTAGGTTGGGTATTAATGCAGCATGGCAGACTTATAGCCTATGCCTCCCGGCAGCTCAGAAAACACGAAAGAAATTATCCTACTCATGATCTGGAATTAGCAGCGGTGATTCACGCTTCGAAGATATGGAGGCATTATCTATATCGCGTGCATGTTGATATTTATACAGATCACAAAAGCCTCCAGTATATCTTTGTCACGACCCAACTAGGGGCCGCGACGAGTACCCGATACTTGTACCGGGCACCCCCTGTCGTGTGTCTTGTTCTTATTACTAAGTGGGCCGTATGAACACCGACACCTTTTTTTTTCACAACATCGCCGATAATAGCATACATGTAACCGAGTAGTAGTATTCAACTGTACTGACATATTACACAGCGACACGGACAACTGGGCTGTGAGACATCTACCTGTACATATCTGTCTACGAGCCTCTAAACACGATACATATAATTACAAGTAACTGACTTTGCGGTGTCCAAATATATACACAAAAATAGTACCCAAAATAGAAGCTCCGGAACAACTGGAGCGCCTCTCGATGTATAGCTGGGAAGGCTCCTAGGAGTCGAGCCCGTCAACCTGTCGACCTGCGTGGCATGAGACGCAGCCCCCGAAGAAAAGGGGTCAGTACGAGCAGTGTACCGAGTATGTAAGCCATGGAAATAATACAATGAAACATGTAACATATGAGCAATAACAACATGTGAGACCGTAGATCATACGACGGTATAAAAGGATAATCTGCCTGTAAGTGCCTTTCAAAGCGGATGTCATGCTTGCTTATACATACTTTTGTTCAAAACATTTCGTATCATATACATGTGAAAATAACAAGTCATGTCGCCGAAATACGTCGGCTTCCCACATGTGTCCCGCGTCCCGGCATCCCGCGTCCGGATGGAATTACGCCACCGACAGTGGCAATGCGTCTATAGCGCAACATGTATCCATTCCCCAAAATTCCCCATTTTCATATACATATCATATACATGTCATATACATATCATATAAGCAAGCATGCATAAGAACCCAAAGAAAGTCATGTGTCTATCGGGGTGACGTAAGGTCGGTAGCCCCCGATTACCTTATGGAATAACCACGTCGCTTTCGTCTCACCTTGAAAGAACAAACATTATAAGACGAGACTAGCAATGAATAGCAACACCACAAGAAAACTTAAAACAGATTATAAAGTTTCAATAAAACAAGTGATGGGAATCCGGTATGCACGTATATCGAGACTCGAGTGACAAACATGAAAACACGGTCATTATGTCCCATTGGGTCATCCACGAAGGTTTCAAGACATTTCAATTTCATTTCCAAAGGTTTCGGACGTTTGAACATTTCTTTTCCTTAAAGTACAAGTTTTGGGTTCAATTCTACCGAATGAATGAAAGTGAATAAATTTAGGTGTCGTTTCCGAGGGGTAGGACTTTTCCCGAGGGTCGGATTTTGACCTATACTAACTAGGACATGCCAAAGGAAGAAGAGGTAGGCTTCACATACCTTTTACGCTTTGTTCACGTCTCCAAACTCAAGCTCCAAGTTCGCCAAAATCTACAAATTGGTCACGTTTACCAATTGTTAATCTCAACCAATACTTGCTTATAAACAAAATTTGGGCAGCATTTCCCCTGTACGTATAACATCCCCGAGATTCATACTCGGCCAAAACAACAACAACCATACCAACAACAATATAAACAACATCAACAATCGACTAGAAACGCATTCTAGCGCAAATAGTCTTATTTTCCAAATAAGCCAACAACTCCAAATCCAACTTTACACTTACAATCCAATATCAATATGTTCATATTCACATACTAATTTAAGATCATTCAAACATAAACCAAGAGCATTTCAAGTTATATATCCAATATTCAACAATTCCAACAATTTCCATATTCAATCCAAAATTCTCATATATGCAACAAGACCATTCCAACGCGTTTTCTACTTACTAATTCATCTCCAACAAGCCACTTATATTCATTTCAACTCTATTCAATTCCTTTCAATGCAATCCAATACAATTCCATACAATTCAATATAATTCAATACAATATAATTCACATGATATTCCAACAATACCATCAATATACTACTTACCCATGTCTTCCAATTTATGAAACAACAACAACAATTTTTTTCCTTCTTTCAAATCCAATCACAACAACCAAATTTTCATTCTCCCAAACCATTAAATCTTTATTCTAACATCATAGAACCTACCATAACAACCATTTCCATTCTAAATAAAAATCAATTCATCACACCTTACACCTATGCACCTATTCGGCCAACCCTCCATACTCATGTTTTTTGTGGATTTCCATATTTTCCATACATTACGACAACAACCAACACACCACATAACACAATACAACACAACACACACACACACGGCTTGCTCTTGCAAGTCACGGCCACACACACACACACCTCCAACACATGAATTTCATCCACTTCCATGCACACAACATACTCTACCATCCATAACATATAAGAAAAGAATTAAACCTTACCTTTACCTCAACTCTTCACTTGACTTAAGTTGGCAACTTGTATGAGTACAAGTTCTTCTTGTTCCACAAATCACTTCACCTTACTAAAGACTCCTCAAGAGATTGTTTGGCTATGAAGAAACAAGTTGGAACCTCTCTCTTTCTCTTTCTTTTTTTTTTTTCGGTTTTTCTCTCTTCTTCAAGCTTGGCCGAATTGCCAACTTTTTTTCTCCTCTTTCTTTCTTGTTCTTTGTTTCTTGAAAACTCTAGGGAATTATAAGATGACCAAGTCATCTTTCCACTTATATATGTATATTCCCTTCCAATAGCAAGCAACCATATTGCCCCTTAACTTGGCTTGAAATTATTTGGCCATGCATGGCAAGTGGGGTCCACGGCCTAAGTGGCCATTTTCTTGAAAATTCTAGCAATTTCCTCTATTTCATGAAAAACATTTCCCTTAGTTCCAAATTTGCCCCTAGCCTTTCTCCGTATTTCCATGAGTCGTTTTGCAAATTTACCATTTTACCCCTGGCCTTTCTTATTATTCCAACTTTACAATTTTCCATACGCGACTTGTGTCACTTGCCTCGACTTACCCGAGGGTACAAAATGCGGAATGTAACATCCTCCCCCCCTTTAGAACATTCGTCCTCGAATGTTGAACTGGCCTTATAGGGGTTACTACATTTCGGGGAGGTTTCCTTGATGGTTGTCGTACACAATCACTCAACACGTCCGCTCAGATACCTTGGTTGACTTATACTTTCTTGTTATACCATACTTCATCAGACGCCATCTCGGTTGTCCCTTTTATATCTCTACTGGTCTTTTTCGGTTATCTTCCTTGGTTGTTCTCCATATTTGCGTCATACTGTACCCGTCGTCAACTTGTTCTACGCCTTCTTCTGTAGTTGCTCGATGTGCCAACATATCCAAATTCTTGTTACCTTCTTATTCGCAACATTTCCAACCACTATTCAAGCCTACCCTGATCCTAAAGCTGCGCTATACCTGTTTCCTTTTCACCGGCCCAGTCTAACTCGGTCTACGCAACCTCTATTACGTCTCCAGTCATCCCATATACTCTAATACCATCTAGGCTACCTTAACTTCACATTTGTCCTCTATCTCTATACTTATGAAATTTTTGGGATACTTCCTGTGGGGTCACCCATCATGGGATTGCTCCCATTCCAAAGACGCTTAACCCTGAAACGTTAACGTATTCTGGTATCTTAATGCTAATATATTTACATCCACTCCCCCGCACGGGCTTTGTCACGTAATCCAGGGCAGATTAGAGTACTAGTCACTTTCGACACGCCTTCGGAACGTACCTCTGTATGGCAGGAAGTGCAGGTCACCTATTGGCTGGTTTGATGTTGGTGAAACTAAGTTAATTGGCCCAGATATGATTCAGCAAGCAGTTGATAAAGTGAAGCTTATTCAGGAAAGATTATTAGCAGCTCAGAGTCGATAGAAGTCATATGCAGATAATCGACGTCGATACTTAGAGTTCCAGATTGGCGATTGGGTATTTTTGAAGGTGTCACCCATGAAGGGTGTAATGGGATTCGGTAAGAGCAGGGAGCTTAGCCCGAGATATATTAGGCCTTATCGGATTATTCGTAAGATAGGCAAGGTTGCCTATGATTTAGACCTATCACTTAATTTGAAAGCAGTGCATCAATCTTTCACGTGTCGATGCTTCGTAAATGAATTGGTAACCCTTCTAGAGTATTCCCCGTGGATGATGTCCAGGTAACGGAGGAATTATCTTATGAGGAGAACCCTATAGCTATACTTGATCGTCAGGTGAGGAAGTTGCGTACTAAGGATGTGGCTTTCATTAAGGTATGGTGGCGGAATAATAATCGGGAAGAGATGACTTGGGAAGCTGAAGAGAAGATAAAGAATGAGTATCTTTACTTGTTCCTATGCCTACAGGTAATTTAAATCCCTCATTTGATTATATTGATTGGTGGATGAGACTATATGTTCTCGCAATAAAAGAAACTTCCTCGAAACCTTTGTAAGACTTTACGAGGCTAGTTTAACATTCGAGGACGAATGTCCTAAAGGGGGGAAGGATGTTATACCCCGTATTTTTATACGACGGATTATTCGTAAGCCAAACGACATAAATCCAAGGACAAGATTATTTTTGGATATGAGATAAGGACTTTTAATCCCCGATATTAATATGGCACGACTTGTTTGCAATTTCCATTAGTGTAGAAATATTAATGGAGATTAGGGGTTAATTAACCATGATTAGATTATTAAGTGGGGATTAGGGATTATTTTAATGTTAAATTAATCCTAATCAGGTGCTAATGGTCGTGTGCGTCCCACCCATGGCTTGGCCAAATTTGGTTGGCTCAAGCCATGAGTGGGACATGTGTCCAACATATAGACATGATATAAATAGTAAATTGATGACAAGAAAAGTCATATTTCATCTTCACCAACTCAAGAAAACCTAGAGAGGGAGAGAGAAGCTCTCGGCCATGGCTAGCCGAGCTGCAAGCTTATGAATTGTTGATCAAATTTGATTTTTTTCAAGAATTTCAACCCTTTGGAAGGTGTATAACAACATGGGAGTGATCCTAGATAGCAAGAACAAGTATTAAATTCAAGGCACAAGTTCTAGTCAAGTTGAGAAGTTAAGTGTTTAAGGTAAGGTTTAACTTTCTTTTGCATGAATTAAGGGTGGTTTTGAACGTGTTGTAGTGTGTAGAAATGAATGAAATTCATGGAACTATGTATGTTGGTGTTGAGGCCGTGTAGGGGTCGCTTTTGTGTAGAAAGAATGAACTAATTCTACTTAGTATTTTGGTTGTTGTTGTTATGGATTTTATGATGAGAATGAAGGGTTTAATGTTTCAAGTTAGAGTTGTAATTGCTTGTGGGCTGTTGTAGAAGTTAAAATGATGTTAATATAGTTTCTTGCATTTATGTAAATGATGTTGTTAACGTGTGGTTGTTGGTATAGTTCATGAATTTGGAAGAAAAGAATATGTTGTTGTTGTTCTTGTTGAGCTTGGAAGATTGTATGTTCTATTGTGTGTTTGTTGGGCTGTTTTGGAGTGTTGTACGGGCTGTCCGGAGTGTTCTCGAGTCATGATTGAATAGTATTGGGTTGATACTTGAATGCATGATTAGTAATGTTGGTTTGGTTGGATGTAGTTGATTTGAATATAAGCGAAACATCGTCTAAATATCTAGAAAGGAATTATTAACGTTAGGATACGTTTTGAATCTCTTCGTAGTTTAATCGTAGTTCTTGACGTCTTAATATAGGTTGAGACACTATTGGGCAGCGTATACGTGTTGTGTTGCGAGTAAACGCTAAAGGTATGTAAAGCCTATCCTTTCTTTCTTTTGGCATGTCCTATATGTAAGTATGAAACGATATGAGCTTTGGGTTAACTCTATTCATAAGTTCCAAGCATGTTTATGATTCTTATTCACTTCTTAATATTAGAATTCTTAATGTAGTCGAGCTACTGCCCTCGAGTCTACTATATGATTGGATGGTAAATGATATATAAAAGTTCCTGTTCTTAAAAGATTCTGTAACGAATAATGTCCTTAACTCTCATAAGCTATCTTGTATTAACTTGATACGTGCCTATGATCCCTGAGGCTTTATTTTGATATAGTTCATAATGATATTCAAAGAGTACTAAGTATGACTACCGTCCTGATACTCGAGCGTTAATTAGTTTACTTATCTATTGAGTCTCAAAAGATGATTTATATGCATATGGTTACTCACTACTCTGCTCGTGCATACAGTTGTCACATCTTTCACCGAGTCCCGGGCCGGGTATGTTATCGTGCACAGTTTCACTGCATTATTCACCGCGTCCCTCACTAGAGGGCCGGGTACGGTATATATATATTATGGTGTTATGCTGTGTTATGGTGTTATGCTGTGTTATGGTGCTATGCTGTGATACGGAGCTATGCTGTGATACGGAGTTATGCCGTGATACGGAGTTATGCTGTGTTCTGGAGTATGCTGTGTTATGGCGCCAAAGACGGGGTGGCGACCATGTTTACCGAGTCCTATAAAGGGGCCGGATATGATATATGATATTGACATGCATGATTTATGTTTCAAAAGCAAGCATTTTGGTATCCTAATTATTGTACTTGTTTTCTGTACTTCTTATTTCGGTTATGGTTTTGTTTCTTTGTATTTCATGCTTTATATACTCAGTACATATTTTGTACTGGCCCCCTTTCCTCGGGGGGCTGCGTTTCATGCCCGCAGTACGGTACGTTTATTTTGGTGATCCATGACCTAGGATATCTATTTAGCTATCTTGGCGTGCTCCCTTGTTCCGGAGCCTATATTTTTTGTTCAGATCCTCTTGTTGTATATATGTGTTTATCCAGGGGTACGGCGGGGCCCTGTACCGTCATATGATACTGTTGTTGCTCTTAGAGGTCGGTAGACATATGTGTGGGTTGTATATAGTTACTGTTCAGTTGTGTCTGTATGACTAATGGTTTGGGACGTTCTCATTCGTAGTGGCAGCCTTGTCGGCTTGCGTATGTATATATATGTTTTGGGATGTCGTATGTAGTGGCGCCTTGTTGTTTCGCTTGCGTATATATAGTTGGGGCGTTCCCACATGTTATGATAGCCTTGCCAGCTTATGTACGATGTTATCTGTTGGAAGTTGTAACTCCTTGGGAGACAGGTTGCTGTGATATGTATATATATGCGACAGTTTTGAGATGACGTCTTGCCCTTTTACATATAAGTTCTTTATTATGCTAGTTGTGGACGATTATAGTTATCAGGTGTATACGAGTGTCCAGCTCGGACACTAGTCACTGCCTACGGGGTTGGGTCGTGACAATAGTTTCCGGAATATAAGAAAGTCATGGAAAGATAAACGAAATCATGTTGTCGAAATCATGCCTTGGAAAAGAAGGGACTAGCCTTACATACCTTTATGTCTCTCCAACTTTATCAATTAAACGCTTTCCTCCAATGTTCACGATTCTACATTTAAGAGAATTTGTACTAAAGATTAGATAGTCAGAAACATACTTAAGCTTAAGCTAAATCTAACGAAAATTGGGCAGCATCTCCTTTGTTTCTACAACTTCCTCCATATAATATAACAACTCCCAACATCAATAACACACCCACAATATCATAATCAATAAACTTTGCCAAGTTGGCCATTATTCAATTCTTACAATTCCCTCTCAAAGTCATCCATAACCATAGTTATCACCCAACATCGTATTCATTCGCATATAATGCTTCTCCAACATTCTAAATATCATTTATAACAAGATTATACTCATAACATCTCAAGAATTATGATTCATGTCAAATTACTATTCAAGAGTACCATTATTTCACAATTAAGCTCCAATATTCTACCTTCTTTCATAATCTAAGTCTTTCAACCATTCAATTTTCTAAATAACATGAAATGATCATAAAACTCACCTTGATTGTGAAGGAATGGGTTTTGGATGGAAACTCTTCACTTGGAGAAAAGCCTAACTTCAATTCCAAAGAGATTTCTTGCTTCCATCAACCCTAGCTAGCATTCTTTCACTTGATTCTACTACTTTTTGGTGTTTGATCTTTTGATTTTCCCTTGGATATGTGTTGGTATGGTGTGGAGAAAGTTCTAGAGGTTTTGAGAGTGTTGAAGAGAAGTGGGAAATGAAAGGAATGAATTTGGGGCGTCCTTATATAAAATTAAAAATCTGCCGGTGAGGAGTTATATGGTCCGTATAATTTTATACGGTCCGTATAATTGACCATATAACTCCATCAGTGATGGACCTTCACTGTAATGGTTACACGGACCATTATACGGAACGTATAAATGGTCGTATAATCCACCTCTTCTCCGATTTTGTTCTCGTCGCTTCGTTTGATCTCCAATCCCTATGGAACCTTCTTAGCACTTGTTTAGCACTTCATTAACAACCTAAGGAGCTTTATAACTTTTTCTCAAGACACTATTACATCAACATTAGCTCGGTACTTTGCAAACCCTTTTTCAAAACACGACTTATGCTTGACATTCTTCAACGAACTTTCTTCTCTTGCCTCAAATGTCTTTGGAATCTTAATTAGAACCGTTAATTACTACTTCTTACTTGTAGAAACCTCATATACTTCTTACCCTATGTTAGTCTATCTACCATACGACGACATGAAATTTTTCGAGGTGTAACACTGGGCGTGGTGGAGCCCATTGTAACTCATTTCCTGGTAGGCTGGAGGCAGAGGCCTCAGATGCTGTGATGTCACGACCCGACTAGGGGACCGCGACGGGCACCCGGTGCTACCCCCACCCGGACACCCCTTCGCATACACCTACATAACATCTAGGTGAGCCATAATCATTTCATGCATTCTAGTCATACACCATAATAGTCCCATTGGACGACGATCATCATATATCATATCACGGGCGTCTGTGCCACAACAACATACATGGGCCGACGAGGCCAGCAAAATGATATACAGAAGAAAATAGGCCGACAAGGCCAGACACATCTATCCCCATACACGTGACTACGAGCCTCTAAGAGTATGACATATCATATGAGCGGGACAGGACCCCGCTATGCCCATAATTATATACACAAAAGAATAAGTACCAAAAGCTACGGCTCAAGAAATGGAGCCTCGCCGTGCGACCTCCGAATAAGCAACTATGGGTCAAGTCTCTCCCCGTGCACTGCGGGCATGACGGCCGTCCACAAACAAAAAAAAAGGACGTCGGCACGAAGAATGTCACCGAGTATGTAAAGCATGATCAACATCAATATAGAAGCATAGTAGACCACATATGCAGCAACATAGAAGGAAAGACGACAATACCATCATCATGACACTTACTTGCTTTTCATAGGGACTTTCCCTTTCTCCTATATATTTGTACACACATGTCATCATCCATAGTCCATAATAGTACTCGTACCATAATTGTGCTCATATTCGTGTTCATATACATAGTCTTATCACATTCATTTTCAGATTATATACATAGTTACATCATATACATAACACGTACACACATATACATACAAGGCGTACCCGACCATAAGGTTTGGTGTTTTATACATACTTGGCCAACCCAGGGCTCAAGGTTATACGTACCTGGCCCTACCAAGGCTCAGTGTTATCCGTACCTGGCCCTACCAAGGCTCAGTGTTATCCGTACCTTCTGCAGAGGTGTGCGCGCGTTACGTCATCGAACCTATACCCATACATATTCATACATATATATAAATACAAACATATACTCTACCCTACAGCTCGGGGCAGAGGCCCGGGGTTTCATTATAGCCCTTCATAGGAACACATACGCTTAATAGCCCGTAGGCATCTTTTCCATCATTATTATTAACGTCATCATTATAGGCTTACTCGTCGCATGAGGTGCGTAGTACAATCGTAGTATATATCAAGGATCGTGAGCTTGTGAGCTCGGAATATCAATCATTTGGAAACAACATATCATACAGCAGGAATTCAGGGTGTCGGCCAAGAACCATGCCTTATGGAAGAAGTGGTTATTCACATACCTTTTTGTCGCACTATTCTACGTCTTGTACGACTCCTTCCAATGATATCGTTTAAACCTTCATTAATATCATAACAATGGCCATTAGTCATTCACGTCATACACGTTATCTAGGTTTCTCAATTTAATTCTAATTCACCCATATTCATGGTCATAATACCCAACTTTGCCCATTTGTCTAAAGTGTCTAGTTCATGTTCTTAATACCATTTATAACACATTTATCACACAACCCAACAACATTCATGATTCAATTCCAACTATGTCTCAAAACGTCACTATTCATCATTCATAACCCATTTTTGCTATTCTCTTTTAATGACCAAGTATTTCAACTCCCAAATACCTTAAACAAATATAAATATC
>NC_081349.1:47433315-47549438 GCF_029784015.1 Lycium ferocissimum | reverse complement strand
TATATGTATAAAAATATTTTTAAAGGCTAAGCATGCATGGCATCCGCCTTATGAAGCATCCAGATGTACAGGTTATCTATTTTATTCCATGTTACCCTTCATGTCTATATTATGTTGTTATTCATGCCTTACATACTCAGTACATTATTCGTACTGACGTCCCTTCTTGTGGATCTTTGCGCTCATGCCCGCGAGTAAGTAGGAAGACGGATGGGACCGTAGGTATTCTATCGACGGATTCTCAAGAGCATTCCACTTACTTCGGAGTCGTTAGTCTATTTGGTATTGTCCTTATGATCATTTGTATTCTATGTAGAGGCTCGTAGACGTGTGTGTATAGTTAGATGTTTTATAGCTCCACCGGTTCATATTGTTGTATAATATATTGGTGGCTTTGTCGGCCTTATTTTGAGCTCTTGATACTTTACTGTTATCCTTGCCGGCTTTATGAAATACATTATGTTGTGGCGACCTTGTCGGTCTGTATATGTACATATGTCTTCGAATGAGCGGATATTCCTATGTTGTGCCTTTTACGCGTGCGGATATTCTTTTTCGAGTTATGGTTTATAATGTTCAAAGTCACGGATGAGTCAGGTGGTTCTCAGCCTATGGGTCAGAGCCCGTCATACTCCTGGTAGGGGTGTGACACTTAGCCTGCCATACTTATATTAAAATTTGATAAATGCTCCTCGAAGTACGGGGTGTAACATCCTCCCTCCCCCCCCCCGGAACATTCATCCTCGAATGTTGGAGTAGAACTCATGTTGTTGTTGGTATCAATACTCTTACCTGTATCTGCTGGTATTTATTTTGCTTGCTTGCAGTCCTACTCATGTATTCGGAACCGAACTCATTTGGACTATGCAACTTATGATCCTCTACGTGGTTTCTTGGAGTCGAGGAATCTTAAGTTAACAATCCTGTAACTACAATTTACAGACTTATGATTCTATATCAATTGTCGGAACGGCAATTCTCTCATGTTCGTTTTGGGGTTTAAACCTCTATACGTATGGCCCATTCAATCTTTCCTCATATTCCGCTGGCGATTTTTGCGAACCTCTCCATTAACCTCATCATTCATATGGATGGTAATCAACTTGATCTTTAGCTCTTCCTTTCTTCTTACCCCTATGAGCTTTACCCATTATATCTTAGTTAATTAACAGTTGCATCGAGAGCTTTTCTGCTGAAACGTCACTCCATCTCTTGTCTGCAAACCATTCGGTCGTGCCGGTTCTGATTGATTCCGCTCAACTAGTTAATATTTTCCTTAGCCCTTTTGGATTTTCCCTACGCTGAATCTCTGGCATGTCCAGTCTTACTGCAATAGCCTTTGATAATCCCTCACTCCATAATTAGTCTTCTTTGGATTCCTTGGTTTCTTTATATGAGCAACAAAATGGTTTCTTCTTAGCATATACAGTCCGTTCTCGTGCTACGCACATGTAGACTCTATATTCATAGCTTTACAACTCCTTTGGCATCTCTTGATTATTGTTGTTTTACCACCAATGGATGTATTCTCGAGTTCACTGCATTTCTGCCCAATCAATTCTTGAATATTATTCTCTTTCGCTTGTAACTTAGATTTTACGCTCGTACTCACGGCTTATCACCTGTTTGTCCGCTAGTTCTTCATACTCTATCATTCTCCTTGTCTCTTTGACCTGTGTCATTTACACCTTTATATGCTCGTTTACCGGGTACCTACCACATACCTTTGTCCACTTTTGTATGTCAGAAGTTCTTACTCCTTTGACTTTTATGTATCCTTTTTACGCATCACCGAACTTCCATACCTTCATTTTCTTAGAGTTTAACTGATTCTTTTCCCTTTAAGGATAACCTCAGAAACTGGTAATATAGTATCCCTTGTTTTCCTGTAGCAACTGGGTCGATTCTTGCGGTATTTTATCTTCCAGCCAGTATAACACCGACATTTCCTTTTACCCGCACACTTTACTCAATTTTCCTCTTCAAGGTTTCTTATGCTTGGTCTGGCTATTGGTAATCCTTGTACTTACTCCAAGAATGTCCCGAATCTCTTCTTCAATGATATTCTTCTCTTAGTTTATCCTCAAACTTGTTAATCCTCAGTCTGGCTAATGAACTAGGAACAAATTTGAAAATTTGCAGAAACGTAGATCAGGCTCTTTATCGAGCTGTGATTTCAAATCATCTTATTCCTTCCTTTGTCTATAGTTTTCAATCATAGATATCTAGCAGAACTATTATTTTGCTTGTTCCATAAGGTTTCATTGCCGCCAGCTTCGTTCCAATTAGGTACGTCATCCTCTTATTACATCCTTTAAAATTCTGATGGGACCTTTGGTCTTCACTTGATTTTTACTTGACAAGTATTTTCTATAATCTGGCATACCTTACCTGTTCTTTGAGTTTATCACTCGCACCATAATTAGAGTCCTTAAGTGCTCATTTCCTCTATTTACCTTTTTTGCGATTGAAGGTTTGTTCCCTTTCCTATGCGGACCTTATCTCTTAACCCATCAAATCTGATTTCTTCTTCTAATACTATCGTAGTCAATGTACTATTGCATCTACTTTCCACGGCCTACTCTTCCACTTATCTAGCTCACACTGTTTTGTAATCTCCCTTTACTAAGTAGTTGTATCATAGTCAGGCGTCATAATTCTTCCAATATCTTGTCAATTCTTCTCCTACTCATAATTACTCATAAAATATCTCTTTTTCTTCCTCCTTTCATCCCTTTCTTATCTCCCCTTTCGATACCATAACTGGTTTCTATTTATACGTACCCCTCATATATTCATCCTATTCCCTTTACGATCGAGTTTTGTACTCCTTATCTAGTCTCTTATCCCCTGTTATCGATGTTTTGTCTCTTGACCAGACTTTTTAGCCTATTAAACTTCCTCTTGTCTTTAGTGGTTACACAACTTCCTTTAACCAATTCATCAGTCCACTTTTCTTACCGTCGCCCTTAGGGTCTTTCCTAACTTCCCTTGCTCATACAGTGCTATTTTCCACTTGCCATTCTATAACGTTGGCCCTAGAATTTCGTAGAACATTCCATTAGGAATACAAATCCTTTCTATTCCTAAGATCATCCCTTAAGGGGGGCTTTTTCCCACTTTCTACCTGAACGTGTCAATATGGCTTCATAGTTATCCTCTCGAGTATACCTTAAAAGCCAGAAATCCCTTGACACCTTTCATCAAATCTAATTATTCCCTCTCAGGTTACATCCATGTTCATCGTTGTTATACTGCAATCCCGTTTGTCAAGATCTGTTTCTTGAACCTCTATATTCGTCTTCTATTCCATATTACCATACCCTATCCTTTCGCGTACTTACTTTAGAGATTCATCCGAATGGCTCTTCGCCTCTATTGTCGTCCTAAACTCTTTTTTTCCAGAAGCTTTACTTAACCCTTACTAGAAACAAACTTCTCTTGCTTACCCTTCTCATAATATCTTACTCTTGTACACACACTTCCTTCCTTTCCGTGGTATTATTATATCAGGATTATCCAACCCTAATGTTCGGAGAAAAAAATATCAATTTGCCTTGTATCACTTGCTACATTAACTTCAATGCCCATCTCCATCAATGCCTTTAGCATATCGTGATATCAATTATAAGGGCACACATACTGGTTAATATAACCACGCATGAGTTATCGTTTATGTCATTTGCTAATACTTCACTTATGAAGTACCCCCAGTGCTATTTAAAATTATCCTGAATTTGTAGCTTTAATACATCTTCTCTCTTTGTGCCTAGCTAACCCGTCTCATATTTCATGAACATTTAAAGTTTCAACCGTAAGGCCCATATGATCCTAATTTCCCTCGGCTATTCTGGTTTCTCATATTTCCGTACATCTGAATCTATAGGTCTCCTTAACATATTTCCCAAGTCCTAATTATGAGCCTCTGGCAATATCGTCTTAACGAATGATCTCCTCTCAAACACCTACTCTTCTTTCATTTCTATTCATAGGCCGACATCGCTCTTATTTTTCTACTGTCAAGTGACCTTCACCGCATCTGTCTAAAAAGTCAAGGCAAACCTTTTTATAAGGGTCACACTCGTCCTTTTTACTGCTACATGGTCTTTTCGTCACATGTCTTTTTTTTAAAAAACGATTTAAAGTTCTAATTGGAAACCCAAATAAAACCCCGTAATGCATTTCCTCCAGGCTAGCAAAATCCTTTACTCTCCTAGTTGGATAAATACTATCGTAACCTTTGGAATTCCCAATATCTAGAAAATTCTCCATAACCACAAGTCAACACACGCGACTGCTTTTCAGTTTTAGTCTCGAGGCTCCTCACGACAGCAAAAATGTCTTAGTCATAATTACCCATAAATACTTCAATTATCGGTTCCTTTAGAATCCCACTCGTCAACTATTAAATGATATCCTATAATAGTCACACACAACATAAGGAATTTTGATAAAAGACCAATATACCTGTAGTTGGCCTGTCCTGATCCTGGTCTGGGGGACTGTAAAGTGAAGTATCTCTTTCACCATCCTCCCACCATCTACTGGTCTACCCATCCTCGTCTTCCCCGTCATAGTCCGAAGGATATGAATACTCTGGCAGCTCCTGATTAACTGAAGGCCAAGACAGAGGGCTAGAATACTCTGTAACACTTACACTCGTGGCTGCTCGGACGTAGTGCTCAATCATAGGAGAAACTGGAGGGGCCAAATCTGGTGCAACCTCAGGAGTCTCCTGCTCCACTGGTGTCTCATACGAACCCTCAGACGGGTCCGTCTCATAACTATCCTCTGATGGATCTTCCTCCACATAAGTCACAGGCTCTGGGGTAATCGACTCAATATCCTCAAAAGGATCTGTCTTAATGAAGTAACTTAGACTCCTCCTAATCTGTCCCGGTACCTGTGGTCCGAAGTCCACCTTGGGGGCCTTCCTTACACCCTCACTATCAGAAGCTGACCACTTTATCTTTATCAATCTGCGCTTACCTACAGGAAAAGAGGGGCAGAAACAATCTTTCCTAGAGTCTGGCTCTATCGCACGATCTAAGATAGGAAGAAAAGTCAATGATTCCTAAATGCCCCGCAGCCTCTTGTGTATAAGTGTGGCGTGCTTCAGACCCATAAACAAGACTCTACTGGATACGGTCTGTAGATAACCCTAGGACAAAACTGCTCTGATATAACTTTTTTCACGACCCAAGCCGATGAGCTGCGACGAGTGCCCGACCACTACTGACCAAGCACCCCTAGACTCGTACTTGTATCTTACTGAGTATCCTGGTGGCCCATGTATAACTTATAACTGAGCTATACTGTCTTCTGTAAAATTATTACAGTAAACTTAGGACCGAAAACTCATAATCCATGTATATATATATATATATATATATACATATATATATATATATATATATATATATACATATATATATAAACATATGTGCTAAGGCTAGACTCTGCCACTACATATGCCGTACAACAAAATAAGAGCTGACAAAGTTACACAACATCCTACTATATACTAATGTCTACAAACCTCTATGGATTATGAACTGTAGAAAAGATAGGACAAAGCCCCGCCATGCCCATATAAGCACATATCAAAATAGCATACCAAGAAGGTTCGCAGCTCCGGATCAAATAGAGCGCCGATCGCGGCGAGGGGAAGACCCACGGGGCGGATCATCGGCCGACTACCGAACTGCGGGCATGAACGCGCGTCCACAAGAAAGGACGTCAGTACGAATAATGTACTGAGTATGTAAGACATGAATAACAACATAATAAGAAATATGAAACATAACATGAAATAAAGATAACCGGTACATCTGATTGCCTCATAAGGTGAATACCATGCATGTTAACTTTATCTTTTAAAATAGCATCATAAATATATACAAGTAAACTGCCCGACTATGTAGGCACGGTGTTATCATGTTTAGCCCCCGTCCGAGCCTCTCGCGTCCGGGGAATCATCTCACGCTACCCACTAGTGGTGTCTGCCCATCCATATAGGCACGGTGCTATTATCATATCCATAAGCCGCCCATCGAATTGGTGTCTACCCGGCCAACTAGGCCCAGTGTAATCATACATAAAAATAAGCATGCATGAGAACCCAATTAAAAGCTACAACTCTATCAAAGTGAAGAGAATATTCATACCTTACTTCTGCTGGAACCGCAATATCTTCACTTTTCACCTTGAATCCAAGCCCAGATTCACCGCAATACGATATTATAATCGCAACTATACGCTGCCCAAACCTAAATCTGGAGATTTCAACTTAATTTGCGCTAAAATTATATAACCGGAAGTTGGGGGAATATTCCAGAAAGTTTGGGGAGTTTAGAGGGGTGTTTGGATGAAAAATGAAGGGGTAAGCCCCCTTATATAACATTCTAGAGTTGGTTTGCACCGACCTAGGATTTGCTCAGCGCGTTCGCGCCACCTTGGGGCACGTTCATGCTGGGTTAGCCCCTGGGTCCTCTGCGCGTTCGCGCCACCTCCAGGCGCGTTCCCACAGAATTAATCCCTGCTCTGGCAGTCTATCTTAAAATACTCACAACGTGTGATTCCGGTGTCGGATTGACGCGCGGTTTGTTGCGTTGGAAACTAAACTTCATGAACTTCATCTTAGGCTTTTACTTTACCTCAAAACTTCTCATATACTAAAAGATATTCTTTCCCCAAGTTAGCTCATATTTTACCGTTCACAGTAACACTCATCTTCCTCCAAAGTCATACTAACTCAACCTCTTCAACTCATTTCCTTATAGAACCTTACGGAGTTCCTTAGGTTCATTCCTTACTCACGAAATATACTTAATAATGCTTCGCTCCTTATATTCCAAAGTTGTTTTACTTAGCCCTAGCCTGACATACTTACATTAGAATTTGATAAATGCTCCTCCGAAAGTACGAGGTGTAACAAAAGGCTTGTCATCTTCCTGTTGAGTTAGAACACAAAGCTTATTGGGCACTAAAAGCACTAAATTTTGAAGTGAACTCTGCTGGTAAAAATAGATTTTTTCAGGTTAATGAGTTGGAAGAGTTGAGATTGGAAGCCTATGAAAATGCTAAAATTTTCTAAGAAAAAATCACAAAATGGCATGACAATTTAATCCGACAAAAAGTTTCAAAATTGAAGATCAAGTACTTCTCCACAATAGTAGACTGAAGCTATTTCCAGGAAAATTGAAATTCAGGTGGACAGGTCCTTACAATGTTACAGATGTTATTCCATATGGAGCAATTGAAATTCAGCAGACCAATGGAGGAAACAAGTTTAAGGTTAATGGTCACAGGTTAAAATTGTACTTCGGAGGAAATTTTGAGCAACAACCATCTGTCACTTTAATAGATTGATGAAGTTTAGAATTTCTGAGTCGAGCAGACGACGTTAAACTCAGATCTATGGTTTCTTACCCGTAGCCATTACGGGAGAAGCAATGGAGCCTTATAAGCCCAACATAGATTTGAAAAATTAAATGCTTAATCAATTGACCTGGCCAATATCCAGATTATTGTACAACCAGAACATCCCATGAAGGCCTCTACAAAAATAGAGTCACCTACAAATGAGCAACTCCATGGTAATTAGTATGCCTAAGTAACTGGTTGACTAACTTTTTAATGATACAAATCATATGTTGGCATAGGTAAATTTTCTAGTTTATATGTATAACCAGGGCCCCATGACTGTTAATGTTTTAAATTAGTTCAGTCTATTACACTTAGAATATGTGGGGTCACAGTTTCTTTCAAGCTTTCTTCTGTGATCGTAAATTTGAAAGCCAAAAAAAAAAAAAATAACTGAATGTTACTAGTATATATATATATATTGTTGTCACTCTATATTCAAAAAATAATCTAAAACAGAATCTGAAAAGAGAGGAAAATAAATTCGAGCCCACTGAATTCACAGTGTTTCCTTAAGGAAATTATTCCCCTCAAGTACCCGAGGTTATAGAATATATCCTTTCAGGATAGAACGAATTAACTCACCAGGGTAGCGGTACCTCAAACCCCGGTGAACGGCGAATTCACTCGACGACAGTATATCACACAAGAATTTTAATGATGTGCAAGAAGAAGAAGAGAGGAGAAATCAGAAAATTCGTAAGGAATATCCAAGGACGAATGGATTTATATAGCCATTGGTCTGGTTTAGTGAAAAGGTGCAACTCAAAAGTTGCAACTTTTCAGTTTAGCTGCATCTTTTCAGAAATATTTCCCATTCAACTTACCTAAAACCCAACAATCCCCCACATGAATGGGGAATGACTATAAGAAGAAGAAATGCACGGACGAGTGTGTAATTTACAAGCAAGGATTAATTGCATCTGGATAAGTAGGTTTCCCTTTGAACTTTCCGTAGTGAACATATGTCGGATATACTCGGTCAATCGGTAGATTTGATATCTTTGAACCGTCGAGCTTTAGTGTATACCTAGACAACCACATGTCACACAATCAACCCTTTACCGCCTATGGTTCTCACGGTTGTGTTCGTTTCAGCCATGAACACCGCCTGGTTTCATGAGTGTATAGAGAATGGGCTTTTTCTATCATTTTCTTTGAAGCGGCTTACACTTCACACTCACATAGGTGATTCCTAAAATGTGTCATCACGTATATACACTATTTGGTCATACCTGCCAAACTTAGAAATCATTAAACAACTTAAGCTTTATTAACTCGTTAAAAGGTCTTAATGTTGTATCCTTGTTCCTAAATATTGTCTTCATCACGAGAATGGATTGAGTTATTTGACAATGTTGAACCGTCATTCATAACTTTGTTTGATCTCTTTGAACCTAGATCTTGGGATCTCCAGTCTGCTAGGTAGAGTTACCGCCATGATGACTTGTCCTAAGCCTTAAACCCATTCCCTTCGATGATCTTTCAACTACCTCTCTAGTTAAGCCTTTTGTAAGCGGATCCGCAACATTATCTCTAGACTTTACATAGTCAATAGTGATAACTCCACTAGAGAGTAGTTTTCGAACGGTATTGTGTCTCTGTCGTATGTGATGAGATTTTCCGTTATACATAATGCTCCCCGCCCTTCCTATTGCTGCTTGACTATCGCAATGTATGCATATTGGTGCCAACAATTTGAGCCAGAATGGAATATCTTTCAAGAAATTCCGAAGCCATTCAGCTTCTTCACTGATCATGTCTAAATCTATGAACTTAGACTCCATTATTGAGCGGGCGATACAAGTTTGTTTGGACGATTTTCAAGACACTGCTCCTCCACCAATGGTAACAACATATCCACTTGTGGATTTTATTTCAGTTGATCCGATAATCCAATTCGCATCATTATACCCCTCAATAACCGCGGGATATTTATTATAATGCAAAACAAAATTTATAAAATAGGATATATAGTAGACTGTTGACTCCACTTAAAGTGACATTATGATACCCGTGGATGGTTGACGTCAGTTGTGGCCACAACCTTTTAACAGTATATATATTTCTCAACCATTCCATTTCTTGTAAGTCTACTTCTTCAAATATCCAACTAATAGCATATTCACTGATGCGAAAACTCAAGCTATTGTCGATCTTTATCTTTAACATTAATTGGTTCAATAAACTCATATGTTTAATAAACTGCCTTGTCTTTTCAAAGGGCTATCTTCTGTCTTTCAACAAACACATCTTATCATGAAAAGTCACAACCTTTCAAGTGAAATCCGACCATGAAAGAACATATCATTATATCTGTAGTGATATTCATTTACGAAATTAAAGAACACGACCTTCAATGAAAGACATATATGATCAACCATCACATGAGTAGTTCGATCAACTAGTCCTCACCAAACCATCACGAGTTAAGTGAATACTTCACTAACTACCATATTAATATCCACCGAGGACACATATCGTTGGGGCGACATAATACAATAATATTGATAAATCAACATTGTCTGATTCTATCACTGTATTAATATCAGAATTTTCTGATTTGTACAACAGAAATAGGTATTGGTAGCATATCCAACGAAAACACGATCAATTATTTTCGGTCCTATCTTTACCCTTTTGATTTTAGGAACTTGCATACTTGCTAAACACCCTCACAGTTTGAAGTATTTCAAATTAGACTTTCTTCCTTTACATTTTTCGTATCGAATAGATAATGTTTTCCTACGGGGCACTCGATTGAGTCTTTGGCTAATCACAAGGATAGCTCCCCCCCCCCCCCCCCACAAGTTCTAAGGGTAAGCAAGAACTTATCAACAAGATATTTATCATTATTACTGATTAGTTGATCGTCATATTTATAGACCAACAAAAGGGAGTAGCGTTCCACCAACATCCATGTCTATACAGTTAGTCGTATTTTAATAGACATTTTTTCATTTTCTTCACGAGAGTCACGACATTTCAAGTAACACTCTTTATGAAAGGACGTAACTTTTTTGAACAAGTATATGATCAATTATCAATTTTGTATCAACCAAGATATTATAACTGTTTGAAACGGGCAACAAGCTAGATCGAAAGTCCCATTTTGGACGAGCCATATTTCGGACATTTCCAAATTCTTATCTGCATTTGCTCCCGTCGAACAACACTTCTCTCCGCAACTTTGATTTGATTACCCATCAAAATAAAAGGAGATATTGCTCACATGCTACTCAAATAAAAGAATTCAAATGCGATTCTCGATGCACTTCCCAATTTCTAAAAGCAATGAAGTGGTTTTAATATGATGCACTTTTCTCATTTATTCATGCACCCTTGATAATAAGGATTCTTATTTTGTCTTCAGTTTCTCAAAACGAAAAAGTGTACAACTCTATACAAACCATCTTTTCAGAAATGACCACAGTTAAAAATTCAGTGGCTCATCACAAGACTTTGCTACATTGTCCATTTTGCAACTTCTACATATTGAATAGTATTTCATAAAATGTGCATGGATATTACTGGTCAAAACATTCGTCCATGAAAAGAAAAAAACTTTTAAAGATTATTTGTTGTTCGGAGCAGTAGGTTGGTAATGTGACTAATGTTATTAAATTCTTGGAGTCTGCCCATCAATTTAGTGCCGTTCCGCAAAGGCCCAAACTAAAACTTGCTCGCCACGGCATCTAGTGACCTCTCTCGCCCCACCAGTTGTTAACTTCCTTAACCATTTTGTAGTCGCAATGAAAGGTACCATCAACAATAAAATTACCGAATGCCAACAACATATTATTACATCATCGCTCTCTTCAATTGAGAGAACAATATCAATTACTCTTCGGAGCAAGACTAAGATCGACGAGAAGGCGTAATGGGGTGTTCTGCTTCGCCTTCATTTCTTTCTTTTTTTCCTTAACCAAATTTAATAAATCAAGTTTTTATATCTTCAAACCGAATACAAAACAAACAGATTTAATGAATCGGTGAAGTTTTTATATCTTCAAACCGAATTACCAATCGGACAATTTACTCGGTGAAGTTTTTATGTCTTCAAACCGAGTACAAAATGAGTAGAAAGTTATGAAGACTTTAATCTCAATAAAGAAGGGAAAAAAAAAATCCAAACATTTCGTTCATGGTTCTCACATTATTTTCTTTGAAAAGAAAATACTCACTTTTCAATGTTCAACACCATTTACCACATTGTTTCTGGGCAAGCACCAGACTCCAATTCTCAAGGAGAACTTAAGTCCTTTATATGGCATTGTACAGCCAAGAACCGTACCAGAGTGTCATCTCCATTGAGGCTACTGGTTGTCATTTTGGAAGGCCTGGGGTACTAATCACTTTTCCCTGCCCCAACCAGTCTTGCCACCAACATCTTACGAATGTGAATATATAGGAATGAATTTTCCAACAAGACAATAAAAGACCACTAGAACATGTTCCATGAGAATATTGGCCTTTCCTATTTGTGCAGCAAATACACGTGAGAATGGAGTTACCCATTCAAGGCCATTTATGGCATTCATGCTTTGTCTTGACTCTTGAGTCACGGTTTTTAATTAATTTATTCATCCAAGAAGTGTATTCAATTAAGAATACAATTATCTCGACTTTTGAAGCGTTCTTCTGGTCCGCAATTCATACAACTTGGATTTTGAGTGCCAGAACATGATGAATCTTTCAATTAACAGAAAAATCAAACTTTGTTTACCACGTCGATTGAGTTAGGACATGCCTGATCTATTTCAGTTTTGCATCTGTGCTCTGAATTCTCCACAACAATCAGTACATCCTTTGTAATATAATATCTCTTTAAGATTACTATAACAACTTGCAAGTATATATATGATCTATCTAAGTATTTCATATATATCATCTCATTATTTGAAAATAAATCTACTTGATCTTTATGCAACATAATTATGCCAACTCATGATCGTTTTTATTTGGCATGAAATAACACATAACAAAACATGTCAAATATGTTATTCCTAAATTTAACATGCATTTTTAGATCATCATAAAATGAATCATCTACCCTAAGTGAAGTTAAGAAAGCAGAACCCGATATTTGTCACTTTCTTCTTGGTTCACCACTTTGATTGATCACTTTTATCGTATTAGTGTCCTTTAATGTCCTTGCCCTTTTGTATGAAACTCATACTATGGTGCAAATTTGAAGAATGCAAGCTTTAGATCCCAACATTGTATACACATAATAACACATCCATGTAGATAGACTTGATATTGACGTCTTTCTCGTTACTTGGTACAGAGACACTTTTAACTCGAGAAAAGATTGGCTTTGTGTTCTCAATTTAATGTTTATGTGAGAGGGAAAATAGCCAACTTTGAATTCTGCGGTTCCTACCATGAATTCAAATCCCATGCTAAATCATCTTCTCCCAAATCTTGCAGCAGTTTTTTTTTTTTTTTTCCTTTCCTCCTTCCATTCAAGAATCGTATTTTTTAGTTAGGAAGGCATCTACAATTTGTCTCATGAATCATGTATCTCAAATGTGATAGATATACTAATGCCCACCATGTCATGCCATCTATATATCATCCAAAGAACCCAATACATGGCTTCGCCAAAACATCCATTTCAGCGTATTTAAAAAAAAAACAATTCTTAACGCAGATGTCGCCAAAGAGCATCTCATGTTTTTTTTTTCCTCCTTTCTGTTGTGATTACTCGTGGATCATTTTCTGAATACAGAGACTATTAAAGTAATAATAATTTCCTTAAGATTGTTGTCACTCTGTATTCAAAAAATAATCTAAAACAGAATCTGAAAAGAGAGGAAAATAAATTCGAGCCCACTGAATTCACAGTGTTTCCTTAAGGAAATTATTCCCCTCAAGTACCCGAGGTTATAGAATATATCCTTTTGTGATAGAACTAATTAACTCACCAACAGAACAGACTCAAACCCTCGAACGGCGAATTCACTCGACGACAGTATATCACACAAGAATTTTAATGATGTGCAAGAAGAAGAAGAGAGGAGAAATCAGAAAATTCGTAAGGAATATCTGAAGGACTGAATAGATTTATATAGCCATTGGTCTGGTTTAGTGAAAAGGTGCAACTCAAAAGTTGCAACTTTTCAGTTTAGCTGCATCTTTTCAGAAATATTTCCCATTCAACTTAACTAAAACCCAACATATATATATTACTATTTGATTCTAGTATTTTTTTTCCTTACGTCTTAAATCTGTTGCACTACTAGTAAGGTTAGTAAGATTTTATTACTTATATATAACTATTAAAATTTGTAGATATTTAAAAGAAAAAGAAAAAAAAAGAGAAGATATTTGTAGATTCAAAGGAAAAAAAAAGATGTCATGGCATGTTTTGAGATTTCAAGATATGTACGTATTGGACATGTGTTTAGTCTACAATTTTATTTTATTTTTGTTAAAAAAAGAAAGGAAAATACCCCTTTAAAAGAAGCCAAGTACGGTGCTTTTTTTTTTTTTTCTATCCACACCAACCAATTGAAATTCCCCGGTTTCAACTTCATCTTCTTCACATCTTGGAGCCACCAAAGAATCACACGTCTACACTAAAAAGGTTAGTCAAGGGAAATATTGAGTAGTAATTTCTTCCCCATTTTCTGTGATTTCCCCATCTCTACTTATCACCATGTAAGAAGTACTTTTCTTTTTCTCTTTTTCTTTAACTTTCTTACTTCCTTTCCTATTTCATGTAAATAGCCACCATCATCTTTTGTTTTCTCTTTATCAAACCCTTACGAAAAAAAAAAATAGATGGCTTCCTCAAAAGACCCTATTCAGGAGATAGTTCTAGGGTTTCTAAGAAACAAGAAGTTGAACAAGTAATGTGGATGAACTCTGAGCGGAAAGCAATTAGATAGTATGAAATAAAACTCTCACCAACCGATGGAGAAATTAAAGGGCCTGTGAAATTTTGCACAATATTAAATTTCATGGTTGGAAACATTTTGTGGAACATCCAGGGGAGTATGATAGAGATATCGTCAATGAATTCTATGCTTACATCAACAAAGACGGGAAAATCTCGATGGTGCAAGGTAAGATAATTCCTTTCAATCCTAAAGTTCTGAATGAGAAATTTTCTTTGAAGGATATTGATGATGAAGATGTTAAAATTAAGATTAAACAAAAAGATGAAAATTTCTTTAAGGAAGCTCTGAAAGCTATTTGGCCAAATAGTGTAAGGATCAATACAGGGTCACCAAGGAAACCTTTGCACATTTCTAGTTCTTGTATGCTCGAAACGGCACGAGCCTGGGGAAAACTTGTAAGTTCTCGCCTACTCCCTTATCTGAACACCTCAAATTATAATCGGAAAAGGGTGATGTCGATATATGCTATTCAGAAACATCGACCAATCAATGTTGGAAGAATAATTTATGAATCAATGATCAAGTGTCATTTCTATCTTAAAGAATGTTTGTATTTCCCGTCTACAATCACTCGCTTAGCGAGATTGTTTAGTGTACCAATGAATAATTTGGAGAGAACGAGAAATACTTACATTGCTGGCAAAAAATATTTAAATAGCTTGCAACCGCCCCGTGGTCCGGATTTGAGTTTGTATAAACATGATGTTTCAGCAAGTTCGGCATTGAGCATGGCAGAGAAAGCAGAAAGATTAAATGTGGGTACGTCCTCTTTTCCAATTTCGACCGATATTCTAGTTTGCATCCAACAGGTGTTACAAGAACAAGTTGCAATGAGAAAAAAATGGGATTTCTTTGCAAATGAGCAAGCAAATAGAGAAGCAGTGATGAGCTCGAATATAACACATATTATGTTAGAGTTGGCGGAAGCTAAACTTGATCGAAATATTATACGTCAAACTTTACAAAATCATGTTGCTGTCACATCTTCAACCATCTATACAATGGAGAAATTCTTGGGAAATTTTTATAATGTTTCCCAGTGTTTTAACAATCAGAATTTTCAGCCACATGCGTTCATAAATCTGGGCAGCAACAATCTTACTAATGCAGATACTAATTGGTGTCACACTCCAGAACTTTCAACGACATTGCCAACACCAACGATGTTGGATTTGATGCCATTTAGTAACCGATCTTTCTTTCCCGATGTAACTACAACTTTTGGAATTGCTACTTCCGACAATTCTATGGATTTCCTCTCTGAAGGACCATCGGTTAATGTTCCACACTTGGCAAAAAAATAATTTTGATGCGGATCTTTATTTTTTTATTTTTTGTGGATAAAGATAAAGAAAGAAGAAAGAGAAAAAAAAAACAAAAACAAAGTGCAAATGATTGTTAGTTTGTGCATAAACTTTCATGATAAAGATAAACATTTAGTAAAATTAAAATCACATGAAAGATAAGGATTATACGAAACAACTTTGTATAGCTTAAAGATCTATCCATTATGAACTATTTACAAATCACCAAATCTTACCTATAAGAGCGCCACAAGTTCTTCCTTCAACAAAACACCATAACAACCATTAATTCTTACCTACAAGAGTTCCAAAAGTGCTTCCTTCAACAATACACCACCACTAGTTCTTACCTACAATGTCACGACCCATTTTAGGACCGCGCAGGCACCTACCTTTCCCACCTCGGTAGGCGAACCCTCTCATTGAATAACATATCAATTAAATAAAACGATCTGTTTAAACCAATAGATATTTAGAAATGACAGTGGAACATCATAATATAATCAATAACTCAAGATTTAATATGATTACAACAACTGTAATAATTACAAACACGATCCAACTTTTCATGACCCGGTCTAGACTAGTACAAGAGCGACTAAATAATTCCATATTACCACTACATTCTAAGACTCAACCTCCGTCCCGGAATGAAGTGGGAGGAGGGCGTCCAGATAGACACCGCGCATTTTTGCTTCATACCACAACCAACCACCTGAAATAATTCACCCCGAAAAGGGTGTAGCAAGTGCAATATCAGTACGATCCACGCGCACTAAGTAAGTATTATAGGCCGACAATGGTTAGTAAAGCATATCAGTAAAAGAATTCACGAACAACCATGATAATAATTGAATCAAGTCATACGTCTATCTACCGCGCATTATAACATCAACATCCTCATATCATAACTGCACTCTAATAATCACAAGTCAATTTCACAACAATTCACATGTCATATACCAATACATCCTTCGTTTTAGTCTAGGGGTCAACTCATCATTATGACACCTTTTATCCTATGTCACTTAGAGGCCAAACATATAGTTGATCTTACGGGCTATCTGATGTGCCGTGAAATTACGGCACATTCGATGCCAATTGCCTAGTCTTTTGTAAATCCTCAAGTACTTTTAATGTTGTTTGTCGTGTTTTTGTGTTGATTTGTAGAATAACAAGTGTTGGAAGCAACATGAGGCACAATGAAACAAAAACAAGCTAAAGTGAGCCAAAACACCACCTGCGAGTCGCATGTACGTACGCGAGTCACAAAAAAGCCGCAAAGATTCGACGACAGAGATACTCATAATCGAAGATAGAGGCAAGACATTGCATGTGGTGCATGCGAGTCGCACTCGATGCAGCAGAGATGCCACCACACTGTTGAAGACGCAAGATCGCGAGATTTTGGTGCAACCTGCGACTCGCAGGTTGCACATACGACACCAAGTGCGATTCGCACCAGATGCGCAGGGGTATTTTTGTCTGGAATTTGTTCCCATTTTGAAAAGTCTATAAATAGATTTCTAGGGTTGTGAACTCATTATTCTACAGATTTTAAAGTTGTCTTTTTGTGGAGCTCATTTATTATTTGTTGGTGAAGCTTTTAAGAGATTCCTTTGCTTTTGTCATCTTCTCCATTCAATACTTTAGTAAGCTTTATGAATACACTTTATATTATTGCTTTACTTTTAATGAATATTAGTAGCTAATCTCATTAGATAAGTTGTGGGACCAAATGTATTAGTTATGTGATTGGGTTTCATATTCATACTTGATTTATATGCTAATGGTGTTTTCTATTAACTCTTCAAGCATTAATGTCTTGTGATGGTGTACAACATTACTGTGGCCTTAATACTATTACTTTTGCTTGGAAAAGAATGTAGAGGTTAGGAAAAGAGTTAATAGCAACAATTTGGGTCATTAAATCCGTCTAATAGCTTGAGCTAGGAATAGGAAAGCTAGCTGAGGCTAAATGGGTATTCTCATATAAAACATTCTAGGGCTTGAAAAAGCCTAGGATGAAATTTGCTAATTTGGTTGGAAAACTTTTAGCAAGAATCATGTGACCCTTGGTTTAATACACCTAGGCATCTGAATGAATTGAAGTGATACCCAAGTGCATTACTTTCCATTGTAACCACAATCTTAGTCCCTTTTACCAATAGTTTACATCGTATAACAACTCTTAATCATTAATGAACAAACATCAAACCAATTACTATTATATTCCCATCTCCCTTGAAATATAGACTAATAGTCAAGCGTTACACTTAACAAGTATATTTCTTCATTGTATTCTCTGTGGGATTCGACCCCAACCTCGTTGGGCTTTATATTTGACAATTGGGCTTTATATTTGACAACGACGGCTTACTCCTGATATTAAAGGTGTAATTTGGGCGTATCACTATCTACGGATAATTCAACAGGTACAAACAACAAATTAGGAACCAAGCACACGTCATTGCCTAAGTAGAACCGCTAAACCCAATTGTACCAAGTCTCCATATGCCCAATCTGAAACCGACATTACAAGCAAACTACGAAGTCATCACAAAATAAGACACGAATGCAATACAATGCAATAATGTATGAATGCGATGTAATGCCATCTATATGTTGTGTACACATGTGCTCTGGATGGAAATATTGACATCTCGGTAACACAAAAGACAGACAAGACCCCGGATCTTTGCCTACAGAGGGGTTCTCACCGGCAGCACTTTGGGGAGAGTTCATGCACTCCCTCAATCAATGATTCCGAAACTATCATCGGATATCGGCCATCTCACATCACTCAAGTAAAACCGAGCCCAACTCATCAAGGTGTTTCATCAAATATCATCAGTATCTCAACAGTGTATCATGAAAATGAGAGTGCGTGCAATGCATGTATTCATATCAATAATCGTGCTTAATGTCTTAAGTACAAACAAATGTCAGAATCACAAGTACCAACATGGGTACGCCAACTAAATATCAGGTCACCAATACCAACATGTGTATGCTAACACTATCATCGATATCCACGTAAGTCATACAGAACTCTATCCACGAATCAACATCAATCAAGGTACCACTATAACACAAGTAAAATGTAACAACAATTCTCAATACCAACTACTCACTCGTGGCATTCAGCCAACACCATAGATCAAATCAGTCGCAACACACTATTACCGCTCTTCTTTTATTAGCCTATTAGCTTAGTACAAGTAAATTCACCACCTACTCACAATCATTCGTCACAACTCAGTCTAGAGCGCAATCACAATCGTTATTACATTTTATCCTTCCATTATTCAACTAGATTCACTATTAATGGCATAACACAATTAATCATAAGTTACGAAAATTCTCGTCGTGAGGCATAGAAAAATTAGGTATCACCCACTACTACCAAGTCACATAAATCCACCGATATTCAAACAATCCAATCAAGTATCCTAAGGAATCTACAGGCCACAAGCCCGAACACACAAATCACACACAACACCATCCTAGAATTCCATCCCGAATCTCCAATTTCTACGCATGCATTCTACGTTCCTTCTAATACACGAATATGTGAAACTAATCGGAGTCTATCAAAAGGGAATCCATAACCTATCTCATGGCCTAGCAGGTGCCACAAACATCCATTGATTCTTCCAATTGATCACCACATCGTAATTCGCACGAAAAAGCTTGGAGATAACATGAAGCCCAAGAATAGAATTTCCATTAGAACCCTTATAAGAGATTTCGGTTAATTAAGGAAGGTTTGGGATCTTAACCCACTTCTAGATTTCATCTACAACAACACTAGGTGATTTATCAATTTTTAAGCTTATATTGGGAAAGACCCATTTCCAAGATCTATGAAAGAACTCATTTTTAAAAGGAAGGAATGTAGGAATCTAGGTTATTAACCCATTTAGAGGAAGAACATGAAGATTACCTAATGGGAATCATGAGAAATATAATGCTAACCCAACATTTTTCCAACTCTAGGTACTTGTAATGCCCAAAAAATGGTTTTCTAGGTGAAGACCTTTAGGAGTAATTTACTAGATGGAAGAAGAATGTAAAAGTGTTAGAAGGATTTTCAAGACCAACAATCTGATTTTTAGGTTTCTCCAAGGACCTGGGCAGCTGGAATCTTAGGGTTGTGAAAAATGGGACCAATTCCCGAAATGATTTCTTAAATAGTGAATTTGACTGTGTGTCACCGCTTCAGTGGTTGGTCTGCCGCTTCAGCAGTAGCATTGTAGCGCTAGAATAGCCGCTGCAGTGACCTGCGGCACTATAGCATCACCTCTTCAGCGGGGTCAAGGCCGCTGAAGTGCCATAGTTGTAGCGCTTAGCTGAGCGTTGGGACGGTTTAGCTAGGTCCTTGACCCAGATTTCCATGTTGATTCTTTTCCGTTCAATGGTTACCACTAGGCTAGATGCCCGTTGAAAATACTTTAGCGAAAGGAAATGTCCCGGAGGACACGTTTACGGATATTTCAGAATTTTTACAGTAACGACGAAACGGGTCGTTACATACAAGAGTTCCAAAAGTTCTTCCTTCAACAAAACACCACCATTAGTTCTACCCTTTATGGGCTATTTAGAACAAAAAGAATTTCTAGTTAGATGCCAATCAATACAACCAAACCTTTCTTACTTACTTTCACAAAAATATGGTGACCATCATATCAGAAGCAAACTATAGTTTCAAACCATGGAGAATAAAAGGTAGAATTGTATCATCTCCACACTTTGAATCATTCGTTCTCCTGAATGAATGATCCAACATCACTGTCCACTAGTACGTGTGCCATCATCCTGAAAAAAATTAAGATCTGCATCAAAATTATGTTTTTTGCCAAGTGTGGAACATTAACCGATGGTCCTTCAGAGAGGAAATCCATAGAACTGTCAGAAGTAGCAATTCCAAAGGTTGTAGTTACATCGGGAAGGAAAGATCGGTTGCTAAATGGCATCAAATCCGGCATCATAGGTGCTGGCAATGTCATTGAAAGTTCTGGAGCGTGACACCAATTAGTATCTGCATTAGAAAGATTGTTGTTGGCCGGACTTATGAACGCATATGGCTAAAAATTCTGATTGTTAAAATACTAGGCAGCATTATAAAATTCCCCAAGAACTTCTCCATTGAATAAATGGTTGGAGATGTGACAAAGAACAGGATTTTGCAGAGTTTGACGTATGATATTTCGATCAAGTTTAGCTTCCGCCAACTCTGACATAATATGTACTATATTCGAGCTCATCACTGCCTCTCTATTTGCTTGCTCATTTTCAAAGAAATCCCATTTTTTTCTCATTGCAACTTGTTCTTGTAACACCTGCTGGATGCAAACTAGAATATCGGTCAAAATAGGAAAAGAGAATGTACCCACATTTAAGCTTTATGCTTTCTCTGCCACGCTCAATGCCGGACTTGCTGAAACATCATGTTCATACAAACTCAAATCCAGACCACAGGGTGGTTGCAAGCTTTTTAAATACTTTTTTCCAACAATGTAAGTATTTTCTGTTCTCTCCAAATTATTCATTGGTACACCAAACAATCTCGCTAAGTGAGTGATTGTAGACAGGAAATACAAACATTCTTTATGATAGAAACGACACTTGATCATTGATTCATAAATTATTCTTCCAACATTGATTGGTCGATGTTTCTCAAAAGCATATATCGACATCACCCTTTTCCGATTATAATTTGAGGTGTTCAGAAAACGAAGTAGACGAGAACTTACAAATTTTCCCCAGGCTCGTGCCATTTCGAGCATACAAGAACTAGAAATGTGCAAAGGTTTCCTTGGTGACCCTGTATTGATAAATAGCGTTCAGAGCCCAAAAAGGGTAGAACTAATGGTGGTGTTTTGTTGAAGGAAGCACTTTTGGAACTCTTGTAGTTAAGAACTAATGGTTGTTGTGGTGTTTTGTAGAAGGAAGAACTTGTGGCGCTCTTGTAGGTAAGATCTGGTGATTTGTAAATAGTTCATAATGGACAGATCTTTAAGCTATACAAAGTTGTTTCGTATAATGCTCATATTTCATATGATTTTAATTTTACTAAAAGTTTATCTTTATCATGAAAGTTTATGCATAAACTAACAATCATTTGCACTTTGTTTTTGTTTTTGTTTTTTTTCTCTTTCTTCTTTCTTTATCTTTATCCAAATTAATATATATATATATATATGGCATTCAATAATTTTTTGACTGCATTCCTTGATTATTTAAAGTCCATAAGAGCTTTGAGAACTTCTAACTTTATGCCACCATTTTTGCAAATGTAAATAGTCTACTACAATGAAACTTTGATTTCTGAAAATAATCGAGACTTGTAAATTAGGATAGTCAATAACTAGAACTGGCCTCTATTGTCGTCAAGGTGAAATCCTAGAAAAATGCTGATTTTAGAAAAGTAATTAGGCCACCTTTGGAGTGATTGAGCCTTTCTATTAATCCCACCAAATGAAAATTATCCCCAGTGTCCAAATTTTGAGCCTCCTTACCTTTTCTTTTCTTACCCAAAAAAAAAAAAAAAACACACATATTTATGCCCATTATCCTTTTTCCTGGCTATGTGCTTAAAAGGACGACAAGTCATATTTGTTGATGAAATACATGTCTATCTCTTAGAGAGTACTGCATGAAAGAAAACAAAAACAAAAATAAAAAAAATAAGGGGAGATATATATTCCTAGTATTTGCAATAAAAAGAGGGTTATTAATTAAAACCCTCATGATCATCTCTTATGAGCAATACCGAGTCTTGTATAAAGTCATCCTTTGCATTTATAAAAGACAGGAAAAAGAAAAGTCACTTTAAAATATCCTTATATCATACCAAAATTTCGACCTAACATTACAAGCCAATAAAAGTCTTAAAAGATTCTAAAGTCAGCATTGATCTACATTAGTGGAGATTGACAAGAAAGGCAAGCCTATAGTTTATAGAACTTCTCTTGAAACAAGCAATGTTCTAGATATTTTTCTAAAATCAAGGATTTTTTAACAGTGACGTTTACAGAGTAAAGTGAAGGTATAAACAAAGCAAATTCTTAAAAGATCTGAAGAATTTAGAGTATCAGGTGTAGTCTTCGAACTTTGTTTGTTTATGAATGTGCAATCTCTCTCTCTCTCTCTCTCTCTCTCTCTCTCTCTCTCTCTCTCTCTCTCTCTCTCTCTATATATATATATATATATATATATATATATATATATATATATATAATTTATTATCTCTTTTTTTCTTTCCTCGGGACGACCGAAGGTTTAAGTGTGGGAGAATTTGATAAGTATATTTTGTTGGATTATAAATATATAATTATTCTTACAAAAACAATAAAAATTATCATTATTTTTCCATATTTTTAAAAAAATATTGCACGAAAGAATTAGTACAGGTTCAAGTAAGATATCACAAAAAAACACAACAAAGCGGGAAAAAAAAAAAGAGCAAGAGTGTCATAGAAAGACTACGGAAGACATTCTACAACAAAACCAAAAATTCATAACATGTTTTCATGCCAAAACCATTACCAACAAGCAAAACGGTTACGAGAAGTCATAACATGTTGTCATACCAAAACCGTTACCAACAAGCAAAACGGTTATGACGAAGTCACCTTATGGCTATAGAATGTTGTCAAATTCTGGAGGAAAAGTGAAGGACTTGGCTTTTGAATCATTCTAGAGAGTAATTTTCCTTTTAGTTCAAAATAATTTTTTAAAACTGGAATTACTCTAGTTCCTGATCTTAATTAAGTAGGGGAAATTATTCTTCTTGAGTATTTCTTTCTATTTTCTTATTTAATGGACATGAATATTTCCATTATCAGTATTAACTCTAGCATGGAGTAATTTTTCCTTTTGTTGGGATAGTCATGAAACTTGATATATTTTTTAATACTACTAGTGTAGTAGCTCACGCTTCGCGCGGTACAACCACAACATTAATATATAAGGGATATAATTGATATCATTATAAATTTACTCAAGATAGAATAGATTAAATTTTTTATGTATATGCATACAATAATTAATATCATATCAAATAAAAGTTATGATATCTTTTATTAGAAGTAGACTTAGATGAACTGGGTTTTCATTAGCAGATCTTTTAAGAATAGATAAATGAAAAAGTATTACGCATAAGTAATTTTATAAACATTTGCTTACTTAAAAACTATTTTAGACTTCAGATCTAAGACTCATGATCTAAGACTGATCAACTTTAACATTTTGGTGTAATTCATTTCTGACACTTACTTTTATATTTTTCTCTATTTTTCATTCTAAACTAATAAAACAATAAAAGAAGAATCAAAAGGAAAAATAAAAATCAAAATCGAATAAATATTACCCAAATTCACTGAATTAAATCGTAAGAATCTCTTCTATATTTATTATGTCCTTTCCTTTTCTTTTTTTCTAAGAGTGTTTCATTTTTCCTTCTTAATTCCGCACATGCTCATTTTTCAGAAAAATATCAAATTCTTTTATGTGCAAGTGCTACTGTTATAAATTTACTCGAGATAGAATAGAATAAATTTCTTACGCATATGCATACAATAGAATAGCTTATTTCAGCAAAATGTACGTACTATCAAATTAAAAGGCGTAAGTGTAAATAAAATGATTGTAGTTGTTTAAAGAGTGATGAAGTTTTTCGAAAAAAGAATAACTACTACAATTTAAGGGGTAGAAATAAGCAGATTTTACCGCCTTTCATTTCTACAACTCCACATTTTGTCTTCCTTCTTCGTTATTTTCTCTGTTGACTCCTATCTTTGGATATTTAGAAAATAATTAAGAAAAGCAAAGATAGGGAATCGGATATCTTAAAGATAAAATTATTCTTCAGCTTTTGTACATAAATTACAAAGAATACAATAGATTAGGAATTTCTTTTGTAACTTTTTTGTGATTACAACATTACATCAAGAACTGCCTTGTCTCTTCTGTCTTTCAAATTTTTTTTACTCTTGCAGTTGATTCTCCGCAAGACAACGAAGCTCCTTGAGGTCTTCATCCTAAAAACGAACAAAAAATAAGAAAAAAAAGAATTGGTACATGAGATTATTTTCGATAAATGGTAGAAGAAATCGAAACATATTTAATTAAATCGTAATTCATAGACTTTTGCTAGAGTAGTGAAACGAAAAAAAATACAACAATGTAAAATTCGCAAAAGCACAAAAATTTAACTGATAGATCAATAATAAAACAAATCAAACTAATATTAAAAACAAAACAATAATGTAAAAAAATCTAGCAGAGAAAATAAATACTTGATAGTACTCCCTCAAATCGTTGGAAGAACAAAAGAACATAATACTACTCCATCATGCAATAATTTAATAGGATGAACAAACTGGAACTGAAAGATTGCTGCAATCTTCTTCTTTCCAACTTAAATAGTAGACAAATCCTTATGCTCTATTCATTAAAAATTAAAAAAACGTTACAAATGATCACTTTATTAGAGAAAGCAAAAGAAAACAAACGGCTGATATGACTTAATTAGGGGAAAATGGTAGATTGGACCTTATTAATGCAATAAAAATATGTGGATGTTAAATATAGTAAATGTATGAAAACAATAAAAAAGGAAAAAAATGAGAGAAAACAGAATTTGGGGGACGTGAAGTATTGGGTAGAGGTGTAATTAAGAGATTGTGGGATGTGATTTTTGGGAAGAAATTAAATCAGACTAATTGAGAAGAAAATCACTCTATAATAGGAAGAAGAAAACGGCTGTGTATAGAAGGAAGGAAGAACTTAAGGAAAAGTGATTAATTGTAGTAATAATGAGGGGAGAGATGAATAAGGTATTTTTAATAGTTTTTTGCAGAATTTTAAGACCAAAAGAAGGGGGGAAATCTCAAAAAATTGAGAAAAAAGATAAATATTAATCCTGGCCTAAGAGAGGTACCACATCACTCTCTTATTGCCCAGCTTTATTATATATATAGATTTCGGTTGTTTACATTCTTGGCCTGCACCTTTCATCTACATTTCATAATGTGTTGGAATGATGGTTTTATATTCATTGCTATCACATCTGTATATTTTATTTTTGTTATGAAACAATAAACTAAAGCAAGAATATCTGTAGAACAAGAGAGAAGAGAGTTCTTATTTCTTATGAGGGATCAAGTACAATGAAGAGAACCTCTCTATTTATAGGAGAGAATCGACTTGGTGCCAAAGTCACAAAACCCTAACAAACCCTAAAATTCCTCCTAAAGATAGACATCACAATATTATAATAATATTTATAACACTCCCCCTTGATGTCTATTTCAATAGATAATATGCCTCATTAAAACCTTACTAGAAAAAACCCAGTGGAAAAAAATTCTAGTGAAGGAAAAAGAGTACATATTTCTAATAATATACATTTTGGTTGCCTCATTAAAAACTTTACAAGAAAAACCCAGTGGGACAAAACCTTGTATGGAAAAAAGAGTACAACATATATTAACTCCCCCTGATGAGAACTTCAGTCCAAATATTTGAGTCTTCGCATTCCAATCTTGTGCACCATCTTCTCGAAAGTTGCGGTTGGTAGAGACTTGGTGAACAAATCAGCCATATTATCACTTGAACGAATCTGTTGCACGTTGATATCACCATTCTTTTGGAGCTCGTGTGTGAAGAACAACTTTGGTGAAATGTGCTTTGTCCTATCTCCTTTCATGAATCCTCCCTTCAATTGGGCAATGCATGCCGCATTATCTTCATATAAGATTGTGGGTATTTTATCACATTTCAAACCACACTTTTCTCGAATGAGATGTATCATTGACCTCGCCACACAACTTCACGGCTCGCTTCATGAATAGCTATTATCTCAAAGATGATTTGATGAGGTAGCCACAATAGATCGTTTGTAGATCGCCAAGATATGGCAAAGACCCCCAAAAATAAATACATAGCCGGTTTGAGATCTAGCTTTGTGTGGGTCAGATAAATACCCTGCATCGGCATAACCAACAAGATCGGGACTGTAATTGCTAGAATAAAATAAGCCCAAATCGATAGTCCCCTTTAGATACCTCAATATGTGTTTAATTCCGTTCCAGTGTCTCCTTGTAAGAGCACAACTATATCTTGCTAACACATTAACTGAAAATGCTATGTCAGGCCTTGTGGTATTGGCAACATACATTAGTGCACCAATTTCACTAAGATATGGTACTTCAGGACCAAGAATTGCCTCATTCTTTTCTTGAGGTCGGAACGGATCTTTATTCACATCAAGTGATCGAACAACCATCGGAGTACTTAATGGATGTGTTTCATCCATATAAAATCATTTCAACACTTTCTCTGTATAGGCAGATTGATAGACAAAAATGTCATTTGTCAAATGTTCAATTTGCAAACCAAGGCATAATTTTGTCTTTCCAAGATCTTTCATCTCAAATTCCTTCTTTAAATAATCAATTGCCTTTTTAAGCTCTGCAGGAGTTCCAATAAGGTTTATGTCGTCAACATATACAAAGAAGTACAACAAACTCCGATATTACTTAAACTCCGATATTACTTTCTTTATAAAAACACATGGGCAAATTGCATCATTTGTATAGCCTTCCTTCAACAAATATTCACTAAGGCGGTTATACCACATGCGCCCGGATTGCTTCAAACCATACAATGATCTTTGTAATCTGATTGAATACATTTCCCGAGACTTTGAACTACATGCTTCAGGCATCTTAAATCCTTCAGGGATTTTCATGTATATTTCATTTTCAAGTAATCCATATAGATAGGCTGTAACCACATTCATCAAATGCATCTCAAGTCTCTCATGGACAGCGAAACTAATGAGATAACGTAACGTTATTGCATCCATAACAGGGGAGTATGTCTCTTCATAATCAACACCAGGCCTTTGTGAAAATCCTTGTGCAACAAGGCGTGCCTTATATCTTTGTATCTCATTTTTCTCATTTCTTTTTCGCACAAATACCCATTTATAACCAATAGGTTTAATTCCATTAGGTGTTTGGACTACAACTCCAAAAACTTCCCTTTTGGTAAGTGAGTTTAACTCTGATTGAATTGTCTCTTTTCACTTTGGCCAATCACATCTTTCTCGACATTCTTTAACAGATTGGGGTTCAAGATCCTCACTATCTTGCATAATTCTTGTTGCAACATTATAGGCAAAGACATAATCCACATTTATTTCCAATCGATTCAAATTAGTCCCAACATTAATTGGATTAATTGATATTTCCTCATTTTCTTGAGTCTCAGGCTCATTGATTTCTTCAAGAATATCAGTATTGTTCAAATCTTGAATTTCTTTATGAGGTTCTTTTGTAGTGTCATCTTGACCATTTATTTTTCTTTTTCTAGGATTTCGATCCTTAGAACCCAATGGTCTACCACGCTTCTGGCGTGCCTTGGACTCGTTTGCTATGACACTAGTAGATGGTCCTACAGGGACATCAATCCGAATTGGGACATTCTCTGCAGGGATATGTGATTTGGTAATCCTTTTCAAATCTGTAAATGCGTCTGGCATTTGATTTGCTATTTTCTGCAAGTGAATAATCTTTTGAACCTCTTGCTCACAAATAGAAGCACGTGGATCAAGATGAGACAATGATGAATTATTCCACAAAATTTCCCTTTTCATTTCATTATTCTCTCCCCCTAATTTTGGGAAAATTGTCTCATCAAATTGACAATCTACAAATCGAGCAGTGAACAAATCTCCGGCTAATGGTTCAAGGTAGCGAATAATGGAGGGCGATTCAAACCCAACATATATTCCTAATCTTCTTTGGGGACCCATCTTGGTGCGATATGGTGGTGCTACAGTCACATATACGGCACATCCAAAAATTCTTAGATGGAATATATTAGGTTTTTGACCCAAAACCAATTGCAACGGAGAAAATTTATGATAGTTTGTCGATGCCCGAGACGAACAAGTGTTGCGTGCATGCAAAATAGCGTGACCCCAAACAGTACGTGGGCAACCTCGTTTTCATGAGTAATGGTCTTGCAATCAATCAGCAAACGTTTAATTAATGACTCTGCAAGGCCATTTTGAGTGTGAACATGAGCTACAGGATGTTCAAACTCTTATCCCAATTGATAAACAATAATCATTAAATGTTTGGGATGAAAACTCTACAGCATTATCAAGGCGAATAGACTTTATCGGATTATCAGAAAATTGTGCCCGTAATCGAATTATTTGTGCCAATAATTTCGCAAACGCCAGGTTGCGAGATGACAGTAGGCACACATGAGACCATCTAGAAGAAGCATCTATTAGGACCATAAAATATCTAAACGACCCACTAGGGGGTGAATTGGTCCACAAATATCCCCATGTATACGTTCCAAAAATTCGGGGATTCAAACTCAACCTTTGTAGGTGATGGCCTAATAATTAACTTGCCTTGATAACAAGAAGGGCAAGAAAATTCATTGTTTAAAAGAATATTCAGGTTCTTTAATGGATGCCCATTTGAATTTTCTATAATTCGTCTCATCATTATAGATCCAGGGTGTCCCAATCGATCATGCCAAAGTACAAACGTATTGGAGTCAGTAAACTTCTGGTTTACGACAGAGTGTGCCTCAATTACACCAATTTTTGTCCAATATAAGCCAGAAGACAAAGCAGGAAACTTTTCTATAACAACTTTCTGGCCAGAGACATCCTTGGTGATACCAATATATTCAAGATTCATCTCATCCATTGTTTTAATATGGTATCCATTTTGACGGATATCTTTAAAACTTAATAAGTTCCTTCTGGTCTTAGGAGAGAACATGGCATCCTTTATAATGAGTTTTGTTCCCTTAGGCAAAATTATGGCGGCTCTTCCGGAGCCTTCAATCAAATTAGTACTACCAGAAATGGTATTAACATTTGCCTTACCCATAAGTAAATGAGAAAAATATTTCTTGTCTTTGAAGATCGTGTGTGTGGTAGCAGAATCAATCAAACATATGTCTTCATAATTGGATTTTAATCCAAACTTACTTTGAGAGTTATCCATAGCTTAGCCTTCAAATGCAATTACATGCAAAAATAAAAGAAATAATAAATATTACTACTATCAATTGAAAATAAAAATAGAGTAAAACCCGAATGGATTGCAATACAAGTGGCTATAGATGCTGCTTATATGATGGTTGCTACAATATCTTCTTACATTTATTGTAACACAACACACGAATATAATCTATACCCCTAATAGAAGCTTATGACATCATTGAAAATTTTGCTGCAATTATTGATAGCATTCAAAAATACGTAACAATTAAAAATATGAGAATGGCTCGTCCATAAGTGAAACAGGATCGCCAATTTATTTTCATGTATGTGACGCAACAAAATGATATGAAGAAATCCGTATAAATTGATGTGTAATGGGAAATCATGGGTTCATGCTTTAATTATCTGTAAATGTCTACTACCTTAGAGTAATTGGTGCAAGTCAAAAAGAAAAGGCATATGCATATAGGCAGTGTCTCTAGCATAAATTTTCACGCTATTAATTGTGACATTAACATCTGGGGTAAACGTAGTTTTGACATCATTGGGATGTTAAATAAATTTAATGAATTTAATAAAAATAGGAATAGATCAGAACTTTATTTAATAAAGAACACTCCTACTTCGGGAGTAAATCTCATACTCTTATCATTTCAGGAGTAAAATTCAAAGTTTACTTCTTCAGGAGTAATTTTAAAGTTTACCTCTTCGGGAGTAAATTTTAATGTTCACTACTTCAAGATTAAAGTATTCTACCTCTTCTAGAGGTGAGGCGTGATATTTTCACAACCATAAGTACATATGTATTTATAATATTTACTTACTAAATATCTTCACATTCACTTCAGGGAATGGATCTGTATTTGGCTTAGAACCTCTTTTAAGATATTGCTACTACAGGAGCAAATCGAGGTATTCATATAACGTAGAGAATTTTTTCTCTAACATATCTTCAATTGTAATAATATTACCACTTCTGGTGGTTGATTAACTTAGTTATGTTGAAGCACGTGAAATATAATCACTTCTGGTGATTATAGACATCAATGGATTTAGTCAAAATGAAACTTCAAAAATATTATCACTTCTAGAGATCATATATTTCTTACAAATTCTCATTCTCAGCCATTAATGGGATATGGAATTAATCATCATCCATTTTCGTAATATTGTTCTTCTGGAACAAATATGAGGCATGAACTGCCAAATGAGTCAGTTAAGTCGTTCCTCAGATCCATAAACTAAATCGATACCGTTATTAACAAAGACATAAATATCAAGAAAATACTAACCTTTTATCATAATGGAATCATATGCACTTCTTTCTTATTTTGCTAATTGAAAGAAAACCATATCGCCAAAGGGATACCACTCCTCTGGCTAAGTAATATATACATCTTTCGAAAAGAAACGTTAATTTTCCTTACCTCAGATCTTTTCAAAGTGAGTGTTCAAGGCAGAGACTCATGCTGATAACGTGTTATGAAACAATAACAAGAGAGAAGTGAGTTCTTATTTCTTATGAGGAATCAAGTACAATGAAGAGAACCTCTCTATTTATAGGAGAAAATTGACTTGGTGCCAAAGTCACAAAACCCTAACAAACCCTAAAATTCCTCCTAAAGATAGACATCACAATATTATAATAATATTTATAACAATTTCTAAGTTATAATTATATTAATTTTGTAATTCTCACGGAGCAAAATTAATATATATAACAGATGAATAAAATGGTAGAGTGATAGTAATTTTTATTAACATATTATTCCAAGCTCATAATCTTGCTTGCCTCGATTTTAATTCTCACGGAGGAATTGTTGTAGAAAAAATTATTGGTTCAAAGTAAAAATATTCTCAGGAAGTTTTTACTATTTTTAGCACAATTCAGGCAAGCGAATATTTTCGTTTAATCATCACTAGTTTTAAACCAATTAATTAACATAACCTCACGGAGTTTTAATTAATTATTTGTTTCTTAGTGTGAAAATATAATTGTATTAGCAATAAGAAATTATTCTTTAGAGAAATGCATGTAGAAACTGAGATTTTATAATAATAATAGATCAAGTGAATTCAATGATTCCCAAAGACTTACTAAATACATTTGCACCGGAAGTATTTTGTTTTTAATCCAAGTAACTTTCATTTAAAAAAAAAAAAAAACTCACCCTTCATCAGTTTGATTCTCTCAGATAGTAGTAAAGATATTACAAATCTGTAGCATAGGTGGTTCCAATCTCTGTGGGATGATATCATAAACTCTACTAGAATTTGGCAAAGTACGAGCATAAAACCTTATACAAATTAACTTCGTCACTTGCCAGGACGCAGCGTTAATCCTATAAGTTGATTCTATCCTTGTGCTTGTTTTACTGATTAATATTGTTAATATTTCCAACAATTTGAAAGCGATTTATTTTATACAATATGAATCAGTATCATATGCAGAGGTAAAATAATTTTATACATATTTCGGTAATGAAAGATAAAATACTTTTATTTCTTGTCTAAGAATTTAGTCATGAAAAAAAAAACGTATTGGATTGAATTCCTTGTGATAGTGTCTTAATTTGAAGAATTGGATCCCAACGGAAAGAGAAATTATTCATGTTCATTTGAAATTATTTTCGTCTCTTGGTTGGGTGATTTTTGGTGTTTCCTTATAACTTATTTATGAGTCTATTGTATTTTAACTTCCCCATAAGTTAATAAAACTTTATTCAATTTTAGAAATAGTGGAGATTGGGGGAAAAAAAAGATACATACATATATATATATATATATATATATATATATTTATATATATATATATATATATATATATTTATATATGTATGTATGTATGTATTAACGCAGGGATGCAAGGATAGATGCCAAATACTAAGTTTTCACTTTCTTTGTTATAGTAAATTGTGATTCTTTTGTGGAAAAACTAATAACAAAAGTTGCTCCTAGTTCACAAGCTCCGTGCTAGATTTTGAGTTGGCTCTAATGTGGATGGGTCATGGTATAGTTTACATGTGAAAAAATAGAGTTGATACATGAGTCTGATGGATTGGTGACTGAGACGATAAATGACTTTTCATTATGACATTAGATACGTGAGGATATCTAAAAAGTATAAATTACTTTCAGTAATTAATTTTCACACTTCGTTAGAATTTTGTTTTTATTTTTGTTTGTATGTCAAGAGTGCATCTCCACTGCTAATAGCTAAAATTTCAATGTGATTATTTTGTCTGGGGCAAAAGAAGTCACCGTATCCTTTAATGTAGAAAAAGATTCGAAGAAATGATAATCCAGATAAGTAAAATAATTTTGACAAAGCGGATAATATACATAATTATTATGGTCATTTATTAAGTAAATCTTGTGGCTAATGTAAGAGATTGAGTGTTAGGCTCTTGTGTTGCTAAGCAAATTTGTGCTAACAAAGTTTATTTTGTGTCACCCAAGTTGAAGAAGAAGAATGATTTATTAATGTTGATGATTCAAGAACTACTCAAGTTCTTGAAAAGAGAAAGTTCTTCTTAAACTCGTATTGGGAAAAGAACAAAAAAAAGAGGAGTGAAGGTTTTATTTGAGTATGATAAGTTGTGCAGTTATCTTCGTCAAATAACTTTTGGAGGCATGCTCATTATAATATTAACAGAAATGACGGGCAGCGAGGTTAGCTATTTGCGATTTGAACGGTCACGAACCCGAGACAATAATAATCTTCGTTGGGAATGGAAATTGTCATATTTCAATGGAAAGACAAAGACAATTTCAAAGTGCAAGAAAAGAAAGTGGCAAAAATCGGGTTCTATTTTCTTACAACTCCACTCTTATTTATTTATGAATCTACCCTTGTGATTCTTGTAAAAACTAGTGACACAAGTGATTAAGGTAGATATCATTTTTTTGATGATCTTAAAATGTATTCTAAGTGTTGGACTAACATATATCATATGCTTGTGATGATTTGCGATCTCATCATATTTTTTTTTTAACGTAAATATATATGTTGCCTGTAAGATCATGTGCAGTTTAATTTCAAGTAGTGAAATGATATGAATTATTTAAATTGTGAGGATCATATATACACTTGAAAGTTGTTATACAATTTTTTGACCGTGTAAATAAATGATATTTACATTTAAATATTATCTTAAGGTTGGTGACCTTATTTTTGATAGCTAAAAATTGTGAATTTCTATAGACTTTAAGAGATCATTAATAATGAAATAACTCTCAATTCTGCGTATATTACTGAGCCTACTGATTTGTGGCAGGTTAGGTTATTGTTAATATTGCTTCTATTAAAAGATTTAGAAAATAAATTTAATTCATTTGATGAATATATATTGATGAGTTTTCTAAGTGTTCAGTTTGTGTGGAAGCAAAACATAACAAAAGGCCTTTAAAAACTGTCACTATAGAAAAACAGAATGGGTTGAACCAAAGGCATTCGGACTTGACTGATTTCAAGAAAACTGTTAGTTGAGGTGGTAATATATATTACATCTCTTTGTGGATGTCAAGGTGATAAAGAGCTGAAGAATCGGCGAATATCAAGATAGAATTTCTCTAGCCCTGTTGTGAGTTGAAAAGGTATATATTATTTTTCTACCTATCAAACTTAAGAGATGAAAAGGTAAAATTGTCTTTTACCTAAAACTTCTTTATTAATATGTGATACATTTTCATAAGCATGATATTTTATTAAATTCTCAAAATAGTGGGGATTAATGAAATGAAAAAAAAAATATTCATCATGAAAATTGTAATTTGTATTTTTCAGAATTGCTTTTAAAATAATAACAAAAAAGTGTTACAAGTGCATATATTAGTCTTGGAAAAACTCACATGTTATTATTTGTATATGATGAGTTTTAGCTCCAATATTGACAGATGTGCCATTGTGGGGAAAAGCTAACCCAAATTCTTTATATTATGACTCAAAGGAGGCAATTGAAATTGCTAAGAGTAGTGTGTGATTGGAAACGAAAAAGATACATTTGCGTTAGACATGATGTTGTCAAGAAATTGTTGAAGCTTGGAATTTGTCCGAGAGAAATTTGGCGGATCCTTTAATAAAAAAAAAATTGCAAAGAGAATAATTCTTGAAACGTCGAAAGGGATAGGGCTAAAGCCCGTGGATTGAGGTAATATGGTGGATACCCGTTTGTGGTCAAATGAGGCCATATAGGCCGTCAATATACACTACATATCTTATCCCTATTGCGTGTGGTAGTATTTTGTAAGGTTGAGTTTTACTCTTAATCCATAGCCCGTTGTGGGGTGCGTTGGAGACGCACTTGATGGATTTACTTGAGTTTTGCTCTTAATGTTTCCATAACCCATTGTGGTGGTGCTATTGAGATATGAGAAGGTTGAGCTTATTCTGCTCTTAATGATTCCATAACCTTAAGGTGGTCTATTTGAGATAGACTTGATGGAATCACTTACGTGAGTGTAAAAGTGTGGTCGCCTTTTATGAAAGACTTGGGCCATCTTTCTAGAGCACTCATAAGACGCAAGGTGTGTGCATGACCATAAACGCACTTTGTTAGTATCGCGGAGTTAGCATAAAATGAAGGATATCGTATGTGTTGTGGGGGTCTCAACTTATATCCATTCAGTTCAAGAGTACTTCACTTTGTGGATACTAGTTGTTGCCTTACTTCACTACGTGTCAATTCAAATTGAAATATATTGACCCTGTCACACCCCTTTTTCACCTCCGATAAGGATCTTATGATTTTAAGGGTTTTTCCAATTGAAGTGACGGTTTTGAAAAGGGATTATTTATTTATTCAGAGTCGCCACTTGGAATTGAGTTTAGTGTTCCAAGTCACCTTATGAATCCCCAATCAAAAGGAAATGACTCTATTTTTATTGGTCCACAAAAACAAAAGAATGGGTAAGGAATTCTATTGACCGGGAGGAAGGTATGAGGCACCCCCAAGTCCCGCGGTTCTAGCACGGTCGCTTTTATTGACTAATATTTGGCTTAGGTTACTCTTGGATAAAATGTACTTACGAGCCTTGAAATGCTAACGATCTCTTTCTTCCGTCAACGGGGTTTGAAATAAATCCGCGCCCCCTATCGCTCATCTCACAAATAATTAATGGGGCCATAAACCTTTGTTTTGGCTCAAAGTCTAATTGAACATGTCCAAATTATTCAAAAATAAGTGGAAGCTTTACAGCAAAACGACTCAATATTATCACCTGAAGCAGAACATGATCAAATCCAATAGCAAAGATCGTCATAAAGAAAATGCTGACTTGTAAGCATGGTATGTCCTACTACATGTTTATTTCTCAAGTAAACTTAACCCCAAAAATAACTTTTATCTACACAAGCATCTGTTTCTTTTAACTCAAAAATTACCAACTAACAAATATTATAGAAAAGATTTAAAAATGTAGCCAATAACCATTATTCAACATTTAATACTATGAAACAACTTTTAACTATGATGTTCACTTCTTAAAATAAAACGTAGGAAAATTTAGTGAAATAGATCTAAAAGGTTATATATTTGCACCAATCTGAATTCAAATTTTAACTTAAACAGTGGTGATTAAATTTTAGCGAAGTGTTGGACCCATTTCCTTCTAAATTTATTAAAGAAACTAATTAAAAAAAAAATAGCAGAAACGGACAAACATGTTGCTCTAAACTAACTAATAACTATCAAAGATAAAGCATAAAAGGCATTTCAACACGGAAGAATTAATTTGATAGTCTACTTATTAAACTAACTAAAGAAAATTATACTAAATGATATCAAAGAAAAAGTTAAGAAAATTGACCTTCATGGAAATCAAACACATGCATATACACATGCATATCAGTAGAGACAACTATATCTTTTATCCTACAATAACTATGAGCTATTATTAGTCAAATGTTAAGCCAGTAAATGTAAAAATAATAAAAAGAAAGCAGCAAATATCACCAAACATTATCCACGATCATGAAACTAAATAAACAAATAAGAGCATATCTAAACAATAAGAAAGAAACTTAAATAAAAGAAAAATTCTACTAGTAATTAGATAGGTGATGGAGTGAACCTTTCAAGATGCTTTTCACTATTAAATGGAGAAATCCCCGCAAAATACAAGATTTGAACGATGTAAACAATCAAGAATCGGACCGCAAGAATCTCAACAGCGAACTCGACCTCGAAATCCGACGACGGCACCTCTGTGAACTCGACCAAAGTGATGAAACGGATTCAGATTTTTTGTTGGGTTTTAATGGGTGATTCAGTGAGGTTTATATGGTATTGGCAGCTGGCTTTACCGCTACTTTCAGGCTTGAATGATGGTGGTTGTTATGATGTGTCAGTGATGGAACATTAATGGAGGAAAATGGTGGAAAAAAAATGTAAAAGATGAGTCTGTTTATGGTGGTTTAAAAATGAGAAATGGCGTTTTGGACAATAGCTCTGTGTATTCTCTTGCTCTCTGTCTGTGTGCTCTTGTTTGTGTTTTGTGTGTCTATTTATAGTAAGGGAAAAGAGTGAAGCATGTGGAATGTGTAGTGTGAAAATAGGAAAATAGAGGAGTCTAAAATCTGTAGGGAGGGAAATAAGGGATTGGTTGGGTAGTATTTTTCAAAGGGAAGATAGGGTAATAAATGCATGGATTTGTTTTTTGACTACTACACTTTTTCTTGTCTTTTTGATTTTATCTTTTTTTTTCGTTTTTTTTTAATTAATAAAATATAATGACGAAAAATATTAGCTACAATTTTAGACTTTAATAAAAATTTAAAAAATTTAAATAAAATATAACTAAGAAGAGTACTAAAATTACTAGTTTATTTATTAAGACCTGAATTAAAAGAAAACACGCACGCATATATATACATATAGTGTAACGTCTTAGGTTTGGTCAAAAATTAGGTGTTCACGGACACTAAAGTACATGTTCCTTCCTTTTGCCCAAAATTTGTTCTTACTATTTATCTTTGCATTAGTGGGAGATTGATGAAACTAATCCTACCTTTTGTGCTTTTGTTTAATGCAAAGAATATAGATACGTTACAAGAATATGTACATATTCATTCCTTCCAAGTGAATTCTGTAACATATGGAATAATGATCCATTAATTCTACCAAATGAATTTTGTAACATATGGAATAATGATCCTTTAATTCCATTAATTCTATTAATGTTCATTAATCTCCTCTAAGTCTTCTCTTTGTAACAGCTTTTGGCATATCCTATTATAAGTTGTGTCAGTAGTCAACATAAGACACATAGAAAAATCATCTTTTCTTTTTCTTAAAAGTTCTCTTATTTTCCTTTCAATTTCTAGGCAATTGTATTTATGCAAACTCCAAACTTTCAGCCACTAGTGCAAGTGTTTGGAAGTGTTGTGGAACCTTGGGGACGACCGGGCTAAACGATTTGTACCGTAGTCGGTCCGAAATCGCTTTCAAGGCAGTGGCTTGCCACGACGCAGCGTTAATCCGATAAGTTAATTCTATCTTTGTGCTTGTTTTACTGATTAATATTGTTAATATTTCCAACAGCATCAACCAGTGGCATCTTCAACTCCGTTCCAGTTCGAGCTTTGTCGTTCAGGAAGCACAAACACGAAGGTGATTTTCTCCTTTTCTCTTTTTTTTTCCCTTTTTTTTTTTTTTTTTTTTGCAATTTATGTTGCCTTTTTTTTTTTTTTTTTTGTAGGCAGTGGATCTGTTCTTGAATCATAATGACGTGATATCCATATAGATGGAATGCCCATATGGAAAGAATATCCTTATCAATCAATGGTTTGCCCAAATCGACGGAATGCCCTTATCGATGGAATGCCACAAAGTGCCCTTATCGACGGAATTCCATATCGACAGAATGCTTAATGATGGAATGCCCTTATCGACAGAATGTTCATATCGACAGAATGCTCTTATCAACAGAGTGTCCTTATCGACGGAATGCCCTTATCGATGGAGTGCCCTTGGCGAAGGAATGCCTTTATTGACGGAATATCAAAAGACAAATCCGCGACACCAAATGTCCATATCGACGGAGTGCCCTTAGCGAAGGAATGCCTTTATCGACGGATTATCAAAAGACAAATCTGCGACACCAAATGTCCATATCGACGGAGTATCAAAGGAAAAATCTACAGTGCCAAATATTCATATCGACAGAAGTTGAGCGGATAGAAAGACTACAATTTGCAGACTTGGAGGATTTGACAACTTGAAGGACTTTGAATATTACAATTTGAAAGACTTCAACTTAGAGTACGTCGAGTAGAAAAGAAGACAACAATTCGCAGATGTTGTGGCTTTGGACTTTATCTTGAAGAGTTGGCGGATTTGAGGACTTCAACTTGAAAACCGGCAGATTGAGGACTCGAACTTGCTGATTTGAGGACTTTAACTTGCTGATTTGGCAACTTGCTAAGAGATTACAGTCATCCCATCGGAGAAACCCATTAGCCATGGAGTTTTTCCCCCATCGAACCGTCAATATTTGGTGAAGGTTCAAATTTCAATGAAAGAACGCTTGTAAATATGATCTGCATGTGCCTCGGTGAAGACCGCCTCTTGCGGGATTTTCAACCCAGTATATATTATTTTGTTTTGAGCTGTGCATAGTTTATACCCTTGCAAGCCATGAGTAACATGAAGTTTATACTCGTACGTCAAGGAGTGTTTTAACTTGAAAGTTTAGCTCGACTTGAAAAGCTTTGCAACTTGAAGATTTAGCTCAAATTTGAGGAGCTTCGCAATTTCAAGATTTAGCTCGAATTTGATGAGCTTGGTGATTCGAATTTGATGTGCATAGTTTATACCCTTTCAAGCCATGAGTAACATGAAGTTTATACTCGTACGTCAAGGAGTGTTTTACATTTGGCTCCTAATTTGATGAGCTTCGTGTCTTAAAGATTTAACTCGAACTTGAAGAGCTTTGCGACGTGAGATTTAGCTCAAATTTAAAGAGCTTTGCCACTTGAGATTTAGCTTGAACTTGAGGAGCTTCGCGATTTCAAGATTTAGCTCATAATTTGATGAGCTTTGTGACTTGAAGATATAGCTCAAATTTGAAGAGCTTCGTGACAAGGAGCTCGTGTATCAAGGAGCATTATAATTTGCAGTTTAGGCTTGTGCGTCGAGGAGCATTGTACTTTGCATTTTAGACTCGTATGATGAGGAGCATTGCAACTTGCAGTTTAGGCTCGTGCGATGAGGAGCATTTTAACTTGCAGTTTAGGCTCGTGCAACAAGGAGCATGGTAACATACAAAGGCTTTTCAGTTTCATCTTCAAATTCATACTTACCCCCACTATGGAGTTGTTCTATATCTTCATCTTTGCGAGGCTCAAAGACTGGCAACCATTGATCTCCACTTGTAGCCATGCTCAATTCCATATCGTGTGCATGGGTCGCCAGCTCTTCAAATGTATTGGGCTTTATTCCTTGCAAGATGTAGCGAAGACCTCAATTCATGCCTTGAATGCACATTTCAATGCTAGAAGTTTCACTAAGGCGATCTTTGCAGTTGAGGCTCAAGCTCATCCAGCGATTGATGAAGTTAATAACTGGCTCACCTTCTTGTTGGCAGGCTCTTGTAAGTTCAATCATACTAACGATACGTCTTGTGCTATAAAAATGATTGAGGAATTCTTGCTCTAGCTACTTCCAACTATCTATAGAACCAGGTTCAAGATCAGTGTACAAATCAAAAGCATTTTCTTTGAGAGATCGAACGAACTGCTTAACAAGATAATCACCATAAGTCCCAGCATTATTTCAAGTCTCAACGAAGTGCGCTATATATTGTTTGGGATTTCCTTTACCATCAAATTGTTGCAGCTTACGAGGTTGATAGCCAGCATGCATCTTCAAGTTATCAATCCTTCGTGTATAGGGCTTTACATATATGAGAGGTGATTTGGATGAGGACTCAGATTTATCTTTGATGGCCCCCATGATGAAGTTCTTCAATTGGTCAACAAGAATCAAACCTTCAGTAGAAACTTGGATCTCTTTGATCGTTATTGTTTGCTTTACGGAAGACTCTTCTTTCTCTTGATTCAGGAAGCTTTATAGTTGTTTGACTTGATTCACTCTCAACCATACTTTCCATCTTATTTGTTAGCTTGGAAAGTTGCACGTGCTTTGTCAAGCCTTCAACTGCCTTAGTCAAACTTGCAAGTTGTTCTTCTATAGTGAATGCGTCAATCATCATTGCCTGCACTATCATCATGAAGGATGAAAAATGATATTGATCACTACTCGAATAGAGCTTGAACTGGGGAGTGACTTGATAGGAAGTTAGAGCATATCCATTGTTTAGGGCATCACCATCTTCTTGCAGAAAGGGGTTGTTCGACTTGCAATGGTGTTCTTGCGGTAGATTAAGTTAAGCCAAAGTTCTTTCAAGCACCTCAGCAATATTATTCCCTTCTTCTAGCATGCAGGATAAGGATATCATTCCTTTTGGAGAAGATGAACCAGAAACATGAGTTGGCTTGAACGGTACTTGAAGCACTTGTTGTCCTCGCATTCCAGTTTTACTCCTTTTGATTTGTCCAATTATCTCTATGGCAACTTCCAATCCACTTTTAAGTTGAGCAGTCGGAATAGCATCAGATTTGGGTTGTTCTTCATTTGAGTCATTTTGATGTTCTTCAACGTCTAATGGAAGAGATGAGAGGTAGAGATTGTCCCAATGGGCGTGCCAGAATTTGTAGACAATAAAATTCGCGTCAAGAAAATAATAATCAAGACAGAAAATTATCGCAACAATCGTATTATTTGATTTCAAATATGAGTGTTACAATATCTATGATTCCTCTTATTCTTCTTTACAAATATAAATTGAAGGGCTTTTGAGCTTGATCTTGAATTTAATGGATTTGATTTTGACTTGTACTTGAATTCAAGGGCCTTTGAGCTTGATCTTGAATTTGGTAATCTTGATTTGACTTGAATTGATTTGATGACCGCCACGAACAATAATTCTCTAACGAACAGGTGAATTTGATCTTGAACGCCTTGGTATTTAATTTGCCTTCGTTGACTTTGATCTTGAACGCCTTGCTATTTGATTTGCCTTCGTTCTTGATCTTCGGATAATTGAAACTTGTAGAGGAGTGCTTGACTGCTTGCAGCTTGTAGAAAACTTATAGCGTTTGATCCACGAGCTCCCTCTGGCTTCTTGTTCTGAATTCTAATCACTTTTCTGAATTATGAGGCTCCTATTTATAGTTGTAGGATGGAGGAGTTGTGATAAGGAAGGACTCCTTTCGGCCAATCAGATTTAAGCTGACATGGCGATATTTGATTGGTCAGAACATGCCACTTGTACATGCGGCACATCTTCATTGGCCTTTGGTTTGACTAGCATGCTGCATCATTCTGACATGTGGCGTGATCCTATTGGCTCCTTCGTTTGTCTTGGCGTGCCACGTCATTTGACATGTGGCACCAAAGTGGGCCTATATAATAAGATGTTATCTTGGGCTTGAAAAAGTGGGCTCATCATTTGTAGCCCAATTAAATGGGCTAGCCCAACGTATTTGGACTTTTTCATTAAATCCGTATTTATTGGACATAAATAACTAACCCAATTATATTAGTCCATAATTTATTTATTTGGACTAATATATCTTAAATGTAATCCCAATTTCTTATGAATTTAAATTCGATAAAATTTCATTGTACACTAATATAATTAAAATATCTCCAAATCAGATTCAAGTAGCCCTATAAAGAGCCAAATTGAGATTTTTCTGAGGGCAGAAATGGATAGCGTCGACTCATGTCTAAGAGCTAATTAACAGTTGACTCTTCTATCTCACCCCAAGTAGCAATAGGTTGAGGCTCTTCATCAACACTTTCATTATCACCTTCAGCATCCACTGTTTCTTGTTCTCTACTCCAATGACTTGTGCAATAATCTCTTCATCAGTGTAAGTTTCAAGGATTAGAAGTGTTACGTCAAACTCCATATATAAGTGGTAGCATCCTTTGCTTGATTGGTGTTATGAGATGGAATTTGAGCTATAATATTTTTTCTTTTAGTTATTCGTACTTGAAATTTACTGTGTGCATGAAACTAATGATGATTACCATAAATATTTTAATATTTTGTATACATAATATATTTCTTACAAACTATTATGTATGACTGTTATAAAGAGGTAATTTTACAAAGAGTGTACCTAAATAATGAATGTCGTTATAAGTAAAATGCTATTATAGAAATAAAATATAACATCCTAATAACAAAAGGGGACTTAGAGAATTGGTTGAAGCCACTTGTTCCGTCATGATGACGGATTGAATCCCAGATGTCCCTTTCCAAAGGCATGATAATTGTCTATTTTGGTTAGAAAAATACCAAGCACAAATGATATATACGGGAATCGAACCTGCAATAGTTTGTATATTTTGCAAGCCCTTGATCACCACTGAGCTATCACGCTCAAATGCTTCAACGGTGTTAAAAGTTTAGGTGTTTAGCTTAGAACCCATGTTTAACCTATATACTTATATTTTCTCTACTGCTCACGCTACTAATGATCAGTCTGACACAACATTATGCCTCAATGTTCATGACTAGTATACTAGTGTCTATGTTAAATGGTGTCCCCGCTGTCTTCAAATCTCGAGTACACCTCAGCTTGTTCTAGAGTTATGGGAATTTGAATGAATGTTGTGCTTCCTCTCGTTTTGTTAATTGTGAGCTGATTTTAGCTTTACTAACTGTATATTCAATCTTGCACCTAATAATTTTAACTGCTTGATCACCAATTTTACAATCTTAAATTCTAAATCGAACTAGAAAAAGAGAATTTACTGTTGTAAAATAAAAGATAAGAAGCAATAACACAAAGAGAATGGACAAGGATGTGTAGAGAGAAAGAGAGGGTTTTTCTATTTCATCAAGTATCTCACATATCACTCATCATGCCTCTATTTACACTGTTACATAAAAAGTTACAACAAGATGATCTTAAACATGACATTAAATATTGAGACCATGCCATCATGGAGGAGGTTATGAAGGCGTGAGAGACTGAGAGTTATGAACATCAATCATAATATTAAAATTTATGGACATTTATAAGGCCTAGGCATTAGGAGGGTGAATCACGTTTAAAACAGAAATATGCAATAAACTATAATGCATTCTTGTCTATTCTCATAGAAGTATAATAAAGAATAGGCCAATCTGAATATACGAATAGCAACTCGAAGAATTCCTATGAGCAAAATAAAACCATAAGCTAATAACCATTGTTCTCAAAATCACAGGCAATTAAGTGGACCAATGAAATCAAACATGCAAGCTGCAAATTAAAAGGGAGTCTTGAAACAAGTGGATTGGGTTAGGTACGAAACGGAGGTGCAATTGCAGTCCAATTTTGACATTTTATCCCAAATCAAGCACAAGAATCTCAGCAATAACAAAATAAAAACGCCAAATATGCCAACTCAATCCTCGTGTCGACCAACTTATCTCTTTAATTATTTGTTAGTTTTTTTTTTTTTCCTTAAATCACAGGATGTATGGGAGAAAAAGTGGCATATCAAAAGTAAAAGGGTATGTTATGGATGATATTATTTGTGCAGTCAATCATTAGCCAAAGATTCTTTAATCATTGACGATATATTGATAAATTCTTAAACTTTGAGTAAATTTCATTTAGACGCTCGATATTACGGTTCGTTCCAATTGAACACTTAAACACGTGATAAAGAGTTCCTATTAGATACTTCCGGCTCAATTTTTGGAAAAGTTTATGTTTTTGTTGTCAAACGCCCGTTACACGTTAGTCTCAATAAGTCGTAAAATCTCAGGAATGTTCCAATTAAAGCTATTTATAATTAAAGGAAATGTTGTATTTTATATGATTAACTTAACTATGTAATAGATGCGTGAGAACACAAGCAAACACTTTCTCAAAATTTGAGCCATATGTGTCGTCGAAATACTTTATCATTTGTTCAAGTACAGCTCAATTGAAACATACTGTAGTACGAGTGTCTAAGTAAATTTTACTGACAAATTTAAGGAATTATCGACATATTACTCCTTGATTATTTGACATCATGAGAGATCATATAAAAATCCTTCAGCAATGAACATTTAGGATTTAGAATCAACGGATCTGCAATAAATATATAGAATAATTGCAAAAATATATATCAATCACGATACCAGATGATCGTCCAGTTTCGAAATGCCTAACAAGGTCTCTGTCCACCACAACAAATTAAATTCTATCTGTTAATGCATGTTAATTTGTTATGACACAAAACCAGATTCTTCTATTATTTGGAATTAATGTCATACCACTGATATTTTTTGTAATTTGCTGAGTTGTTTGAGGTAGATGGACACAAGAGGGGTTCAATTTTTTTTCGAGCAATAAGGTTTATCTAAATTTCCTTCGCCAAAATTATAGTACACGACTAGGGCCAACATGAATATTTGCTTTTATAGATGAAAATTATTGAGTTCTCTTGACGTAGTAAAAATATTTATGTTGTGGTAAAAAGTTGATCCTAGTGGCAGATCCTGATTTTTAAATTGTGGCCTGTGGGTGCTCAATTGCCTTTAATCTAGAATTACTTTCTAATATTGCATGTTCGATCAATATATTTTAGGCGAAAAATTAAAGATATAGTTTTTAGGCAAAAAGTAATGATTTCCATTTCCATGACTCACACCAAAAATATCAGATTAAGAGTAAAAAAAGGAATTCAATCAATCCCACCACACATCTCTTTCTTATGTTAGTTTTTTCAACACATGCGAGTGCTCAATGACCAATTTTTCTTAACTAGCTGGTTTCTATGAATTTTTTTTTTTTCTTTTCACAACCATCTTTCTTTTTTTACTCAGTATTCGATATTGGTATTGAGGTAAAGTGCTTTTTAATAATGGTTTATTCCATATTCAGGACTCAACTCTGAGACATATAATTAAGAATAAAGAAGTACTTATCACTCTATCACAATCTTTCACAATCATCTTAGACTTCATGGTTCACGCCCCCATACGTGATTGCATTATAATTACTATGGTCCTGTAACTAGGAATGGAATAACTAAAAATTTAGAATATGCAACTTGTCCCCACAGAAACAGCAAATACGAACAATGAATACATAATTATTAATTACATATATAGATATATAGAGAATATAATAATGCTACTCAAAGAATGCAATTCATATAATGGGGTCAGATCCTTGTCACTCACACGTATGATATGGTATGATCCTTCAGATCCTTGTCACTCACACGTATGATATGGTGTGATCCTTCAGGAATATTACATATGAAATATCAAATGTGGAATACCAGCTAATCACAATATACCGTGGTCCTGACGAAATCCCTATGGCTGCACATTTTAATTTCTTCTTTCTCAGTTTTGCTCTAACCAATTTTGCATTTTAGCATCTTAGTCTAACCAAATTTAGAGAAAATAGTACAAGATAATTAGTTGAGTATAATTTGAGATGAAAGCAAAAACATCAAAATCTTAGCGATGGAGCTAAAAATTCTAATATGTTGATTAAAAAAAAATTACGCTAAAAAATTATATTTAAATACAAGTTACATATATACAATAAAAGAATTTTTATATACAACATAATTTTTCAGCGAAAGAAATTCAACATTAATGTTATCCTTCTTTCCTTGTAACGGTCAAATACAACTGTCAAGATATTATCTGTTTTGGTCCAGTTTTTGAGACCACAAGGTTTTGTCCTCTTCTGGGTTAACTCAAAATGTACCTCAGCAATTGGATTTTAAACATGCCCTTACATGACCTTTAACTTTTTATTTCCTAAAGCAAACTTCATAGTAAATCCCTTTCGAGTTCAGCCGCTAGTGATCCATGGACTTCGACTCTGTCCATCTCGCTTAATCCATAAATAAAGTCTTTTCCTCTTAATAGTAAGGCAATTAAACCTCTTAGGTTTCACTGCCAAAAAATGTGGTGGAATAGTAAGGTTATTCATTTCTTAATCTGAGGTTTCAGATTTGAGCTCTAGAAACAAAGTCCTCTCTGGTAAGGAGCAATAAAGTCGTCATTCTATCGTGTGAATTAGGATTAATCGGATCAGTAATTTCTAATACCAAGTACTTGTACTTGAAGAAAAAGAAAAAACCTCTTATACGAAAATAAAAACCAATGATTATTGGCTATATAACGTATATAAAAACCAAACTCCAGCTTCTAGTGCAACAAGTTGAAATTTGATTTAAAAAAATTGAAAAAAAATACTTGAATATTTACGGGAATCCATTTGTTATCGCTTGACAACAGAGTCCACTTAATAAATTAATAAAAACTAAAATGCAAATAGCTAGGTTCTTGTCCTGTCCTATAGTTTTTACATATATAAAAACTCTCTCAAGGAGTTCAAAATCCACACACTTTTGTATACTCAGATTGCGGAAAAAAAAATGAGTGACCAATCATCAGAACCATTATTATTATTAAAGCGAAAAACTGCATCAACGCTTGATGAAACAATAGAAAGGTGCATTAGTGAATTTGGATGGGCACAATTGTTACAAGCCGTCCTCGTATCCCTATCATGGTTTTTCGATGCTCAACAAGCGTTCATAAGTGTCTTCACCGACACTCCTGCCGTTAATGAATGGTCGTTACAAGATGCGAGTTCAATTCTCATTGGCCTCCCAGCATCTTCATTCTTCATAGGTTGTCTTATCGGAGGTTTAGCTCTATCAACTTTGGCTGACACAAAACTAGGTCGAAAAAACATGTTGGTTATATCATGTGTTGTCATGTCAATTACCGGAGCCATTACATCAATTTCCACAAATATTTGGATTTATTCTTTTTTGAGGTTTTTGACTGGATTTGGAAGGGCTACTATAGGGACTTGTGCACTTGTCTTGTCAACGGAGTTAGTGGGAAGTCAATGGCGTGGACAAGTTGGTATAATTGGTTTTGTTTGTTTCACTATTGGATTTCTTTCTTTACCACTTATTGCCTTTGTGAATAGAGGGTCTTCATGGAGATTGTTGTATTTGTGGACTTGTATTCCTACAATGTTGTACTCAATTTTGGTACATTTCTTTGTTCGTGAATCACCAAGATGGTTGTATGTGAGAGGGAACAAAGAAGAATTTGTGTTAACTTTGAAAAGTATTACAACAAGGAGTAGCTTGACTTTGAGCTTCTTTGGCTCCTTCATCGAATTCGAAGATCAAGAACATAATGTAAGCTATTACTTCTTCTTTAATATGTTCAAAACTGCTCTCTATTTTTGTGTGTTCTTTTTTCCTTTTTACGCTTAAAACTATATCTGAGTTTAAGTTATATACACCTTTTTTGTAAGGAATTTTTAACTGTTGCAATAGGTAATTATCTTATTTTCAAGATAGAAGTTTCACATTTGAGGAAACTTACCTGTAGATATCCTTTAGGTGACATGATAGAAATTTCTTATATTGGTGGTGTATATAACTTAAACTCTTTTTTCTTCTCCATTAATAATGGAAAGACATGAACTTACTTAAAAACATGAAGTTACATTGTCTTTATAGGAGAAACAAACTAACAATTATACATCGTAAATTAACGAAAATTAACTTAGGAGGTTCCAATGTATTAGCTTCTTATTTCAATGGAGAAAAATTGTATGTTGGTATAGGCTTATTTAAAGAAGTTGTGGTAGGTTCCAATATTAAGCAATTTCATAATTAGACCATCTAAATTGAGTTGCCCAAGTAAAAAGTACCTAATACACAGAGAAAACAAGTTCAAACGTAAATGGCCTTAGGTTCACATCTTAATTATTCCGCATTTCTTTTACTATTACATGTTACTTTATTCACAAAGCATGACTCATTGATGTAAATATCATTTTGAAATTTCTAATACAGAACTCGGAGGAGTCGACAACCAGTCTGTACTCAACTATCAAGATGTTGGTAGAAAAAAAATGGGCTTTCAGACGACTAATATCGGTTATGTTGGTTGGTTTTGGTATAGGAACGGTATATTATGGTATGCCATTAGGGGTTGGAAATTTACCTTTCAATCTATACTTAAGTGTCACACTTAATGCACTTTCAGAATTGCCAGCTTCTGTGGTAACATTCTTCCTAATTGGCAAGTTAACTAGGAAAAAATCACTCCTAGGATTTGCTATGCTAAGTGGAATTTGTAGCATAGGTTGTGTTATAGTGAAAGATGATTATTTGAAGGAGTTACAAATGGGGCTTGAACTTGTTTCCTTTTTTAGTGCATGTACTTCTTTTAATGTTTTGTTAATTTACACTGTGGAATTATTCCCAACATGTGTTAGAAATTCTGCAGTGTCAATGGTGAGACAAGCATTGGTTCTTGGTGGTGCATTTAGTCCAATGTTAGTGGCATTTGGGAGAAAAAATAGATGGCTTTCTTATGGAGTTTTTGGGATTTGTATAGCAAGTTGTGGATTGTTTGTGTTGTGTTTACCAGAAACTAAAGGCAGGACATTAAGTGATACTATGGATGAAGAGGAGTACAAGGAAGGTGTATTTGTCTGCTAACCAATTATTGTAAAGTATGACATTTTCTTCTTAATAATAAAAGATTATAGCATGATCAGAACATGACAAGATTGTTGCGTTGTTTAGAGATTTGCCGGTTTTGGAAGGTGGACTACTGTTGTACTATAATTAGAATTAATAAAGCAATACGCGTCAGTCTTTTTTTGTTCCGGAAAAAATTTTACATTTTAAATTTGAAAAGTTATTAATTTTAAAATTCTCATTTAGTTTTACTTCTAATGAAAGATTTAATATCACAATTTTTAAGTATATTCTTAGTATATATCAGAGGTCTTAACTTTTTCTTAAACTCTATATCTAGTCTAATACAATCACATAAAATGAAATGAGAGAATTTCTTATATTAAGAAATAATCTGTTTCTTATTCTTAATAAATTACGTAGTTATCCGCCTCTTCTCCTCCTTCTCCTTATCGTCACCATCATGAGGACGACAAACTATTAGAAATAGTTTTTTCCAGGAAAATATAATTCTTGTTATCTTAATTCCAGGAAAAATGACGCAAATTAATTTTTTTAAGAATAAATGGAATTTGCGATCAAACCTCGAGTATGCATAAGTTTTAGATGACTGAGACAACCTGAACGCCGTTACAGTTATATAGGAGCTAGAGTCTTTACAAATAACAAAGCCGTCTTAGCTCAGTGGTAGAGCGCGTGGCTTTTAACCACGTGGTCGTGGGTTCGATCCCCACAGACGGCGGTTTTTCTTATTATTCTATTTTAAATGAAGAAAAACTCGTAGAAAAGGCCTAAATAGTCCATTATCTTTGGTTTGGACTCAAATGCTTGCAATTTTCTTTCACTTGGAGCACTAATAGCATACAATGTTTACTAAAATGGTGCATTTTTTATCACTCTATAACAATTCAGTTCACTTAAGCAGAGGGATGAAACTCATTCCTCGTGACAATATTGCAGCTACATGACATGTATATTCCTTTCCTTGCTATCTAGCAGTGACACAACAATCTCTTCCTTTGATTATGTGATCGAGATGTTTTGTCAAGATTTTCAACTACTCGCACCATGCTCCACCTCGAATGCGACGGACTAGTAATATTCATTCCCGAGTCGTTCGTGTTGAGCTCTGGGGGAGCCATGAAAGTAGGCTTCTTCTATATCCTAATTCTAAGCCGCATACTTACGCATGCGTGTTTCTATTTTCAAAAGATAACCTCTAACTAAAGATGTGTTAAGATTCTATTTTTATAAAGTCTTTTCTTTAGTTTTGGACTCTCAAGCAATTAAAACCTTTTTAGTTGTATTGCGTAATTAACTTATAACAACAAAGGTTGAAATCAGCAACTCTTCTCAAGAACTCGTTTTTTTCTTTCTTTTTATTTGGTAAATTAGGACTGTTGATCAGTTTTTTGTGAAGATGGATGATGGACTTGGTTGAGAAAACATCTCACGTAATCGGTGCGTGACTCCGGCTTCATCTCTATTAAAATTTAACGCAATATTTGGAGAGTGACCAAAAGTGCACCAGTTTAGCAAACATTGTGTACTAATACTGCACCAAGTATAGAACGTGGATTATTTGGAGTCCAAATTCAAAGATAATGAATTATTTAGGCCTTTTCTCAAGAAACTCATATAGCTTAAGGCATTCGTGAATAGGTTTTTCTATAAAAGTCAAAAACCAAATCAATTTAGATAATTTTCCAAATATTCAGATGAGACTAAACCAAATATATCCTTTATTATCCTTTTATTATGGCATCTATAATTTTTTTGAATTATGAATAAAGTGTCTCGAGATTTATAAGTTTTAATCTTGTGAACAACAACAACATATCCAATATAATTCAACGAGTGGGATCTGAAAAGGGTAGAGTATACGTAGATCTTACCACTACCTCATGGAGATAGGAAAATTGTTTTCGACAGTGGCGGATCCAGGATTTTCATCCAAGAGGTTCGGAAAATAAAACGTAAACATGCGAACAAGCCCAAAAAAACATAGGTACAAAGAGTTAATTCCATTACAAAGGATCTCAAACTAACAGGAATAGGAAGGTAGTAACTACAATAGTGCAGAAAGTTAGCCCTTTACAATGTATCAATCTAGAATTAGGATGCTAAGTACAAACTACAAAACAGGATCTCTACTAATACTTCTCGAGTACATTTATAGCACTACTCGACGAGGTTTCATTGCTTGAAAAGTCAAAATAATATCATCAGTTGAAACATCATTAAACACATCTTTTTCCACAAAAGGAACCATGCAACCACTCAAGAATTCATCATTCATTCGACTCCGCAACTCATTCTTAATAAACTTCATTGCCGAAAAAGCTCTTTCAACGGATGCAGTGGCAACTGGGAGAAGCAAAGCAAATTTCACTAAACGAAATACAAGAGGATAACATGAATGCTTTTTTGTCCGAACCAGTCTTTTTGAAAGATCACAAAGCCCATTTAAATCGGAGAACCTTTTATCAATATCACGAACATCAATAATGTAATTCGCAAGCTGATTCTCAAGAGAACACATACTAAATTCATCAAAGTCATCAGGGTATAATTTAGCCATTCTCATTATTTTCTGGATGTCAAAACTTGAAAATGAGTCTAGTGGATTCAAACAAGCAACTCCATAAAGTAACTCAGCTATCTCCTCATCAAAACGATCATTAAGTTCTTGCAGTAGCCAATCAATTATTTGACAAAATACATCAACATGATAATGATGCAAGAAAGTATAATCAGCAGGTTTACGCCGAAATCTCCCTGAGTTAACATACGACTCATCAAAATTAGGTACCACAATGTTATACTTGAAACAAAACGTAGATACCTCAGCAACAAACAAATCCCATTTTTTATCTTCCCTTAACTCTTGCAACCTTATCTTTGCCACATTAACAAGTCGCATGGCATTCGCAATATCTTGCTCTTTTTTTTGTAAGCATGTACTAAGGTCATTTGTAATTCCTAAAATTTCTTTCATCAAATGTAATATAAATGCAACCTCGTACGTTTGAGCAACTCTGATATATCCCGTCGCCCTGGCACTTTCATCCAAACTATGTGCAGTTTCAACAATAGTATCAAGTACATCCATTATTGTACCAAATTGAAGAATAAAACAATTAAAAGATTTGAAGTGAGATCCCCAACGAGTATCACAAGCTCTAGAAATACCAAGTTCTTGATGCAAGCCCCTACCAGTTTTAAGCTCGCCCTTTTCTAAAGCCTCTTGAATTCTTTTCCTTTGAGATTCTCGATATTCATCCATACGTTTATAAGAAGCCGCCAACACATTCAAAATATCCGAAACCAAGTGTACAAGTTCTCCCACTTGAAGACATTTTTTCGAAACACCAACAAGAGTTAATTGAAGTTGATGAGCAAAACAATGAATGGAATGAGCCGATCTACTTTCTTTCTTAATCAACATTTTAAGGCCATTGATATCACCTTGCATATTACTTGCTCCATCATAGCATTGTCCACGCACACAAGATAGACTCAAGGAATGTTGAGAAAGTAAATTGACAATTGCACCTTTTAGAGCTAAAGCACTAGTATTTTTAACATGAACAATGTCAAGAAGTCGCTCCATCACAAATCCCCTTCTATCAACATATCGTAAAACAACTGCCATTTGCTCCTTGCGTGATACATCAAAAGATTCATCAACCAATAAGGAAAAATAGTCACCATTTAATTCCCTTATGATACCCTTAATTGTTTCAATCTTGCAAGCAAGCACAATTTCTTTTTGAATCATTGGACAAGTCATTTGATCATTTTGAGGAGCCTTTTCCAATACAAAGCTACGAATTTTATCACACTCTTGAGCATAAAATGAAAGAATTTCAAGAAAATTACCTCTGTTAAGTGATGCTTTAGATTCATCATGACCCCGAAATGCCAATCCTTGTCTCACAAGAAGTCTCACTACACGAATTGAAGCTGCTAAGCGGATCTCATATCCATGCTTATCTTGATTAAGTTGCTTATCAAATGCAGCATGAATAGATTGTTGTTGCCGCATTAGATCTTCATTTTTCCTTTTTAATTGACTATGGATGCTATTCGGCCCACCAATATGTTTTGTCAAACTATCCTTTTTGTTCCAATTCCTAAACCCCAAACCAGACCATACATCACCTCCACCTTGACGATTGCTATTGCCCTTAAATAAATAACAGTACAAACAATAGGCCACATCTTTACTTACACTATATTCTAACCAATCAGGAAATTCAACATACCAATCACGATTTAAACGACGCATATCTCCAAAAATCAATGTTTGTGGAAAAACTTTCAATTGAGGTTGACAAGGACGTTTCTGAAGATAATCTCTTCTAATAGCATCACGATGATTTGGATGAAAGTCCAAGATTTACGTTCTTTCACCTGGATTGGCCTATAAAGAACTAAAATCGAACTCTTGAGAAAATTGCAGGTGCTACTAAATGATTCACATTTTCTTCCCGATTTGGTTGACTATGATAGCCCGAACTTGAATTTGATACCTTGGTGAAATACTTCTTCATTGACTCTTGAATCTGTATAAGATAGTTGATTCATTACATAAATATCTCAATCTCAATGCTAAATATAGTTGATTCATTAAATAAATATCTCAATACTTCCAATGACCATATAACTGAAGGATCCTACCTAAAATGCTAATTCACTAAAAATATAATATCACCAATGCATCCCTATACTTCTAATTCTTGATGAGTTGATATTAAAGATAAATATCTAGCAGATACCAAAAAAATCATAAATTTGTTAGATTTTTTTTTTTTTTAGAATTCGAAACCTCAACATTACAAATAATGGTGAAATCTAACAGTGGGACAATTGATGTTGAACAAAATAATAGGATAAAATAGTGACAAGAACCAGAAGACTCGGACAGTTGGACTTGCAATTTGCAAACCCAACATTAGACACTTAACATTTAATAATTGTGAACTGTGTATATATATATATAAGGAGAAGAAAATAGTTTATAATCACTTGGATGGAATCATGGAAAAGGTACATCAATATAACATTCACATGATTCACAATGATTCAAAATCTTGCAAGCATGTGTTGCTTACCAAGAATGTAGAAAGCTATTAGCCTAATAAAAAATTTATGGACAATTTTATACGCCGCCTTTGAAATATCTATGATTGTAATATTATTCCCAAGTGTTGGTGGACTCGTGGAAACAAAGTTTTGGGAAATGCGAACTGATTTTGACCTTTGGGATTAAAAATCCCTATTCCACCACATTTTAAAAAACAAAAAAAAATTGAAGTCCCTAAACGGTGTCGTCTGCTTTTCAGAAATTAAATGGAAAAAAATAATAAGAGCCTGAAATTAAATAGAAAAAATAATAAGAGCCTAAACTTTAAAAAATAGGGAAAAGTGTTCAAAACACACTTAAACTATGGCCAAAGTTGCCATAACACACCTAAACTTTGCGGGCGTCCTATGACCCCCCAATTTTTTTTGTGTATTATCTATGCTTTCAAATGGACAAAGTCACCCAAATTCATTTGAGTGTATGCACGCGCTCTACTACGGAAATTTGATATTTATCATACCACTTCTTAACGAAGGAGATAATCCGGTCGTTATAAGGCACTTATAGTGACCAAATTTTTTTCCCTATTAGAGCTAATTTTTCTTTCAATTATCGTGCCTTTTGCTTTGTGCCTTTTGTGTTGAGTTTTTCATTAAAAATTTGTGCCTTTTTGCTTTCCTTTGTGTTGAGTTTAAAAGATTTAATTATTCTTCAATTTGGTATTTTTTCCAAAATTTCAAACCCAAAAAAAACTCCATTTTAACGACCAAATCAAATGGGTCTTTTTCGATATTATATAGGATTTGTGACATTGTCGATATTGAAAACATGATTAATCATAGTGGATTAAGATAGTAGAACCGGAAAACAAAAACTCCATTAGGGACGTCGAGTATATATATATATATATATATATATATATATATTTGATGAATAAAATTCTTTATTGATTGTTTGAAGATGGAACTCATGGAGAAGACGTACAACGTGAAGATATAACGACTCCATGATTCACATGAACAAAGCTTGAAGCTTCGAACTCGAATTTTCGGGTTGCGGAAAAATGAGCTTCATTTCGAGTGGGTGATATATCAAAAGAAGAAACGTCGAGAGGAATTCGAATCAAATTTGGTGATGTTTGGTTGAGATTTAAAGTGCATTAGGATCAAATTTCAGTCCGTTCTCTATGAAGAAGATGACAAATTTGTTGACAGGTTTTGGCAAAGTTTCCATAACACGATTTGCGGGGGTCCTTGACCCCGGACTTATTTTTTATGTATTATTTACACTTTTATATGAAATCTTACGCGCTCAAAAGAGTAGATACAATCGCTTGTACACGTCACCATATAAAAGCGTACAAAATACACAAAAATAAGTACGAAAATAATAGGACCTCCGCAAATTAAATGGCAAAAATGGCCATAGTTTGAGTGTGTTTTGAACCCTTTTCCCTAAAAAAAAAGCTATCCCTCAGGTTTGAACCCGGGACTTAGAGGTCTATTTTGAACACCCTGAAACCACTGAGCTATCCTTTTCCTTGTTGTTGAGGGTGTTCGAAACATATATATTTACGTAAATTCAGAAAATTTACCCTATATCTACAGTGAAATTTTTCGCCCAGGGTGTTCGGGTGAACACGCTGGGCTGCCTATAAATCCGCCCCTAGTTTTCGATAGATCCTCGGCTCAAGAATCAGGTGAGTAATGTTTATCATAAATATGAAAGAAAAGTCTAGGTAAAAATCTCGTGGTTTCTAGGTAAAAATCTCGTGGTTGTTTATAGGGGTGTACATAGGTCGGTCTGATTCGACTTTTTTATTTACCACATCAAACTAATTATATCGGGTTTTTAAATCTAGAAATCAAATCAAAATCGACAAAGTCGGTTTCTCGATCACTGATTTCGATTTCTTTTTATTTTTTAAATTTCGTGCTCAGTCAAACACCACTATATAAATTAAAACAGAGTCAGTACTAAATAAATCTTCAATGAATCGACATATATGCCACAACAATGGTCAAATTTAACGGAAAATGGATAGTGAGGAAGTGAAAACAACTTCTTTAGATGGGTAAAGCTAACCCATATCGGGTGTTTGCATCAAATCAAACTAATTTATCATGATTAAGTGATAAATTAAGATGAGCATGTATATTAATTAATCATCATTAAATAATTATATATATATATATATATATATATATATATAGACATATGTCATATATATATATATATATATATATATATATATTTACATATATTGAAATAGCAAATATATATATATTTTTCTTTTATTTTGCTTTTTCTTAATTGAAGTTACTCACTAGACCTGCCTAATAAGGGAAAATAACAATCTATGTCTATTTGGAGAAAATATTTATCCAAAATGGTTCATATTTTTAATATTATACGAAACGGCCCTTTTATACATTATTATACACTTTTATACAAAGTTGAAACAGTAAATGTATAATGTTGTATATCATGTGTATAAATACTGTTCCAAAAAAAAGTTAGCTATGTGGATGTAAATTAAAAATATGATTACATGGATGTAATATTTTATGGTGGATTGTATATTATTCCGCCAAATAAGTCTTGCTAGACGAGGTTTATTCAATAATCTGAAGTTTCCTTTAGATAAAATAAACGAAAAAGGGCCAAAATTACCCCTGAACTTTGAGAAATGGTTTATTTATACCCTTCGTTATACTATTGGGCCAATTATGCCCTTACCGTTATACTATGGGGCCAATTATGCCCTTACCGTTATACTATGATCCAAATTTACCCCTTATCTAATCGGTCTGCCACGTGTCCTAATCCTAGATGTTTTGCCCATTCCCCCCCCCCCCCCCTCCCACCCACACACACACAAAATAATTTTTTATCCATCTAAATAAACCCAACCCGACCCGTTCTCCTTCAATTTACTCTCTTAAAACATTAAGATTTCACTTTAAAACCCATTGAATCTCGCCCTACTACATCTAGAACACAACAGAAGAGAATGAAATAGCCCATTAGGTGGAAACACTCTTTTCTTCTGCATCAATAACATCAAAATCAGACAAATTGAAAACAAAAATACTACAAAAAAAAAAAAAAAATTAGTCTGTGTTTTACTTGAAGTTCTGTGGAAAACTATTTTCCTATGCACTAATAACATCAGAATCACAGACACAAAATGAAAACAAAAATAAAACAAAGAAAATCAAATGTGTAGTGTTTTACATAAAAATCTGATTGGAACACTCTTTTCCTGTGCATTAATAACATTAGTATCACACAAACTCACATAAGGAGAAATAAAAATAAAAGAATAACATCAAGCTGACTCTTTTCATGTATGTTAGTATCAACAGATTCACACAAGAAAAATTAGCAAATGAAAAGCATGAAGAATTATTTTTTTTTGGGGGGTGGATGGGCAAAACGTATAGGATTAGGACACGTGGCAGACCGTTTAGATTAGGGGTAAATTTGGACCATAGTATAACGGTAGGCGTAATTAGTCCAATAGATAACGAAGGGTATAAATAAACTATTTCTCAAAGTTCAGGGGTAATTTTGGTCATTTTCCGTAAAATAAAAGCTATCGACGGCTACCCCAAATAAAATTATAAAACGTTCACTTTAAATTTTCCATGGAACTGTAAGAGCGGTATTTTCTACTTTTAGAAACCTTTGATTTACGTAGCCTCTAAATCCATAAATTCACTAATGATTCTAATTAACGTTCCACATTACTTCAAATTTAGCTAATTTGACTTTAAAATGAGAAAAGAAAAATGTACAGTAACTAATTTTGAAGTCAAATAGGTACTTTACAGGTGTCCTAACTGTCTAAGAAATTCACAAAAATTATTTTCCATTTAAGTATGGAGTCTTTTGATTTTACAAGTCGTACCAGTGGCTAGCCCCAAATCCAGGTACTGATCTGGGTGGAAAATTTTTCAAAGGCTGATCTTTTCTTTTGCATTTTCAACATGAGGTATTTGGAATCTAACATACTAGCTTTTGTAAGCTAGGTTTTTTTTTTTTTTTTTTTTTTTTTAAAAAAAATTATTTATAATAAGCCAATTTCACAAACTACATTTGTTTGTGGCCATTGGGGGGTTTGGCATTGACCCCTACCTTGTTAATTGAACATCAAAATATAATTTTCTTTCTTATTATGTGCGGAAATGGTTAACATAACCCAGTACAATTTGAATAGAAAAACATAACCTGTAAACTCGCTTATATTTTATTTTCAGATTTTTTACATGCAAAAATAAATATCTCTCGAGAAATTTGTCGTAAAACTAAAAAAGTGAAATGGACCACAAACCAATCGATCCTTGTTATAGTCAAGTGAGGTACCTTACAAATGGAGTTAAAAGCAATACTCAACTTTGGGCAATTGGTCATCAGAGCCACTCAACTATGTTTTGTATTTCAAAAGTCACTCGATTTAGGGTAAGTGACCTCTATAATCACTCAACTTTGTTTTGTGTTTCAAAAGTCACTCAACTTTTGGTAAATACCCTCCATAGTCACTCAACTTTGGGTAAGTGGCCACCATAGTCACTCAACTTTGGGTAATTGGCCTCCGTAGTCAATCTAGCCGGAAATATAATTTTCGATACATATTTAATGACGTGACAGTTATATCTTTTTTTTAAAATTAAAATCAATAATTAAATTTATTTATTTAGGATTCAATTCATCATAATAGTGCATATACTACTAAAGTTTAGGATATTATTCATCATTAATACATAAAAATAATAAACTTAGACAATATATCCCAAGTAATATTGCAAGGCATAAATAAAAAAAATATTCTAAGTATTTAAAATTCTATCAAATCAAACAAGTGAGCCAATAAACACAAAATAAATCATAAACTCTAAAATATTAAAAGAAAAGGTTCTTAATAAGAACTTGAACGAGAGTTTTATAGCCTTCAAAAAAGAAAAAGAAAAAAAAGAGCCTCGCAATATTACTTAAGATATATTGTCTAAGTTTATTATTTTTATGTCTTAATGATGAATAATATCCTAAACTTTAGTATTATATGCACTAATTATGATGAATTGAATCCTAAATAAATAAATTTAATTATTGATTTTAATTGTTTAAGATATTTTTTAAAAAATTATAACTAACACGTCATTAAATATGTACCGGAAATTATATTTCCCACTGGAATGACTATGGAGGCTAATTACCCAAAGTTGAGTGACTTTTGGTAGACAACAAAATTGAGTAATTATAAAGGCCACTTATCTAAAGTTGAGTGACTTTTGAAAGATAAAACAAAGTTGAGTAACTATGATGGTCAATTAGCCAAAGTTGAGTAACTATGGTGGCTAATTACCCAAAGTTGAGTGATTATATAAGCATTTAACTCCTTACAAATGACATTCCATATTACAAACAAATACAAAAAGTAACATATTTTTCAGTCCAACACTGGATTACATACAAGACAACAAGGTTCAACTTCCAGAATACCAACACATAAAAGAAAACTTTACACTATCAGATAACCCTTTCATCTTAAAAAGAAACAGGTAAAAGTGACATGATAGTGTAGAAAATATTTACATTTATCGATGTATATAAGTTAAACTCGAGAAAATATACACATATTTACATCAGTCTGTCACTGCAGTTGATATTTTAAGTGTAACCGGCATTTTAAGTGTATAACCGGATACGACTAGTAATCCGTCGACGACAAATGGGACAATCTGACAATTTTGGACCACATTCTCTGCAGGTCTGCATTCAATTGATTCCCAAATCATTAAAACCATAATAAAAATGGAAGAGAGGAAGGAAATTCATCCTACAAACTGAATAGTGGACAAAAAAACTCACCATGTGTCCACAACCAAAAGCCAGATCTTTAGTACCAGTTAGACAAACTGGGCAAACCTTCATTTTGAACATGCAAAAAGGAGGAGATCAGTATGAAAGTTGTGGTTCTCTATCGGTCAATTATCTCACAAAAGTAGAAATGTCATATTCACAATATGGGAAGCACCAAAACCAGTATAAGCAGAACCATGTAGAATCTAAGTTCCACGCACAGTTTCTAAACCAAGAAATATTAAAGGCCTTACTTGATTACGTTCATTTTGTGGGGATCCTGAAAGACTTTGATCTTGAGTTGGGAATGCCATGGGGCGACGGTAAGGAATTGGTGGCGGCCTTGGAACTACCTTCTTCGCCTTACCTGTTCTTCTCCTATACAAGAAAATTCCAACAGAAGTAATAAGTACAACCAATGAAAATCTTTTGTGAACTTGGCTTAACTTGGTTCAAGTGCATCCCGCATCCAACCCTTCCCAACCTCGTGGTCGAGTGCAAGATAGAAAATAGGAAAAACGAGAGAAGAGGGAAGAAGGTTAAATTGATACAATTAAGTCCCCAAAAGAATAGTCTAGTGGTTGATGTGTGGGAGTAACACTCTAGTGGTTGATGTGTGGGAGTAACACTATCTTTCCGAGAAATCACTCTACTAAGTTTTTGTTGCTCCTATTTCTCTTTTCTTATTTAGTTTTCTTTAATTTTTTTCCAGAGTCAATAAAAATTCCAAAATATATTTCTTTCAGTGTAAGGATTGAAATTTCGAGAGCGTCAGTGTTATTGCAGCAAAGTTTCATTCTTCACATATTCACAGATGCTCTCGAAATTTTGCTATTACATAATTTAACTTCTCTTATCATCTTTACATAATTTAACTTCTCTTATCATCTTAATTGTAGTCGAACAATCATAAAAAGGGTCCAGCGTATGCTTTTTCATTTTTACTTGGTTATGAGTTGTTGTTCTGTGGTTTAAGATCTCATTGTTAGGACTTAGCCCAAGGAATAAAGTAGAATAATTTATCATATAAGGCATTTTGTTCAATAACATGTATAAATTGATGCGGGGTGCCAATAGTAAAGCTAGTAATGTGCCACATACCCAAGTAGACCAAGTTCTCTAGCTGCTTTATATTGGATAGGGATCTCCATGAGTGCAGCAAGAGCAAATGCAGCTTCTTTTGCAGAATCAGTTGTATTGTTTTTCATGATAGCAGTAAAATTCACAAACTGCACATGGAAAAAATTGTAAAAACTAATATATGCTTCTATTGTAGATTCCATCTGTAACTTAAAAAATTCTACAAGAATTATACCTGAAAATTATCAAATTCACGAGCAGGTATCCGGTCATCAAATTTTTGCATGTCTTCCCAAGGTCCATCGCCAACTCCAACAAGAACAATAGAGAGAGGATACATGCTGAGAACAAATTCTCAATGATTGAGAATTTTTTATGTAATAATTCTTCTAATAAAAGATCGAAGATATCTTACTCAACACGGCGTTTGGCCTTAGAAACCAAAATGGAATTTTTGAAGTTGGAGTTGGAGTTGTGTTTGGCCATAGTTTTTGCAAATAATATTTGGTTGTTGAAATGTACTTTTTCTAAAAACATGAAATATGATTTGTATCCCCCAATTTCTAAAAACTAGCAAAACCACCCAAAGCAATTAATAAACATAACCAGTGCGAGAAATATAGCAACTATACTCGATATTAGCTTATGAAGTACTCAAGACTGATGGTTTCTTTCCATCAAAAGGATGCAACTGGGAAGCTTACTAGTGTACACAGAAAATATATAGTATACACAGAAAATATAGCATCTCTAAATATAGCTTTGTTGCAAAATTTCCACCTGCTTCTTTTCTTTTAAAGGCTTTTTAGTTCATGATGTTCAATGTTTGTCGGACTGGAGAGCAACTGAGCAACATAAGTTGCCTCTAACTAGTGAAAAAAGTTGTATGAACTTTTAGGGTAAAAATTGAGCAACATACAAACTTTTGGGGTAAAAATTAAAAACAGAAAAACAAAGTTAAAGGTCCAAAACAGAAAATGGAAAAAGTGAAAAACAAGGTTTTGGTTGTTTTCCAAATTCCAAATACAACTTCAAGTTGTATTTGGAAATTTTATGGCTAAACACCATAAAGTGAAAAAAGCGAAAAAAAAGTGAATAATTCTCATGGCCAAACGGGTCCTTTCATGCATTAGGCCTTACAAACAAAGATCCAATTCTATCTGAACTACTCATTTTCAAATGATATCCACATTGTTCACAAAGAACTGATCAAAGCAGTAGAGAGAGAATTGAATTCATTCAAGTACTCAAGGGAAAGAATGAACAATTCTTCATTTGGTAGCATTTTTAACAGAAAATTTTAAAAATGAGTTCTCTAATATACATTGATAAACATGTGAGATCATACTTTGACTTTTGTGTTAAAGGGAAAAATTATATAATAAAATTGTATCATTTTAATTTTATATATAAGAAATTCTGTTAATAAGAGATGTAGAAGATATCTTAATACTAACTCATCTATCAGGACAGATTTTGTTACGACATCACAAAGAGAAAAAGTAGAACCACGTAGTCGAGAAGGCAGTGACCCTTTCTACTCTACAGAAAACCTGTTTTTGCACATTTTTAAGTTGCATTAACCTCCATGACCAATACACAGCCATGGCCAATTGGGTGAAATGGAGCACCAGAGGTAACATAGAGATGAAACTAGTGACAAGCTGAAGTTAGAATCTGAGTTATCAGAAAACATTTGTGGATAGTGTCCACAAAACAATTTGCCACCAGTGCTTATACGATGTCTCTTTGCCAAGATCAAATATACTACTTTGCTCCAGAACATGCAACGCCAACTATTTATCCACGTCCATGATAACCTTATATTGTATTTTTTTTTTTTATAAGACCTTATATTATATAAAGCTGAATATTTTGACAGCCAAGGCAACCGGACTGATCTGCATTGAGTGGTTAATGAATTACAGCGACAGATAGGGTTCTATTCCAATTAAAAAATGCATCTATGTCATTATACCTTGCAGTAACAAAAGAATTAATTGTCTTTTCTTCTTGTGGGCTGAGTTCCATGTCACTCGTATCGACACTCCGGGTAACCTACAGGACAAGAGAAAGTGTCAACAATTTACAGCAGGAAGTGCAAGACTATAATTAACGAGGTTCCCCATATATATGTGCTTATGCATGCGGATTGATTTGGTGTGAGGGGGGGTGGTAGCATTTAAGAACCTGTCCATCAGCGATGATAACCAACACATGGTATTGTCCACCAGTTCTCTCCACTATATCTACTGCAGCATCTACTACTGGCCCATACGATGTTGGTCCTTGAACACAAAAGGACATAATCAGGACGATATGGTTTAGAAAATTCTTTTAAACGAAGGTTGCTAGATTAGTAAGAAAAGGAGAAATAAAGCAAGCATAAAACAGAAAGATACCAGATAATTGCAGATTTGGAACTATTTTCCTGTAGCAAGCTAGGACTTCTTCAAAGCCATGGCAAGGAGAGTGATCACTGTGAAAGCTAAACACGTCTTGATCATGCGTGGTCACTAGAACCAAAAAATAAAAAAATTGAGTTCAATGGCAAAATGCAAAGCCAACAGAAGATTAAAAAGACCAACATGATAGTGAATGCCAAAACAGCAGAGAAGGATTGTTTACAAGCAGAAATTTTGGGGAATGGAACCTACCATCACCAAACCCAAAACAAGGAATTAAATTATCTTCATCAAATGGAGACAACGTCTTTCCAATGATAGATATGGCTTTCTCGTATGGATTTTGTGAATCGCCTATTGCATGCAAGCTCCTATTGTTGAAGGAAACTTTACCTTCAGAAAGAAAACAGATACTTTTACCTTCAGAGTAAAAAAATCTGAAGAACATCTAATCACAAGAAAAGTTGAAAACGGTAAAGTAGAAAACTAGCAAAACTATGATGAAAGCTGGAGAAGTGTCAATTTTCATTGTATTTATACACGGGTATTAAACTTGTGGCACAAGCTGTTGGCTGTTTTCCATTAAAATAAGCATCAGGAAAAGCTAAAATGCAATGGTCCCAATAAATTCACAAACTACCTTATACCAATATCATGTCAATTAAAATAAACTAAATGGAACATGCTCAAACCTAAAGAAAATACTTAGTGATGGAGAGGCCACGTTTGAGAGTAGATGTCATAGATAGTAATTTTCAGACATGTATTGATATTGCAAATGCTCCAGAGTTCCACTTCTAACTTGTACAGAGCATCATATGTTACGACATGAGGATTTATACTCAACAGACAAGGTAATACAACTGCTCTACTAACCTGTCCATTCGTTACTTTTCGTGAAATCTATCCCAATAATTAAATTTGATGACTCCAGTCCTGATTCTCTCAGGGCTACAGTAACCTGAAAATGAAGTGGTCATTCAGATACATGTAAGGAAAAAAAAGCTTCAAAGACATGCTACCTTCTGGTTTTAGGGCAGATTATGGATCATCCTCACCTGTAGGACGTTATTAGAAAGTTGTTTCTATAATAAATGAAAAGTTAGATTTACGACAAGCAACAGCATATTAATGAATGGACACTTATACCTACCAGTTACCAAAGTAAACAGCTGCCTGTTTAATAGAGAATTGGATTATTTGACTCCTTAGAATGTTCTTTTTGTGCCATCACCCCCCTCCCAACACACATACCAAAAAAGAATAGTAGTATGTACAGCATTTGGAATATCTCCTATGCAAATGAATACGTTATCTTCATACATAACTTTTCAGTTTGACCAGTGATCAATTGAGACTCAGAGGCTTCATTTACCTTATTATAGTCTCCCTTATTAGAAGCACATGGATCAATAAACGATACACGTCCTTGTAGAACAAAAGTGGGCACTTGATCCAAAATTTGTCTATAATGTGATTTTTGTCCTCCTAATTACTCTATAGCCTTTGTCATATCCTCTTCCTAGTATGCAGATAATTTTGCTTCAGAGGTGTAGAGCTATCTCTGAATTTTTTCTTAAGTAAACGTAGAATTGTACTTATCACGACAACAAAAGAGGTGTAATTTATTTCTATCTGGGGATAAGAACTATATTCCATCATGCAATCGAGCTAGGAAGCAATTATATAACAGTTTCAGGTGTGTTATTAACGATGTCTCAACAGACATACTCCTCCAACAGGGTTATTCCAGAACGATCTACTCTTCCAGCGAAAAGTATTGCAGGTGTACTAATAAGAGAACTTGAACATCTTTCAACAACAGACCTTAGGTTACTAAATTCATCACGACGATAACCAAATCAAACTTCTCATCAACTTGTGTGACGTAAGGTAAATGCAAAACCTCCAACGGAAATATGGCTGAGAGGCATTTAAGATGTAGACTGGTGATTTTCCTGGTAGTAAGAAACCTATAAAGAGAATTATGACCAGGTGATTCAAAAAAATACATAATTACCACACCTGAAATCTGAACACGTATTTCTCGTGTTAAGGGGATTCAAAAAAATTATATGTATAAAAAAATTCTATTTATGCAAACTTTTTAACATTCACAGCATGTGATTCTTCTACTGCTGAAAAATATGAGTTTAGAGAGTTGAAAACATAATTAACTAAATAAAATTTACCCTCTAACATACATAACCTTTTAAATGAGATGATGAAACACTTTAACATAGTACAAGAGCAGGCAAAGGTCCTTAGTTTGAGTCTCACCGCTCTTTGTTATCCAAAAGAATTTCCACGTGCTTTGCCCGCACATGAAGGGCATATAGAAGACATAATTAATTAAAGGCATAATACATAAACAAGCCCTCAGCTGGCAAGTATGCCCTCCAACTTTGGGTGTGCACAAGTAGGCACCTCAACTTGTCTCCACTTTGTCAGTTGAACACTCCAACTTACAAAATGATCATCTAGACACCTCCAAAATTTATGTGCCACGTCAGCATTTGTGTTTACGTGTTCAACTTTATACAAGTTGAGGTGCCTACTTGTGCACACCCAAAGTTGGAGGGCATACTTGGCAGCTGAGACCAATTAGTTTAAGGGCTTGTTTACTTGGCAGCTGAGGCCAATTAGTTTAAGGGCTTGTTTATGTATGATGCCTAGCTTTTATTACCACAACTTTCGAAGGGCATCTCTGCTACGTGTTACAAGCCGGTCTTTCTTCCTTAAATTCCGTTACCTACCAAATAAATGGAGTCAGTAGTAACTTAAGGGCCTCCAATGCACTGATAGATAACAAACTAAGAGGTCGTTTGGTACGTGGGATAAGGTGAGATTCCCAGAATTAAATTTGAGATTAAATTTATAATCTATTTGCTTAGATATAAATTTATACCTTCAACCGTACAAATTTAACCCCAGATGTGTCCTGCATATTTCACCTTAGCCCATCAAACTTGGTACTATTATTTTATCTCACCTCCCAAGTAACATAAATTAATCCAAGAATTATAGTCTCCGGGATAACTTAGTCCGCGAACCAAACAACCATGCGTAGCAGAAAATGTAAAAGGCAGAACAAACCTGATCAAGGGATGAGAAATTATCAGGAATATAGTAATACTTGCTCTTCTTATCCTGCTTCATCTTGTCCACTTCCATTTTGCTGTTACTTGAAGCTCTCTTCGCATTAACAGAGCCCGAATCCGGCGAGTCTCTCACCGTTCTAGAACTAAAATTATCATTAATTATAGAGGACTCATAGGAGGACAAAGAAGATAGTGATCGATTTCTTGTTCTCCTGGAAGAAGTAGAAGTGCAGTTATCATTACGACTACTCTGTTTACGAAATGGAAAACTGAATATGCTACCCATTTTATGTTAAATTTTTCTTCATTTTAGTGAATTTTGGAGGCCATTTAAAATGTTACTACCACTCACAAGTCTTGGTCTTCTAAGTGGTTAAAGGAGATGAGGAAAGAAAGGAAGGTATCTGATTCTTTGGATACCACAAAGTGAAAGCCATTGGATTGGGTTGGTACAACCATAAAATGCTTTAAGAATTGTCGTCAGGAAAAGTGATTCCAAACACCCCCACCATATTTTCCAGGAAACAGCTCTGCTTTAAAGTGTCATAAATGCTCCTGTCGTCACATACTTTTCTAGTGGTATTTATATTGCTGAAAAAGACTCTTTGTTTTGGGAGGGGGGAAGTTATACAAATTTGTCGTATAATATTCTAAAATGTTCAATTTTATCATTTATAATAGGCCCTGCCCCTTAAAATTATTATTAATAAATTTCATTTAGACATTCAAATTATGATATATTTCATTAGAGCCCCTGAATACATGATAAAGGGTGTGTTTGTTAATGATGGAAAATATTTTTTATGAAAAAATAAGTGAGTTTCTTACTTATTTTCATGTGTTCGGTATGTAAGCAAAAATATATTATCCTAAAAACATTTGTATATAATCTAAAGAAATAATATTGGCGTGGGGGCGGGTAGCAGGGGCTAATTTGTGTCCTAATTTTTGGGCACGTGAACTCATGATCTCTCCATAAAACTTGATATTTTATGTATATATTTTCTAATATTGGTATAATATTATTTGCTGGAAACCATGCTCCAAAAGGCTAAATGGTGCATTGGTTAAAGGTTGAGTTATTTACATAGAGTAATACGGACAGTCCCCACTTAATACATTTTCTCCTTAGGGGTGTGGGGTGGTGGGGTTTACGAGGCTAGGGCGTGAAGATGAGATTTGTTGGAGGATGAGAAGACACAATCAATACAGAATTGTCATTTTGAGGAATTTATTTTTCCTACTTTCACTAAAGAAATTATTTTCCTTGTGTTTAAGAAACTTGCTTTTCTAGAAAGAATATATTTCAAAAAATTTGACCAATCAAACATGACAAATTTAAAAAATCTCCATCACACCGAAACTATTCCTATTAGACGCATTAAACTCAAATTTTGAATAAATTTTTACGTATATTTTCAAGCGTACATTATATAATGAGATAACTTAAATATATGACGCTCTTTCGTACAGGCATTAATCTTAATTAATAAAGTCCAATCAGAGAAAGTGATTCCCAATCACTCCAAGACATTTTCCTCGAAACTACTCTACTTTAAAGTGTGATAAAGGCTCCTGTCTCATATCATAAGTGTCCCACTGGTTTTTAAATTGGGAAAAAGCTTTCCTGTTCTTTCCCTATTTTGGAGAGGAAAACACTACTTATTCAAATCGCTTGCTTTTGTCCTCTCATTAAACTTTTAGTAGGCGTTTGGATATAGATTTAATTAAATTTTGAAAAAATAAGTTTTTAAAGTTGAAGTTGAAGTTTTGTTTGAACCAATACTCCTATTTCATTTGGAAAAAATAATAATTGCGGGTGAGAAAAAAATGACTTGAAAATTTGTAAAGTTAATTTTTCAAATTTGAAAAAGTCTATCTTCAAAAATTAATCAAACAATCATTCCAGTATAACCAAAAAATATTTTGACAAAAACAAAATGATTTCTATTTCATAACACGGCTAGGTATATTCATATCCTTATAATTAGTACTAGTGTCATTTGGCCCATGCTGACGTTAAATTAAATTGTTACTTTTTTTATTTTTTCTGCTCTTGCTTCTTTGTTTTTTGTAACACCAGTTTGACACTTTGAAAGACTTCTCAATTATTAAAGTACAAAAACGTTCCTGAAAGTTAAAAGAAAATATTTTCTTAATTTGCATATAACTTCTTTTTTTTAAAATAAATCAAACAATTTAAAGCTCTTTCTAATTTCTATTTTACTGAATTTTTTTAAGAGTAAAATCTCTAATGATCTAAATCGAGCTTTTTATATGTTAAATTAATCTCTTTTTTTTTTCGAATGGAACCCATATTGGCTAACTTATTTTTTACTAAAAGATATTATAGTATCCAATTAATGTCAAAAAGTAATTAATGCGAAAATATAGTTGTATGATGATATCAATAAAGTTAACTTATAAATGAATCTAAATAATTAAAAAACCTTAATACTGCAAGATACATTTGTAGATGTTCCTTTCAAATTAAACCACAAAAAAAAAAACTGAATTGTAATAAAATCAAGTTGTTCTTACTTTAAGCTTTCATTTTCCTTCCAAAAGATACATGTTAAAAAAATAACAATATTTCCTTTTTCTTAATTTAATGAACTAATTTATGAAATCTACATTGTAATAACTTTTTCATATTAAACTTAACTATTTTGTCTTAAATTAAAAATATTGATTATCTAATATTTTGTAAAATACTTTAATATTAAAAAAAAAAGTAAAAAATATACTTCTTGCATTTGTCTAGTATTATTACTGTTTGGAGATTGAATTATATTTTCTTTAACTACAGTATATCTTCAAATATTTTCAGAATATATTTAATTATAATATTTATAGTTCCTCTTTTAATATAGTAATTTATTAGATAAATTTTATGTTAAAGTGTGCGCATGTAAAATTTGATTAAATAACTACCGTACTTTGAAATTCATTTTTTGATTAAGACGGAAGAATAATAATTTACATTTTTGATAAAATTTTAAAGTATATAACAATGATATAAATTATTTGTGTTTATTCTTTTAGTTTAAAGCTTAATCCTTCTTGAAGTGAGATCTTTGTTAGTTAAGTATGTTTGTCAGCATATACGACACAAAATTATCGGAGAAAATAAATACACTACGTTTAATCGGACGACTAAAATTTTAAAATAGCAAATGATAAATGATAATTAACATCAATAATAATATTATAAGAATTTCAATAATTAAGCCTATATTAAGATAGAATTTTGAATGACAGTATAATTCTTTACATGTCTATAATAAATTTTAAGGAAAAAATTAATAATATTTCAACATAATGACTCAAATATGTATGAGTATGATTTGTGGAGCCTCTATAATCTTTTCCATGACATCATCATTTTAGCGGCATGAAAAAAGCCCTTAAAGTTCTCAAAATTTACAAAAATATTTGAGGATTTAAAAAGTAATAAAAACTTTAAGTAGGAGTAAAATGAGACCTAAAAATTCATGCGAGGACTATACAAAATGGGTATACTCCCTTATATATAGTAGTGATAGTAATATCCTTTATATTTTCTCTTGTCATTAAAGGAGCTTCAACTTACAATTGGGAACTTCACGTGTAGCTCGTTTGGTCAAACTTTAAAAATTTGCTTATTTTTTTAAAAAAAAAATTGCAGAAATGATTTTTGAAAAAGTATTTTTGAAGAGTAGCATTTGATCAAGCATTTGTATTACAAGTATACAATCATCATATCCTTGATGGTTATATTGCACTTAGATCCATCACATCCTTGCCACTTAGAATATTACGATTTATTTTTGACATGGATTCAGCACTTAGATCCATTAGATCCTTGCCAGTCAGTAAATCTGTTTATTCTTGATCTTGAAATGCTTGAACTTTTATAGAAATGCTTGAATATATGGTTTTAACTTGTAGAGAATTTAATTTTTCATCACAATAATTTCTCATCCAAAATTCGTCGAGCAATGACATGAGAATAATTTTATATTGTTGGAGGATGACAGGACACAATCAATATGGAGTATCACTTTGTGGAACTAACTTTTTTTCTACTTCCACTAGAAAAATTATTTTTCTCATTTTTAAGAAATTTGTTTTCTTTCTAGAAAAATTATTTTTTAAATATTTTGACCAAAAATTGTTTCCAAATAATATTTTCCTCCCGAACACATTTAAAATGTTCTTATTAGACACGTCAACTCAAATTTTAGCAAAGTTTTACGCATATTTTTAAGCATCCATTATTTAGACGAATTAATCACTTAAAATACATGACGTCCTTTCTCATAGGCATTGTTAATGTTAATAAGGTCCCAATCAGAGAAAGTGATTCCCCAATCACTCCAAGACAATTGCCTAGAAACTACTCTGCCTAAAAGTGTGATAAAGGCTGCTGCCTCATTAGGTCCTACTGGTCTTTAAATTGGGAAAAAGCTTTCTTGTTCTTTCCCTTATTTTGGAGAGGAAAATACTACTTATTCAAATCGCTTACTTTTGTCCTACATTAAACTTTTAGTAGGCGTTTGGATATAGATTACGTTAAATTTTGAAAAATTAAGTTTTAAAAGTTAAAAGTTTTTTTTTTTTTTTTTTGATAATGAAGACTTTAATTATTTATAATTACGGCATAACTGCCGTATTCACCATTACATCGGAGTTTATAGCACTACGATTTCCTAACTTAGCTAGATGACGACAAGTAGTAGTAGATACTTTCCTAGTAACATAAGGGGTCGTTTGGTAGCTGGATAAGAGTCAAGTTATTCATGTATTAGTTTCTGCATTAACTTATATCATATTTGGTAGCTAATAAAGAGACACCTTATTCATGTATTAATTTCTGCATACTTATACATCGTTTGATAGCTAGTTAGGAAGTAAGTTATTCATGTATAAAATTAGTCCGACGTTTGGTTTGCAATTTAGAAACCCGCATAACTAATACATGTATAAGTTATGAGGGAATCTATGTATTATTTTATGCGAGGTAGAAGATGGAATAACTAATACATAAATAAAAGGTTGAAATGACAATATTACCCTTATCACCCCCCCCCCTCCCGCAACTTAAATTCTTTATATATTTTAGTATAATATTTTAATATTTCGTAAAAAAATATTTTAATTTTAATTGTAAACAAATATCTTTATTTTGAAAAGTATATTATATTTATTAACTTTTAATATAACAAATCAACATTCAAAGAAATAATTTATGCATAACTAAACCCTGCATAACTAGTACCTGCATTACTAATATATGCATAACTAATACCTATATTACTGATACTTACATTGCTAATACCCGCATAATCCTAACCAGCAACCAAACGACCCCTTAAGTACTTAACACATCATTATTTAGTTCTTGCATTACAAATACAGGAGGAGTAGACATTAACATAGACTGAAAAGAAACTTGGGGTCCCAACTTCACTTGTTGCGCCGGGACATGTGCCACTTGATTTCCTTCCTTAAAGTTGTGGCGGACCATTGGATTCTGCAATTGCCTCAGCCATAACCTGCAATGAAAAATCAAGTCATTAAAAGGGGAGGAAGGGGTGTGAAGGAGGTTTCTTACCTCGGTGGAGTCACTGTGGACTTCCAAAGGAATCATGTGATGGTTCTAAGCCATTTTTAGACCAAGTAGTGGAACTTGGATATCCATTTCCATGTGGTTCTCCTCCGATGTGATGCACATAAATCCCATTTTCCACGTACTGTTGGAATCACGAATAACACCACCAAAACCACCGAATTGATTTTAATCCAAAAAAGCTCCATCAATATTAAGTTTGTAATAACCCATTTCCGGAGGGTCCCACTTAACAAAAATGTTGTGCATTATTTTCTTTTTGGGGATAGCGTTAATGATGTAGGTGAACTCCAAAACTCTGCTTGTCACCTCCTGGCTATTAACCTGGTTGGTAGAATTGTGAAAAATATTATGATATCTATTTTTCCAAATGTGCCACAAAGCAAAGGGAAAGAAGAGAGTCCAAGTAACTAAAGGGTTTTGCATAACAGTGTGATGGTCATTAAAGGATAACAACCAATGATGAGACCTTAAGTTAGAGTCATAAAGATGAGTGGCAAAGACGAATCCAGGATTTTAAGAGGATAAGTTCATCTTTACTTTAAATAAGATATAAAATTTTATAGTGTCATCAACTTGACGAATAAAATATAATTAATTATATTTTTTTATGAAGTAAGTTGTTTTATAACCACAACGGTATCAAAGAAATGCATAATTACAAAAAAAAAAAGGAAATATCAGCTCATACAAAGATAACAAAAACCTATCATAAGACTAAAGAGCTAATAAAATTAAAAAAACTAAACAATCATTCTATCACAATTGTACTGACGACTGTAGACTACTGTAAAAGTAAACAAAAAATCAAGTCGGGAAGAAAAACAAGCATACGGTATCGTATGTATTAGTGCAAGAACTTGGAAAGTAGACTTGCGGCAGTAAACAAAAAAGGGAGACAACTATTACCTGATCATAATTGAATTAATTACTTATATGAAACTAATTATTCGTGTGAGGAATTTGAGCTAAGTAAGAATAAGAACAAACTTGATTAACAACTTTTTCATTGATCGTTACAGTTGGTATATTGTACAAAAAATGCAAAGGAAAGATGCTCTACTATGCTTATGCATAGCCAACAGAAATTGGACTTGAATGACCCGTTTTGCCTACGAAGCTCAATTCTCATGTGCGCGAAGTGACTCTCTCATTGTAGCCCATTTATCAACCCTATAAAGGACTTCTCATGATAAAGTGAAAAGAAAGACTTTTCACCACATATGAAGGACATTTTCCATTCATGAGACAAAAGACAAGTGAGGGAAAAAGAACCCACAAAAAACTTTAACCTTGCATTACCAAAGAAGACTTAATATATACATAATTTCCTCACCATTGAGGGCCTTCAAGCTATGAAAGATAGCATGGAGGAAGATCGCAAGAGCCCAAGGCCCAAAGCTTGCCTCTTAAAGAAGCTCAAACGTTTGATATGTGGCTACAATTGCAAGCTTGGTAGCTAAATGCCAAATGTGCTAGTTGTTAAATAATTGTGGCTAAGCATGTAAAGGCAGAACTATATATACTTGCCTTAGTTAGTTTTGAGATTGATGAAACTCTAATGAGTGTGGTTTCTCCCTTATGAAGCTTAGGTTAATACTTGGTCATTAGTGGTGGATTCCTTTATCTCTTAACTCAGCACTTCTCTTGGATAATCTTGGATTAATTTTTTTTTTTTCATGTATGAATTTAAGTTCCCTCCCCCCTTGGATTGATTATGTATTTCGGTGTGATATCAATATTTCGTTTAAAAAAAAAATACCAAATACCATATCAAAAATCAAATTTTCATAAACTTAAACCAAATACCAACACCAAAATACTGAGCACCACATACAAAAAATTTTAATTTCAATTTGGTCATTTGATATTTCCTAAATTATGCACAACCAAGAAATTCATGCCGGACAATCCAAAATCCTTCAAGTTGTGGGAAAAACATGTGCTAGTTTAGGTGTAATTTTCCCAAGAAATTCATGCGCGAAAATCCCAAAATCCTTTTTTTTTTTTTAACTATTAAGAAAAATGCTAATCCTTTCTCCTAATTTCCTAAGTGAAAATGAGAGAGGGTCAACAATATCCTTAATGTATTAAAATTTGGATTAAATTTGTCCTCTTTTTAATTATTGGTTTCAATTGCTCTTAATAGTAATTTTCAGGTTGAAAATGACCCTCCTTCCACATTTTGGACATCATTTAACTTTACAATTAAAAATTTTCCTTCTTCTAATAGAGTTATGAGATGATATATGTGGGGCTTTAATCAAATAGGTAATACTGATTTTTTTTGTCACACCCCGACGAGGGGCATAACGGGCACCGACCTATAGGCCGGATACCAGCTGGCGTAACTGTTACCATGATTATCATATAATAGGACTCAAGCATGACTCGAAGGACACCTGCATGCAGAAAAGGCCCAAATACAGAAATATACAGTAATCCAACATATATATATACATAAGCGAGCCGACAAGGCCGCTGATGTTCGGCCAAAATTTGATACGCTCAAATTACACCTATTAATGGTATAACGCGGACGTTGTCAAATATAGTAACCCAACAAGGTTGGGGTCGAATCCCACAGAACAATATGTAGGTAATTTAAGCGAGATTAGGAATTATCACTAACAATAGCTAGACCGAACGCATCAATGGTGGTTTTTGATAAGGTTTTGATAAAATAAGGAAATATAAATTCTAATCTAAAAAGCAAGTAAATTGATCAATGGCCACAAGAATGGAATAAAGGAAAATACTTCTCAAGTAACGATCCAATATATTTCACGAATTATAAATAATAGCAAGTTTATTTTATTTAGCCTCGGATGATGACTCTAAATTAACTTCTCCCGAAGATTAACTAGACTACCCAATTGAAGATCCCTCAAGCAATTAGGAGCATTAAGAACACCCGAATATGGCTACAAGTGGCATTGCCTATTCCTAGGTCAATTTCCATTAGATGAGGGTTAACGCCCCAAATTCATGTTAATTATTCTATCTCAACCCCGTTCTTCCTCTTCTAAGTTTCAAACAAAGTAAATGGGCAAGTCCTAGGGTTAGCTACTCCCTTGAGAAACGTTGAAGAACAAGAATAATTAAAATAACAATAACTTACTTGATTAAAAATAATGTCGATCAATAAATAAGCACAACAAGAGTATCAATCTTAATTGTCACCAAGAAATTCCCATAAACAAGGATTAAATAAAAGAAAGAATATTTACGTAGGAACCCTAACCTCCAAACTTATGTTTTATGCCAAAGATGTCTAAAAATTGTGGCTTATGAAATATTTATAGGTATAAAAAAAAGCCCAAATAAAATAACTGAGTCCAAAATAAAATAGGAAGAAGTGAGATCCGGAAATTGCACTGTGCGTCGCCGAACTGTTGCACACGTCACTGAAGCCCCATCTTTTCATTCTCAAATTTGTTTCAATTCTACCGTATCTCTTTGCTTTCCATATATTACTTTTTTTTTTTTTCAACATTAGGCAATCATTATGTCTCCCACTTGTCTCCTTTTCTTTTTTCCTTTCTTTTTCTTCACGTTTTATTTAATTTTGCTCCAAATCTTTTCATCTTCACACCGCTTTATTCCTACATTATAAAAATATAATATTAGTACAAATCACTATAATTAATACTCAAAAGATAATTAAAAGTACTAAAATGTGAGACAATAATGGCTAAATATAAGCAATTTTGCGAACATCAACACCCCACACTTAAACTCTTGCTCGTCCTCGAGTAAGCACTAAATCCACTCTCAATAAATCAAGCTTAGGAACACCACCATTTTGGTTGATACTAACAATTAGGGCCTATTGTAACCAACTCATCAAATATACACTTCTTGATCATCATGCAAGATATACAAGTTAACAAATAAATAACAAACTTCTAACCTCCTAATCTCAAAGATAGACTCTAACTCATCAAATTTAAGCTCGCTCCCCTATTCTGTCAAAGAAGCTAATAACATTACCTATCTGTCATGAAACAAGTGCCCTCACAAGAAGAAATAGCCACACACTCAAATCAAAGAATCGAATGTACATTAAGGACTTAGCATCAAAGCACACTCTCACACTCACAAAGAAATTCATGTGTATGCACAAAGAACCATAGGCTTGCCCATTATGTACATCTCCACTAATTAAGTGTGTTCGAATAGAATCAAATAGACTTTAACGGGTTGTAATGTTAGCTGGGGACGGGTAGGAAAACTATATAATAGTGACTTACACTTCCCTAAGCACTTTGCAATTTTAGACTTCATCACCCACTATTTTCTCCACCTTATTTTATTTTTCAGCCCTCTCTTCATCAATTATTTTCACTAGTAATTCTCATCATATCAAGAACGCTTCAAAAAAAAAAAAATCAATCACTTTTTCTCCAATTTTTTTTTCACCTTCTTTCTAAGAGGGCCTTTCCATCACTTTGCAGCTATCATTGGTCACAATTTTTTCACTTGACCATCCTTTTTCTTCAGATTTATCAATTAATGTTCGGCCAAAATTGCTTATATTTAGCCATTGTTGTCTCACATTTTAGTACTTTTAATTATCTTTTGAGTATTAATTATAATGATTTGTACTAATATTATATTTTTATAATGTAGGAATAAAGCGGTGTGAAGATGAAAAGATTTGGAGCAAAATTGAATAAAACGTGAAAGAAAAAGAAAGGAAAAAAGAAAAGGAGACAAGTGGGAGACATAATGATTGCCTAATGTTGAAAAAAAAAAAAGTAATATATGGAAAGCAAAGAGATACGGTAGAATTGAAACAAATTTGAGAATGAAAAGATGCGGCTTCAGTGACGTGTGCAACAGTTCGGCGACGCACAGTGCAATTTCCGGATCTCACTTCTTCCTATTTTATTTTGGACTCAGTTATTTTGTTTGAGCTTTTTTCTATACCTATAAATATTTCATAAGCCACAATTTTTAGACATCTTTGGCATAAAACACAAGTTTGGAGGTTAGGGTTCCTACGTAAATATTCTTTCTTTTATTTAATCCTTGTTTATGGGAATTTCTTGGTGACAATTAAGATTGATACTCTTGTTGTGCTTATTTATTGATCGACATTATTTTTAATCAAGTAAGTTATTGTTATTTTAATTATTCTTGTTCTTCAATGTTTCTCAAGGAGTAGCTAACCCTAGACTTGCCCATTTACTTTGTTTGAAACTTGAAAGAGGAAGAACGGGGTTGGGATAGAATAATTAACATGAATTTGGGGCGTTAACCCTCATCTAATGAAAATTGACCTAGGAATAGGCAATGCCACTTGTAGCCATATTCGGGTGTTCTTAATGCTCCTAATTGCTTGAGGGATCTTCAATTGGGTAGTCTAGTTAATCTTCGGGAGAAGTTAATTTAGAGTCATTATCCGAGGCTAAATAAAATAAACTTGATATTATTTATAATTCGTGAAATATATTGGATCGTTACTTGAGAAGTATTTTCCTTTATTCCATTCTTGTGGCCATTGATCAATTTACTTACTTTTTAGATTAGAATTTATATTTCCGTATTTTATCAAAACCTTATCAAAAACCACCATTGATGCGTTCGGTCTAGCTATTGTTAGTGATAATTCCTAATGTATTAAATTGCCTACATATTGTTCTCTGTGGGATTCGACCCCAACCTTGTTGGGTTACTATATTTGACAACGTCCGCGTTATACCATTAATAGGTGTAATTTGAGCGTATCAGCTGCTACATCATCATGAGTGTCCTAAAGCCGGCAAGGCTATCAAGAGAATATCAAAACCCAAAACATGTCCAACCAGGCTAGACATAACATCTATATACCCCACTGTGTCTATAAGCCTCTAAGAGTACGTATACATGACATACTAGACTGGACATGGACCTGTTGTATCCAAAGATACATATGCATAACATGTGAACATAACATATACCATAATAAACAAGTCCGGAGGAAAAGTACTTGCTGAAGCTGTCGAGCTGTCAACCCTACTGAAAAGGTCCTCCGCTCTGTCTGTCAAGACCTGCAAAGACGAAATGCAGCGTCCCGTGCAATGGGACGTCAGTACGGATAAAAGTACTGAGTATGTAAGGCAGGAAACAACATCATAAGGAAGACATAAATATAGAAGGATAGAAGTAACCTGAGCCATCTGAGGACGTACAATATGCAATGCATGAGTTTGAAAATCATATGCAAGTATTTATATATATATATATAGTATCATCAACATAACGTACCCGGCATTTTTAGGACTCGGTGTGTAACGTACCCAGCCCTTAAGGGACTCGGTCCCGGCCCTTAAGGGACTCGGTGTGAAACGTACCCAGCCTTAATGGGACTCGGTGTGAAATTCCCAACTGATCAGTGGTTGCACAATAGGTGTCGTACCCGACCGACTATAGTGCGGCTCGGTGTAGTAAAATAGTGCATATATATATATATATATATATATATATATATATATACACACACACACACACACACACACACAATGCATGAGGAGCCAATGAAATAACATCGGCCTTTCGGAGTGACGTAAGGTCGTAACCTCTGATATATTATGGAACTCATATCGAAGCCAAGAAATAACTAAGTAAGAATAATCATAGTGATATTATGAGAATCATTTATGAAGCATATCCAAGTATGCATTGGAACAAGAATAGAGTGGAGTCATTACGCTATGCACGCTAGTGGACTTCTAGGATTCGTGCCTAAGGAAATGAAGATAGCAACACCTTACATCCTAAGGAAATGAAGATAGCAACATCTTACATCCTAAGGAAATGAAGATAGCAACACTTTACATGCCTTATTTGTCAAGCCGCCACTCGAAAGAATCCCACCGATGCTTGCCCTTCACCCGAACCTATATTGAAAGATATATCCTTAATCATATTTGATGTTCGGCCAAAAATGCATATATTTAGTCATTGTTGCCTCACATTTTAGTACTTTTAATTGTCTTTTAAGTGTTATTATATTGATTTGTGCTTAATGTTATATTTTATTGTGTAGGAACAAAGCCATGTGAAGATAAAGAAATTTGGACCAAAATTGGATGAAAAGTTGGTTGAATTAAAAGAAAGCAAAAAAAAAAAAAAAAAAAAAAAAACTCGTTTAGCAAAATTGCAAAAGAAGAAAATAAAGGAAAAACGTACTACCTGGAAGTTGGAACGAATTGGCCATCTGAAGGGAGTGAGCAAGGAATTTGTATACGTGGAAAGCATAAGAGATTTTTTTGGCAGTCAAAGTTGAATCAAAATGGAAGAGTTACATCCGTGGTGGCAAGTGAAGACATTACATTGTCCAAGTAAAATTAGTCACTGGAAAATATGCCTCGTGCGACGCACAGAGTCGTATTTCGGAATCAAAATATTTCCCTTTTCGTTGTGGACTAGGATATTTCGTTTGGGCTTTTTCTACACTTATAAATAGTCCATAAGACAGAGTTTTACATAATTTTGAATAGCTGAAAACCTTTAGTTCAGAACTTGGAACCTAAGGAGAGCTTGGAGCCTTCGTGGAGGTCATAGTTACAAGGTTTTATCTTCTCTGTAATACTTATTTTGACCTTTTTATTTGGATGATTTGTTGTTTTTCTTCCATGTCTATGTGAAGCTAAACTCTTTAGTTCTAAGGCATTGGCTCAAATATAAAAGTTGACGTTTGATTATCGTTTCTATCTAGTAAATTTCCATATTTTTGGGTTGCTTATTTATTCTTGTGCTTAATTGTTTAATTACTTGATCACTAATTGAACACTATCTGTGGTGCATGAATTGGACTTGAAAGACGGAATTCACGTACGTAATAAGAATAAATAGAGTTTGTTCGATTTAATCATTTCGATACTGAGGATAGAGATATACCCTTTAGCCCTACTTAGTTGAACGAAAAATAAATGCATTCTTATTACCTCTGATGACCATAGAGATATAGGCGTTATAGTAGCATCTACAGGCTTGTGAGTAGTTTGAGAGAATATCATAAAGTTACAATTAACCCGTCAACTAGTAACCCATAGTTAGAGCGATTTGAAGACTCAACTGGATTGTTAGTTGTCATAGCCCTAGATCTATCTCTTCTCCAATAAAAATCCGCTCTTTCTTGGTTGAAGTTCCTTATTTGTTTTCTTTTATTTTTATTTAGTTCATAAATATAAATTTGGATTTTATTTCTTGTTTAGATAATTAGCATTAGTCTAATTTAGTAAATAGTTAATCATAAGTTCCTGTGGAAATGATATCTGGACTTTATTCCTATATTATATGTACGACCGCATATACTTGCGTGTGCGTTTGGGAGCAACAATATTTCATCATGTTCATACATCAACTTACATAAGTTGTATATCGAAGGATGATTTGGGTTATGAAAATTCGGGCAGCATTTCCTCTATTTCTACTACATCCCAAGTTTACAACAACAACAACCAACCCAATATCAACTACATCAAATTCAATTTCAACCACTAATTCATCCAATCAACCATAATTCAAGACAAGGTTTATCGTCTTTCGCTCAATTCACTAAATACGTTATAATCTAATGAATATAATTTCGAATCAATATAATTCCATGGATATAAAGAGAGGATCTTACCTTATTAACTTACAATTGATACTCAATGGCTGCAAACCCAAGATCCCGCCATCTTTCACCTTGTTTCACAATAATCAAGATAATACGGTGTTGCCACGAGCTTCCCGAGTCTAGATTACATAACCTCCTTATGATTTCTTGGTTTTAATGATAATAAAAATTGGGAGAGGTGACCCCTGAAGTTTCTGGACCTTTTTGGGTGTAAGAGTGAGGTAAAATGAGTGGTTGGTATTTATAGGGTGGAAGGTTGGTTGTCCACCGACTTACCATTTGGCCTTCGCGAACGTGAGGGCTTGGCTCACGAACGCAAAGGCTTGCCAGACTCTGGCCTTCGCGAACACGAGGGCTCAGTCGCGAAGGCAAAGGCCATTTTGGCCAGTTGCACCGAAATGCTTGTTTTTCATCTGTTCGACCTCCAATCCTTCCGATACTTCTCATACATGCCCTTAACTACTAAATATACTTAAAAAAGGTCTTATGCTTCGGGTCTAAGGTCTTCTATTCCGAACACAACTTAAAGTAGTGGCGTACAAACCTTGACGAACTTCTTTTCCGATAGCCCGAACAACTTCCAAACTTGCCGAGTCAGGCTAAATTCTTCCTTTAGCCACTTTACACCTCATGGATCATTGGGAGGGCTTACCTTTACTCATATTGGGAGGTCTATATCGCGATACAACACCGTGCAGAAGTACAGGGTATAATAGTTTTTATCCACGAAGATATTAGATCAAACTTATAAATAATCCAACCCATTCAAATTTATTTATTAGGATTTATTGGGACATAATTTCTAAGAGTCCATCGTTGTCAAAGAATGAAGAAGTTTAGTTGAACATAAATCTACAATATGTTGGAACTTGTTTGCACTGTTTTACAACAAAAAATCGCAGCTTCAGACGTAGAAGAAACTATTTTTTTTAATCCAATGAATTCGCAAACTGTGAAGCACTGAAGAAACCGTGTACGGACAAAGAATTTCTAGTCGTTTTGGGTTAACTTAGACAGGTCGTGTGATTTATAGTTGGACCAATGAATCCCACATGTCTATCTCATAACTTTGTTAACAGAAGAGATAGAAAAAATTACGCTCTATTTCTTTTTGAAAATATTTATGCCGCATAGCCATACTTTGTGTGTAAACACCAGATTTTCAACATATTTGTGTATAAACACCTTTTATACACTATTACATCTTTTATACACTATTATACACTTATACACTTTATATGATACATTGTGTATAACGCTTTCTCCCCCAGATATAATGTTGTATTAATATTGTATATTAGGTTATGTGACATAAATATTTCCAAAAGCTGTATATTCTTGAAAATATCCCTGATTTTAACCCAAAATTAACTTAAGGGCTATTGGGATCGTGATAGGCACAAGCAGGATATTATAACCCTAAAATTAAGGTTAAGGGTGATTTAATCTATATATAATATAAAGTTAGGCATAGATATATAAAAGCAGGCAAAGGCCCGCTAACGTGGCGCCACAAAAATACAAGGATTGTATAGAATTTTTTGACATTTTCTGATTAAAAAAAAAAAAAAACCTATGCACACAGAAGTGCCGCTTCGGCAACCCAAACCTTTTCACCCTCTTTCTAATCCAATCCATTCCTCTCTCTCACGTATTCTTCCATTTATTTTCAGTTTCCCTGCTCAAATAACTCCTCTCTCAGTATTCTTCCTCCACTTCACTAAACTAGAATCAGAATAACTGATTTAAAGCGCCTTGATCCAATAAACTGACCCAAATGGCCGAGGCTTTAGTGTGAAATTAGGAATATAAATGATTAGCCCCTCCACTGAATCTAATAAATAATGCTTCCACTCCAATGCGTCTTCCTCAATCTGCCTTTCACTGTTTCACCATTAAATTCTGACGGTATCATATTTTTGCACTCTACTAAAATCAAGGTATAAACTATATTATACTTCTTTTTCTTCTATTTTGTCGGTTAAAACGCTAATTCTTTATTCATCCTTGACTATAGCTTTCTTAAAGGAGTCCACCTCTTAAGTAAGTTCGTTGTCGACAGCGAGCCATATCTTGAATATAGCGTTAAATTTTAAGACTTTCATTGTTGGAAAATCCGTTTATGAAATTATCTTAATTTTGCAGTATAGGATTTTTAAACCTTCCATTACTGGAACATGAATTTGTACAGATTTAACGGATAATTACAGGTATTCTTAGCATCTTTGGGATTTCGTTGCAAGTTTTCACTATGAAGGTGTCCAAACATCACATGCCAGCAGATGTGGTCACCATCATAGGTACTCAAGATATTGTGTCTGGAGAGGTGGATAGATAGGACTACTAGTTGCTCGATCAGGACTGACGCTTTATTGCGAGCCAAAAACCCAATTTATACGCCCCCTTTCTTTATTGTTGGAGATTCTATCCAATTATCAGCCCCGATGGTCAGGCCTTATCTTCTATGGTCCAATTGTTATGTTAGTGACTCTAATTAATTTAGGCGCATATGATGCAATGCTCTGCAAATATTTTTGGTCTTTTACGTCATTCATCCTCCTTCTGCCTTTTCCACTTTACCTATTCCCTGTTTATATGATGATATTGTTCGAAAATTTCTATTTCTCTTTCTTGCCAAAAGGTTGAAATAAAAGCCGTATATTTACCGTGATGAATGGGAAAGAAGAGTCAACAATGTCGTTAAGAATGTGAAAGGTTCGTGCAATGGTTATCAGAGAAATTAGTGTAAGAGGCCGTGGATAACTTCTTGACAATGGAATCCAGGGACAACCAATATAATGAGGGAAGATCATAATAAAGTTTGCAAGTCATAACCTGATGTAACGACAGGAGGAGAATGGAATCTGACACATAAATCAGTTAGTTTGCTAACTTTTGATGTCTTTTCGTTGTTGTCATTTACGGCAAAGTGACAACCGCTACAAGTGCACTTGTGTCAGCAAAGTATATGGACCGTATGATGCTAAGCAGATTAATGTAGAGTCAGCTCTTTCTAATATGTATAAAGAGATCAACTACTTACTATTTTATATTGCAAGCAACATTTGAGTGGTGATAGGGCATATAATATTTTGTATCTTATTGTCCTCTTAAGGAGCTACTCTCTTCGGCTATATTCTCCACTGGATCTTTTTACCCTCCTCGGTTTGGTGATTTAGCAAGTCAATTATTTCTTTTGATGCTAGATCTTAGCTTAGAATGACTTTTTTCCACCATAATTTATTCTCATGAATGCATATGTTTTTAATGTGATACTGTTTTAGTTATGTTCGTGAAGTCATACGTTTGATAGTGTATAGAAAGGTCCAAATAAAGAGGACTTTTGAACAATGACGCAACCCACTCTTGCAAGAAAATACTAGATGCAAAGGAAAAGGGAAGTTGCAATATTAAAGGTGAGTGGAATCTCTTTGGTTTACCAGATCATCTGTCGAGTGGATACAAAAAATGATGTGAAGAACTTTTGTACATCAAGTCACTTAAGTCTTATCATTTTGAAAGATGACAGTAAATGGAATTTTTGCCGAATCTTATGTCCTTTTAATTAAAAATATTATTCTTTTGTTTTCTATTTTTCATTATGTATTTAACCTGTTTTAAGTACTTTACATGTTCAACTGTATTTTTCTTTGTTGAATATATTGATGAGATTTAAAAATTAATTGAACGAATACATCACGGTTGTTCAGTGAATTATTCGTTAGCGAGAACTAATACTAAGATTCCAAAGATGAAGTGAAGGGTCAACTCTATTGGAAGAACATAGTGCTCGGCAATTTCCAAGTAAGATGATTGTTGACTTAATTTTAGTTCATAAATTTTTTGTGCTGCTTATGAACAAGTCCAACTTATTTAAATTATAACCCTTGATGTTTATGTTGATGATTTTTGGAAACCTTACAACATGAAGATCTTGAGAAAGAGAGTACACAAGCGAGTCATGGTATTGAATATTTTATACTTTTCATGTTAATTAAGGTTTGATTTTAAGATCACTCAAAATTGAGAAGCAATATATCAGGGAACAAAGGTTACAATGAGATAATAGTCAAAATACCCCCAACGTTTGACCAAAATGCCAACTACACACCTAACACTGGTTGGACCTATTACCCCCGGATAATTTTTTTTTGAAAATGCCCTTTTTTGCTGATGTGGACAAGAGCGTGACTACACCGCTCGGTGGCGCGTTATAGCCTTTAAAAAAACATACTGTGTTTTAAAATGCCAATGACGCCACACCCACATAGATAAATTTAAATTCCCTCCATTTTTAGGCTTTCATCTTCTTCTTCACCCTATTTAACACCCATCTCCATTTTTTTGGTCAAAATAATACCCATTATAAATTTAGAGCTAGGATAGTGATTATTCTTATAATCTATTTGTTTTCCCAAATCAAATTCACAAAAAAAAAAAAAATCTGGGAAAAAAAAAAAAGGTTGAAAATCTAATCTTGTTAAAGAAAATCTGATTGAAAGTTGCTTGTTTGGAGTTGCTACTTGTTGCTTGGTTGGAGTTGTTTAAGCACTAATTCTTTGATTTAGGAGAAAACTAAATCCATTGTTAAAAAGCTATGAAGAACACCAAGTGGGTTTCTTTAAAGGGCAATTCGCGAATTTTTGGGGTGGTCTTTAAATTTTTGCCCTCGTTTGAAATCTTTAAATTTTGCCCTTCGGCTAAAACCCATAGGTTCCGTTTCGAACCCACACGAACTTTGAAAAAAAAATTCGCAAGGCGGATTAGGGTCGCTATACCCCCGAGGCAACACTTAAGTTATGCCGGACCCGGCATACTTATGCCTTATGACGGACTTGGCATAAGTATGCGGGTCCGAGATAACTTTGATAATTCCTTCACAAAGTTACCTAGTATTTCCTCATTAAATTTTGCCTTATAAGGCAAACTTTTGTTATACCTTAAGGAAAAGCTTACGCCTTATGGGGCATCTTTTAGTTATGTTTTATGGGACACACTTTTAATTAAGGCATTACTAAAAGTTTCCCTTGAAAAGTTAAAAAAAAATATATATATGCTTCAAGGAAAAGTTCACCCCCTCGTTTTAGTTGTGTTCAACTAAAAGTACGCCGGAGGGCGTACTTTAGTTACTTTGCCTTATATATATATATATATATATATATATATATATATATATATATATATATATATATATATATTTACTTTTCAAGGTAAACTTTTAGTTATGCCTTAACTAAAAAGTATGCCCAAAGACATAACTAAAAGTATGCTAATTTTTTAATAAAGGCAAAGTCTATATTGAAAAGTTCTTGCCTTATGGGGCAAAAACTAAAAATTCTCTTAATTTTGAATTATGCTAACTTTAGTTTTTCCTTAAAGATTGTATGCCGGATCAATACTCTCCCCGATCTGCCTGCCAAAATTTTTTTTATTTTATGCGAGCGGGGTTCGAACTTAAACTTTATGTATTCTTGATTGTTTGATCAAATTAATGGATGAAATTTGTTCTACTTGGTGTTAGGAAGCTTCCTTTCACATTTGAATTTTTTTCCCAAATCAAATTCAAAAAAAAAAAATCTGAAAAAAAAGCAAAAATGATGAAAAAAAAAAAAGGTTGAAAATCTAATCTTATTAAAGAAAATGATTGAAAGTTGCTTGTTTGGAGTTACTACTTGTTGCTTGGTTGGAGTTGTTTAAGCTAAGCACTAATTCTTTAGGTTGATTTGGGGGAGAAAATTAAACTCCATTGTTAGGAATTTGGAGAAAACTATGAAGAACACAAGTGGGTTTCTTTAAATTCTTAATTGTTTGATCAAATTAATGGATGAACTTTGTTCTACTTGGTATTAGGAAGCTTTCTTTCACATTTGGGTTTTTTTGGATCAAATTTGAGGAAGTTGGTGTGATTTTTTTTTTTTTCAACTCCTAATGAAGATGATGATGATGATGATGTTGATGAAGATGAAGGAGAATTGGGTATGGGTTTTTGGATCCTCATACTGAAAATGGAGTGTGGAAAATTGAGAGATTTTTTTTTTTTTTTGAAGAAGAGTAAATGGATGGAGGAAGGGGGAAAATTAATAAAAAATGAGGGAAATTAAAGATGTGGCACGTGGGCCGGCGTGTGTGTGACAAGCATATGTAAATAATTTGAGGTTGTCATATTGAATCGCTTACATCACCAATATTGAAAAAAATTGTCCAAGGGGGTAATAGGACCAAAGCAAGGTTCGGTGTTTAGTTGGCATTTTGGTCAAACGTTGGGGAGTATTTTGACTATTATCTCGGTTACAATGGAAAAAAAATGTTGTATACAAAATTGATCCAAAGTGGAAAGACTTTTGCTATCAATAGGTTCTTGAGATACAGATAGTGTCCAATCTTCTAAGTTTTGTTGCAATGTCCTTAATGTTTCTAAATCGTATAAAATAAATTATCTTTTTGTTAGTTTTAATATTCGGATATTAGGATAGAATTATTCATAATCATGACCGCGCGAAGCGCAGGTAAATTACCTAGTATAATAGAAAGCTAGGCTAGACAAGGTGATGTGGCACATCTCTATGACCACCATTCTTATTTATCTTTTTTTTTTTTTTTTTGGCTGTTTGTCTAATTTTAAAATGAAAAAACTCTAATTATATCTTAATTATTGGATTTAATAGGTTGAAATGAGAGCAGTGGTAAAATTAAAGATGATAATTGATGTGGAGCTATTTTAAAAGTCACTCATTTAAGCCTCTTAATTATATTAAATGTGCTATGTAAAAAACTGCAAAGTTATTACTCTACATTAACTTAAAAGAAAAACAATATCCACCGTTTATTTAATTGAAGAATGCCAAAAGTTAGTAACAACTAATCACGTCTGTAAATAATAATACCTGAGAATTAAACATCTTCATAAATAAATAGTAGTAATATAACTACAATGTATAATGAGGAAACGAAAATCTCTTTATAATCTATATATAATATAAAAAGGCATAGACGCAGGTGATGTGATATCTACATATTAAGATTTTATTTATCTTTTTTTCTCAATTTTTTGACATTTTCCTCTCATTTCTCTATTTTACTAAATAAATTGTTAAAGATTCCATCCCTCTACCCACAATAATGACTCACTCACCATATTTAATAGCATTTGCAATAAGATATTTCATATTCCGTAACATTTTTTTCTAATGAATCGTGTAGCAGTTTTTTCATTTTTGTAACCTCTACTTACAATTGTATTTAATGTGCATTCATTCCTCACAATTAAGCTGATTATTAATTCTTATATATGCCTCTTAATATTTCTTATGCACTATATAGGATTGGAATGAATCTTGTGCATACTCTAATTTGTGTTCGTATGCTCTAATTTACTATTCGTTTATTTTTAGCAATATATGTTATTGAAAAACGAGAGGAAGTTGTGGAAAGGGAGGTTAGTCTACAGAGACTTCAAATAAACACACAAGGTATGTGGGGTGTGGTATTATCTTCTTTCTGCTTTGCAACTTTTATGCTCAACTGTACCACCTCTTTGCAGAAGTGATATTGCCCTTTGACAACACCCAATTAAATTACACTTTTTTTTTTTGCGTCACAACAGGAGAAAACATTTTATGAGTATGCCTGCTCTCTATGTAATAGTGATTGCTTTCTAAGTTATATGATTACATGCTGCTATGAATTAACCTCCACAGACAGTATTGGAAAAGAAACAATTCAGTAATCCATTAAAAGTTGAGTTGTGCCGAATGAGGTAATTTTCAAGGTTACACCTCAAATATATCTATTAAACAGGAATTCTTTAATTAATGAACCTTGAAATTTATAAGCGGTACAAATCTTTTCCTGTAAATTAGGTGTTCTATATATGTAATTTCGCATTATAATCTATATTATTATGTAAAGCTTATATTATTATCTAAAATAATGATTGATAATGCCAAATTTTATAACTCAAAACATAAATTTATATATTACATCCTATTAGTTTCACTTTTAAATGGAAATAAATTTTCATCTTACCCTAATTTCTCACCATTTGGTGTCACGGTCCTATTGTTTAATTCACATTGAAATATTCTTAATATCTATTTACATGAATCTACTTTTTTATTATTTTTAATATTCAATATTAGGAAAAGACTAATGAAAATTCAATTATCATCGTGTCTTTTTTTACTGCGCGAAGCGCGAACATATTCACTGGGACATTATGAATTTTGAGTTGTTACACAAGCCTAGAGATGAAAGGCCCATCTATTTGACTCAAAGTTTGCAGAGAAATTTTCGTTCCTCGGGAATGAGACTATTGAGTACCTTTATACTTTGTTTGCAGGCAGCAACCTTTGTTTTTATAATTCTCGCACTTGATACTATTTGTATTCTTTTTTGCATGTAATTTTTCTCTTTTAACAGGGGATGGGCACTAACGAGTTTTAAACAATTGCTAAAGATTATACTATTGATCATATAGCTACAACTCAATCTTACATATATTTGAGTTTGAATATATATTTTCTAACTCAATCTCGCATTACATATATATATATATATATATATATATATTAAGCAGGGGCGGAGCTAGTGTATTGGTTATGGGTTCGGCCGAACCCAGTAACTCATCAAACCTATATTTGTCTTAAGAAAATTCTTTAAACATGTGCGAATTATTAATATAAAACCAATAATTCAAAAAAATTAGAGTCTCGAACCCATAAGCTTGAAATCCCGGGCCCGCCTCTGTTAATATATATATTTCGTTTCAATATATTGTGTTCAAATATATTTACGGTCATATAGCTATATTTAATAGCTGGGTCTTTTGGGCTACTCTTTCTTTCTAAATGCATCATACATATGATGTATCTCAAATACATATCGGAGTATGCTTTTTGTTATTATTACACTCAAGTATTTAGTTGATTATGTATGCCTTATTTGTGACCATCTATTTCAATAAAACTATCTACCTATATTTAGCATCAATCTTTATGCCATATTGTTCTAATGACTGGTTGACCCTTACATATTGTTTGTTGTTTCATTTATTTTGATTCACATGATTTTGTACCTTATGGAAGCATATCATAGTGTGGTCAAAACTCAAATATGCATGGCCTGCGAGGTATTGGAAATTATTGACCAGCGCGGTTAGTGCGCAGTCTACCCGCACAAATCTTTAGCTTTCTTCGTCATTTTTCATAAAGATATTTAGGTCGTCAGTTCTTTAGTTCAACATGCATTTTTCGAATTTTGAGATTCAAATAAGTTTTTCTTTGATCTTATTTTTTTCATATATCTTTTAAATACTTTGAATTATCAATTATTGTGACTTATAATACTTATTCTATAGTTTCCAAATATGTAAATTTTATTGTAAAAACTTATAAATTTCATGCCCAAATTTATGTTTAAAATTTAATTGTTTGGCTCTCGAAATCTGGGTTGGAAGGAAGTCTTACCGTTGAGTGGCCATAGTGTTTGAAATCAAAGTGATTACATATATTTACTATATTTTAAAACCTTAGACACATATATTGAGACTAGCAAACTATGCCTGTGCGATGCATGGGGCCCAGCATGATTAATTTGGTTACTCAATTTAGTTAGTCTTTATGGTTTGTATATTTTACGGAAGGATATTGCGATTCTCCTTAGTGAGTCTTCATATTTTTTTCTTTTCCTCTTATTTTTTCCCTTAATTTGTCAATTGTTGTTAAAATTTATCTTATTTTGGTTATTTTCGCCTCTTTTTATATTTAGTAAGTTGACAATTCAAATATCCTACATGTCAAGTTTATAATCACAAGATTCAAAGGATATTTTATTAAATTATACACAATTTTAATTTAGAACCACAAGATTCAAAAGTCTATCTTTATTTCTTAAACTCCGTGTCTAGTCAAACGTAGACACTTAAATTGAGACAGAGGGAGTATATGCCAAATGAAAGGAAATTGAGACACTGCGGACACGTGGGGACTTAAAAAGTAAACACACAAGAGGTAGTATTAATGTTAAATTTCTGGAATGTACATATGTTAGTCTCGGCTTAGAGTACAATTTCAGTTGCTTTTTATACAACTTATTGTTGTTGTGTTCGTCCACCCTTGGGCATTTGTTGTTAAATAAAAAATATTTGTCTTATTTTGGTCATGTCCGCATTTTTTTATATTTAGTAAGTTGACAATTCAAATATCCTACATGTCAAGTTTATAATCACAAGATTCAAATGATATTTTATTATATTATACACATTTTTAATTTAGAACCACAAGATTTGAAAGTCTATCTTTATTTCTTAAACTTCATGTCTAATCAAACGAAGACACTTGAATTGAGACAGAGGGAGCATATGCCGAATGAAAGGACAATTAAGGTACTGCTGACCTGTGGGGACTTAAAAGTAAACACACAAGAGGTGAAATATACATATGTTAGTCCCTGCTTAGAGTACAATTTCAATTATTTTTTGTACAACTTATTGTTGTTGTGTTTGTCCACCTTGGGCGTTTATATACAATAAGAAAAATATAGAATAGAAAAATAGACACATATTTTTAGTAATGTGGCCAAATAATATGGGACGAAAGGAGTACTTCATTTATTAATTCTTAAAGAACGTGAAAAGTCAAGTATAGTAATGTGGCCAAGTAATATGGGACGAAAGGAGTACTTCATTTATTAATTCTTAAAGAACGTGAAAAGTCAAGTAATGTGGCCAAGTAATATGGGACGGAGGGAGTACTTCATTTATTAATTCTTAAAAAACGTGAAAAATCAAAAGTGAACAAGTCGGAGGAATAAATATGTGTTGGAGAATTAAAATTGAAGTGCGTACATCTATACATGAAAGAGAATAAATATTCGGCGAGAACGTGAAAAGTCAATAGTGAACAAGTAAAAGTGCATATATAGGGAAATAAATATGTGTCGAAGAATTAAAATTGAAGTGCATACGTGTATACGTGAGAAGAGAATAAATATTCGTCTATGACATATGTCCATGTGGATTATTCTTAAAGAAAGTGAAAAGTCAAAAGTGAACAAGTGAAAGTGCACGGAAAAAATAAATTTGTATAGGAGAATTAAATTGAACTGCATACATCTATACATGAGAAGAGAATAAATATTCAGTAAGAGCGTGAAAAGTCAAAAGTGAGCAAGTAAAAGTGTACGGAGGAAATAAATGTGTCAGAGAATTAAAATTGAAGTGCATATGTCTATACATGAGAAGAGAATAAATATTAAGTATTATGACATATGTCCACGTGGGATAAAAAAGTAGTTGGTTAAAGTGTACAAGTTATATAGCTTTTGGTACAAGCATTCATTGCGTGTATAATTTATAAAACTTTTAGTACAAACAGTCAATGCTGTGTTGGTCCCTCTTCCACACTTATATATAATAGAAAAGTGAATGTCCCTCGAGATCTTTTTCTTAAACTTTTCGTCAGTTTTTTTTTCTTTTTTCATTTAAAAAAATATATGATAAAAAAGAATGCAATTCATCTTAGCTCAAAGTCAGAGATTTTTTTAATATATATATTTTGTGATTTCATCAAAATATAAATTAAATCAGATTTTGTATGCATAGACATGATAATTTTATTATTTCTATTAGGGCTACTGAATTAACAAAAAGGAATATTTCTAAAATTCACTAATTCCCATGGAAAGGAAAGATAACAAGTTTAATTATGAGTAGTGTAAACACAAAAAATTATCAAATCGAATCAAACGCAGAAAAAAACCTAAAGTCCTAACAAAGGCCACCAACGGACAGAAGAGAAGAGTTGCGGCACTAACATAAACACCAAAAAATGGGTAGCAGTATGGAGAGGAAGAAGCACAAGAATAAACCATTGCCATCTTTAGGACCCAAAAAAGTAAACAACACAAAGAGGAAGAAGAAGAAGAAGAAGAAGAAGGAAAAAGTGAAGCAAAGCAATGTCAAATCTACTGAAAATGCCAAAGCCAAAAGCAAAAGCAAAGTAGTAAAAGATAAGGAGTTAAACGATGTCATTCGTTTCCCCACAGCAGCACAACAGTTGAAGTATTTCCATGAAGAGTATGAATCCGCCAATAGGGTTCAGCTTTCTTCCCTCGAGCTCGAATCCTTTACAGGTTTTTTCCTTAAACCCTCATATACCCTAAGTAGCTGGTTAAAGTTATGCAGCTTTTAGTAATACATAAATTAGTTATGAGTGAATGTATATAGTATTTTATGAGGGGATTAGTTATGCAGGGTTTAGTCCCTCTGTTTCAATTTGTTTGTCTGGTTTTGACTTAGCATGAACTTTAAGGAAGTAAAGAAGATTTTTGAAAAATACGTAGAATGTACCAAAATGTCTTTTATTCTTGTGGTCTTAAACATGCCATGTGAAAAGTTGGAATTAAAGAGTTGCTAAAAGTTTTTAAACGGATTAAAAAGGAAAGTAAGACAAACAAATTGAAGTGGAGGGAGTACTAAATATGGTGTATTAGAATAGAGATAGTACTAAATAGGGTGTATTAGAATAAGAATTATATTGGTATTGTTACTATTTGTAAGAATAGTACTGAATAGGGTGTATAACTGTATTAGTTATACTTAAGTTGAAAACACTACCAAATAAGGGATCAAATAATACCAAAGCTAATACATGTATTATATTCTCTAATACCTCCTACCACACGACCCCCGTTCTCTTAGTACCAGAGGCTAAGCCAGAATTTTTAGTTCAAGGGTTCTGAACCACAATCTCTTTTGTTTATTTGGTTCTAGATAGATTATTTATACATATCAAATGAATTTTGTAACATAATTATAAAGTTTGAGCCAAAGCTACTGGGTATGGAAGTAGCTAAAATGATGGCTCCGCACTACTCACTAAGTATATGCTGTTGGTTTTTCTTTATTATGATTATTTCAATAGCTACTAGGTTACAGGAGGAAATTATGTGTATATGTTTCACAAGTTAGAATTTTTGTGTAGGATATTGATGAAATCTCCGAGTTTGAGTTGGTGATACAAAAAGTTTCTGGAAGTTTGAATTTTAAGTGGAAGAGTAAAAGTTGGTGGTACCTGTTTGGAGCTTAGTTATGTTTCTATCACATTGGAGGGTAGTAATGGCTTGCTGTAACCTATGTTGCTCGGACTCTTCACTTTCGGTGCCGCACCCATGTCAACACGATGTGGGTGTGGGTTTGGGATCTGTACCTGATCTGGTCAATCAATTTTGGGTACTTTGACCAAGATCGAGGGAGAAATTCCCGACAGATTCAATGATTTATGTAATCAAAACAAAAGCTATGGTGAAATTGAAGAAAATGGAATAGCTTGTATATAAAAATTTCTATGTCACTCCTTTTCCTTTTATCTCCTTCCAAGATTTTCCTCCTGATCAATATTTTCTCCTCAAGTTTTCCACAAAATGTCTCATAATTTAGGTTTTATAACTCTATTTTTAGAACTTTGATATATTTTTTGCTGAATCCCCACACCCGTATCGGTGCCTGGATCCGTACCCACGAATCTTAAATTTAGATCATGACGAATACGATCCCTAGATCCGTACCCGTATCCGACAACCGCATCCGAGTCCGAGCAACATAGGCTGTAACTACTGAAGTAGTTGGTCATAGAGTGGGGTTTTGGGTAACTTGGTCTTTCGCGAATAATAGGAAATCTCAAGTAGTGATAGCAGAGGCAAAAAACTCTGGGTGATTTCGTCCCATTTGCCCCAATAGGTTGTAACGTTAGCTGGTACCTGTACTGTATGAAATTATAAGTACCTGTAAAATAGTTTACGCTTAGAAAAGGTTACTCAGACACAACGGTTATTAAAATAAAGACGAATAATAGAAATAGGAAGGCTCTAGTAGGGATGGTATGATGGTTAATTATTGAGGACCTAAACTATTACTAACAAGTTTCTTTTAGTCTAACAAGCCAGTTGAATTGGCTTTGTTTTATCTCATCATCTATGCTTTGATAGTGGAATGCTTGCCTTCTTTTGCTTGGTGTAGAAGAACTAGAAGCAAGCTTGCCTGTGGTGAAGTTTGCTCTAACATCTTGATTAAAGGTCTAGATGTCTGATTCCTAGACTATGTTACCAATTTCAAAAAAATGTCTGATTCCTAGACTACCGAGGGTAAAGATATTGAACCCTGACTTTGCTCTCTTATGACTATTCTGAGTGGTCAAACGACATAAAAGCTTAGTGAACATCCCGAAACGTCTCTTGCTGAGCACCAGCATTGACATATCCTCTCAACAGGTAAAGGTGAGTGCAGGTTTAGTGGTTTATTATGTTAAGACTGGAGCTTTCCTAGGTCTCAACTCAAGGCTCTGAGAAAGAAAAATGGAGAAAGCTGGCTCACCTAAATCTAAAAGTTAGTATTTTCAAATCTAATAGAAAAGATCTAGATAGGATTAAGCAATTGTTGCACCTCAATGCTATAGTACCTAATATTCAGGGAGGCTGTCTTGATGCTATAAGTTTGTATGCTATAAAACAGATAGAGTGGAATTGCTCTAGTCTCTGGTTCGGGTAAGTAATCAGTATACTATCTTATTTAAGGGGTTTTGATGACCATTGGCTTCCATCAGAAGACTATATGAACCTCAAAGGTGGGAGAAAGCTTCTCTTTGGTTTACAGAACAGCTTGAGAGGTTGCTGATAAGTGATAATTTTCATAATGATGAGAAGATTAGTTAAGTTTGTCCATTTGTAATACCGAGTAGCATTGACATCAACTCTAGTAGGGGATGGACATGAAAATACAAAAAATTGAACATCGAGCGGATTAAGTCGATTAGGGCATATATACAATTTCTTATATAGCATAATATAACACAATAACAAACAATTCTCAAGCACCCAAGGACGTGGCTTAGAGGTCAATGAAGTGGATTGAGACCCATGAGGCATCAAGTTTCAAATCCCAATGGAAAGAAGTCATCTCAAAAGATTTAGAGCATCTCGGAATCAAGGCAGATCTAGCAAAAGATAGAAAATAATGGAAGTTGAAAATCCGTATAAGTGATCCAACTAGAAAACTGGTACTTACCAGAAGACTCTTAGTATTTTAGAAATAAGCAGTAGAGTATATTAGAGAATCCCTAGAGTTAGATAATCCCTAAGCTCGGAGTATTGAATTATTATGGACCCAAACATAACATTTATGATATTCAGGATTCATACAGCCAACCCAACTTGCTTGAGATTGAGAATAGTAGTAGTTGGTTTACTATTTGTCTTCTCGGCTAAAAAAAGGTTTTCAGCAGTTTTTTTTTTTTTTTTTTTTTTTTTTTGAGAAGGATTGTTTTTTTTTTTTGAGAAGGATTTTGCTGCTGCTGGTTTTCAGCAGTTTGTTAGAACAGGTAAAGACAACGAAAATCAAAAAAAGAAGAGAGAATTTTTACTGACCGGACAGAGAAGTACAATTTGGAGGACAAGTACTTGATGCATTTTATCTCATACGTTCATTCTTTTTCTACGCATGAATAGCTTTCTGACTATGGTATGAATATTACTTTGTATCTTAATGATGCAGAGACATGCATGCTTGAGCTAAATCCTGAACAAGCTCAAAGTAATAGTGCATTGGCTGACCATATGAAGGTTGCTTTTGGATCATCATGGAAAGAAATTCTGTGTGAAAAAGAGCTTGATGGGAAAATTGATCCAGGGCAACCTGCACTTCTGGTTATTAGCTTATCCGCCTTGCGTTCGTTGGACCTTCTCAGGTTGGTCTCTTTTGTTAGGGTGGGAGCTTATTTTTTTTTTTTGAGTAGTTCTGCATGTATAACTTTATCCTCCACCAAAAATTCTGATTTAGAGTTACATAGTTCTTCTCTTCCTATAAATAAATTTTTCTTTGGCAGAGAATTGCGGCCTTTGACAAGTGAATGCCGTGCTGCAAAGCTTTTCTCAAAGCATATGAAGATTGAGGAGCAGGTATCCCATATACGACTTGCAAGATTGAGCAACTTTAGATAGTAGTACAATTTTGAATCATTGACAGAAAAGCTCTCTTCGTGCATCCTTTCATTCATGTTCAATAAAGTTCATCTTCTTAACACATCATAAACAAAATTAATTATTAAATATATGTCTCTCTAGCTAAGTTGCTCGGACTCAAGTGCTGGTATCCGATAGGGTACTGATTCGAGTGTCGGATTCGGCAAAATCTAAATTTTAAGATTCGGGGCCCCGGATCTGGGTATGGTTACGGGTGTAGGGATTAGGCTAAGAAAATTCAAAATTATAAAAAGTAGATATATAAATGTTGAATTCTTGGTTTCTTTGAAACACGAAGCAGCAAAAATGAGACAGTAGTACTATAATATTGAAGGTATGTCATCTCCCTCATCTTAAATCTGTTTTATCTTTAATATTGAGAATCAAAATCTCAATTTTCCCCCAAATTTGTCGATGGACTCGGGTCAAAGTATCCAAACTTGGTTGACCGTATCCCGGACGTATCCCGCTCCAGCTCCCGCTCCCGACCCATGTCGAGACGGGATCGGCACCAAAAATCGGAGAGTCCACGCAACTTAGCTCTCTATTATTGCACACTTTTCTTTCTCATTCAATTAATTAATCATGCTAACGTGTAACAGAGAAAAAAGATTCTTACTACAGTGCAGCTCATATTTCCATTCCATTCAATAAATTCAACATGCTAACACATCAAAAGCTAAAGAGAATTTATTTAAAAGCACATATTGCTAGCATTGCAGTAAAAGGGTAGTAGTCAAGCTATACATACATAAGACAAACATGCAAACACTACCAGAGTTTGCGTGGAAACAATTCTATTTTTCTCTCTTCTCCCCTCCTCTGGTTAATCTCTTTTGTTTACTTTTGATGTCAAATGATGGGGATGATTTTCTTATTTTCCTCACAGGCTTCTTCTCTCAAGAATCGCATTAATATTGCAAGTGGGACACCAAGCAGGTATGTGTAGTATTTCCTTGTTAGTTTAACCCATTTTGTCTAACTTCAAGAAATGGAGTACTATTTATGAACAGTGGTTTTGAAATATTTTTCTATTGGCATTTGTTATGTTTGTTTTTGAAACTACAATGCAATGAGACATTTAGATGAAACACAAATGACCATTCACACGCAAACTCAGTTGACGGATAAGTGTCTTTTTCTGTAAACTCCAGTGAAGACATTACCTGAAAGTGTTGAAGCCTCATGAACTTTGGAATAATTATTTCATGCACAATGGTGCTTCAAAATTGTTTTTATTCCATTCAAGGTATTTAGTAACTTGTTTAGTAGCCGCATGACGTGTATTACAAAAGTGAAGATGTTCATATGGATGTAAACAAGAGTAGATAATATTGAAAATGATCACATTAATGAGAGGGTGCAAGCAACATATACAGAAGATATAATTAGATGTCACTTGAAATGACTTGGCAATGTCCTAGGTGGATCTCCAAATGCACCAATTTTAGATTTGATACTATTGTGGTTTGGGGACTACTTGACCCAAGGAGTAGTCTCCGCTCCCTTATTTTCTTTTGGTGTAATCAGAAAGTTCCTAGTTGTATAGAGGATTGGGTGGAGTTTGTAGAGAATCATATTTTGTAGATTCTTTATCTTTTGGTATATCAGTTATATATGGCCGTTTTCTTTTTGACCATGATTATGAATGAAAATACTTATACTTGATCAAAAAAAAAAAGAAATACTTTTTTTGGTTTGATATGTTAGATATAATCATAATAAAGAATATATTTTTTTTTTGGTTAGTTTTGTTTGGCAATTAATTATTTATAAGAAAGCAAACAAAAGATTTAAAACTTGGTTAGAATTGAGCAGATTGGGCGATGAACCATATATTTAACCCAGCTCATTTCAGCCCAATTAACTATTAACCCGCCCGTTTATTGATTTATCCCATTTTGATCTGCCTAAATTCAGCCAAGCTCGCCTATTTGACACCCCTAGGTAAACCTAAAAATACATGGAGGAAAATTTTCTCAACCCTGCAATTTCTCAGAATCATGTATACCTGGCTAAGAATGCTATTGGATGGTAGTAAATGATCTATATCAGCGATACCAACTTGTTGGATTAAAATTTTATTGTTATTGTTATTGTTATTTACATCAACAAATCAACAATGGTGATCAGTAGGAATCTTTCTAGGTTGAATAGAAACTTGTAGATAAGTGAATTAAGTATGAGTAATAGATATCCTCTAGTAAAACTAATTTGCTGTAAAAAATAAAATTATTTCGTATTACTTATCAAAAATAAAATAAAAATTATTTCGTATCGGAATGAAATTGACCCGTAAAAGTTGAATTGATATAGGCGAACTCAATTAGTTTTGGATCAAGGCATAATTGATTGATTGATTTTGTACACGTATAAAATGGTCAAATTATAGTTGAAAGCAAATCAAATTCCTGCAAAACAAACCAGAATCTGATTGCACTTTTTGCTCATTTCATTTACCATTAAAAATTTGGTTTGCTGATTCCTTCATACTGGTGACAGGATTAAGAAGTTGATAGACATGGAGGCACTTGGCCTATCTCGATTAGCTGTGATTGTGCTGGATATGAAAACTGACGCGAAGGGCTATTCGCTGTTGACACTGGCTCAAGTCAGGTTAGATTCTGTTTACCTATGAATTCGTTACACATTTGTCCCGATCTAAAGTTACTAGTAATACTAAAACGCATATATGGCGTCTCAAAGTGTTGGATCAACCTGACTGTTTCTCTTCATCCGTCACTAGCTCATTTCCCATTGTTTGCCAATTGCCATAGAATGTGTTTATGCACTTTATAGTCCTGATAATATAAATTGTTAATACTCACTCTCTCTCAATTTATGTGGTACTTTTCGCTTCCCGAGGTTCAAGCTGCATGAACTTTGACAACATTTTAAGATGCATTTTTTCACCAAATTCATATGAGAGAAGTTGCAACTTATAGTAGTACTTTTCTTGTAGTTTTCAAATATATAAATTTTAATATTAAAATATGAAGTTATTCTAATCCAATTAGCTTCAAAGTTTAGTCAAGTTGACTCTCGAAAAGTGAAAAGTACCACATAAATTGGTACGGAGAAGTAGCACTTTTGGTCCCTCATTTATTGATAAGTTCTGATTTTACTTTCTATGATATCTGACTAAGTATATTAAACCTTCAATTAATAAAATTGTGCACTTTTAATCCCTTTGCTAGTGGGTATTTACTTACAGATATACCATAATATTAACTGTTCCATCACTCGATTAATGACTTGTGTTATTTGTTATGTTAAGTTAGTACCATTACTCCATATTTGATGTAATATTGTTCTATAAATAGTCTAATACGACATATTTTCTATATGAAAGGACTACAAACAGACATTTTAATTAATGGAAGGTTAAATATGCTGAGTCATATATCAGAAGGACTAAAAGTTTGTCAATAATTTAAGGACCAAATGTTAAATTATTTCTATAAATAAATAGCAGAATCAGCAGTCTATCTCGCTTAACCTATGTATCTAAATTTCATGTCACCAATTTATGAGATCTCGTGCTATACATGCCATTTTGCAGAGATGAGTTCTGGGACTTGTATAAGAACTACTTTCACCAGCGGATAATGGAAGGTGCATTGCAAATATGCCTTTATGACGAAATACCAGCTAATATTAAGAGAAAGAAGAGTGACAAAGATGAGTAGGCTCTTCAGGACTATATGAGGATTCTGTACTATCGTCGTCATCCAGCCAGTTTTGACATCAAAATGTATCACAATTTTGTGGTAGAGGATATACATAAGCAGCAACTATTTAGGAACCTCTGTAGGATGTGGTTGTTTAGCTAGGTAAGCCTATCAGGTAAAAAAGGAATTCTGCGTTCAAGTGGATGTCTTTTCGAGAGATCTATGACGGAAGTTCATTTTTTTGGTGAGATATTTCTGTAGAAGGAAACAAGTGTACTCAATTAAGTTAGTCAATTTTCATGGAATGTGATTGTGAGTTGAAAATCAATGCCTAAACTTTGTTCTGTTGCCAAGTTACAGAGTGCTTAGTAGTATAGGTTTTTGCCCCGAAGTATCTCTTAATGCATCTATAGCGGTACAAGATTGATATTTTACTTTCACACTTTTAGAAAAGGTATCTACCTCCATTATACCTCTTGTTTATACATCTTTTTTAAAGTGGTATCCTCTCCTCCAAGATAATTGTCTTTGGCGTCGACTTTAAGCATCAGTTGCTTATACATCTTTTCTTGTTTGATATCTGCTTTATCAATTACCATAATTCTCAGTAGTTACATCAGCCGTTCGAGATGGTTGAAAGGCTTCATTTTGAGGTAAGTTAAGACTTTGACTCAGATGGGGGAACTTTTTCCAACTAAATAATGTACTCCGGAACTTCAATTCTCAGTTATGTTTTCAAAGATGAGTATTCAATTTGATCCATCTTATCTTTCTTTTGAGGGTTTTGTACTTCTTTTAAAACTACATTTAATAATTTTAATCATAAAAATATTTGTCTAAACTATTGTTTATCTATCTTAGCCTCACTTAATCAGCACTTTGCTAATTAGAGAGTAGGTCTAAAAAAAGTTACTTGTTATTTTTCTAACACGTCAAATATTTCAAGACAAATTTAATTTGCCAAAATGACTTATATTTTCTTTTGGAAATTGAAAATTTTATTATCAAGCCTGAAATCTGTACATCATATCACAGCTGAAAGTTGGACAACAAGTCCCAACATCAGTTATCACCTCACCACAGTACCTCAATAAACAAGCTAATCAACATGTATTCTAAACTGTCTTAGCTAAGGATAAAAGTCCAAACTTTGTAAGCATCTTCTTATCTTGACCTTCATTCTGCCTTTGTTGGAAATGTCTTGGATACAACTAAGCCTGTCAACCGGTTCAAACCGGCCTGGAACTGGCACCGGTTTGGCCAACCGACCGGTTGTCGGGTAAAAAACCAGCAATGGCCAACGGTTATGGGTTAACCGGGGCCGGTTAGCCGGTTTTGGGTTTTTTAAACCCGTAACTGGCTCGGGTTTTTTTTCAAAAAACCGGTTAGCCGGTTCAACGGCTATATTTTATTTTATTTTATTAAATCATTAAACTGTGGAGCACGGTGCTCCACAGTGTAAATATATATATATTTTTTAAATTTTTTGCTTAAATCTGGATTTTACACATAAATTAACGCTATAGTTTATTAATTTGTATATATATATATATATATATATAAGTTAAAAATATACTTGAAAATAAAAAGTATACAATCTATATTATATATAAGTTTTATATATATCAATGGTTATAAGTATTAAGAAACTCAAGATTGTATATTATTAAGTGTAGTATATGTAATATAGATTGTATACTTTTTATTTTCAAGTATCTTTTTAACTTAAGTATATATATATATATGGTTATAAATATTAAGAAACTCAAGATTGTATATTATAAGTGTAGTATATGTAACATAGATTGTATACTTTATATACAGGGACAACTACGGATATATACATTTTAAGGAGAAATATTTACGAAACGTGACGATAGTTTTATATTTACAAAACATAACATTACAAACCATATACAAAATTATTTTTGTATAAAAAATTATTTTTTTATTTTTAAAAAAAAGTAGTTTTAAATTTTTTTAATTTTTTAAAAATATATTTTTATTTGCTTTTAATTTTTTTTTCGCTAAAAAATTTATGTATGAAAGTTGTATGAAATGTGTATATCTCGCTCAAGTCTTAAAAAGTTCGCTCAAAATTTAGTGTATGAAAACGGTATGAAAAATGTATAAAATGTGTATATCTCGTTCAAGGCTTAAAAAATCCGCTCAAAATTGTGTGTATGAAAACAATATGAAATTTGTATCTCTCTCAGTCTTAAAATTTCGCTCACTTTTTCGTATATAAAGGTCATGTTAGATTTCTGTAAAATTAATACAACTACAACATTGTATACAACTTTGATACAACATTCAAGACTTAAAATAATCACTTAAATTTTTGGATATAAAATGTGTATATCTTGCTCAAGGCTTAAAAAGTTCGCTCAAATATTATGTATGAAGAATGTATGAAATGTGTATATCTCGATCAAGGCTTAAACATTACGCTCAAAATTTTATGCATGAGAATGGTATGAAATGTGTATATCTCACTCAAGACTTATAATTTCATTCACATTTTTCGTATATAAAGTTCTTATTAGGTTTCTAAAAAATTAATACAACTACAAAAACATTGTAACAACTTTCATACAATATTCAAGGCTTAAAGTTTTTGCTCATAATTTTGTGTATGAAAATTATACTAAAAATTTTACTCATACATACACATTTCATACACAAAAATTTGAGGTAATTTTTTAAGCCTTTGAGCAAAAAAAAAAAAAAATAATTAATTTTTATTTTTTAAAAAGTATAAAATTAATTTTTTTTAAAATATATAATTTTTTTTTAATTTTTTAAAAAATATATATATTCTGAAAAAAAAATAAAAAAAAAAGAAAAATCTATGAAAATCCGTCATATTTCGTAATATATCGTTATGTTTTGTAAATAAGGAAACCTATCGTCACGTTTCATAAATATTTCTCCTTAACATGTATATATACGTACTTTTCCCATATATATATATATATATATATATATATATATATATATATATATATATATACATGTTTAAGTTATATGTATTATAACTTAAGTTTATATATTTACTAACAACTTATGAGTATTATAAAATTCAAGATTTTTTTTTTTCTAAGTATATAACTTTCTATTTTATAACTTAAGTATATGTATATTATAAGTATATTCTAAATATATTGTAGGTCTATATGTTTAAGTTATATGTATTGTAACTTAAATTTTATATTTACTAATAACTCATGAGTATTATAAAATTCAAGATTATATATTTATAAATATATATAGTTTAGTTCTAATTTTTTATTTTAGAATTTAAGTAGATGTATATTCTAAGTATATTGTAGGTATATTCCTAACTTAATATGAGTAATATTAACTTGAATACTTGTAAGAATATGAACACAAATAAATAGAAGAAAGCTCAATGAGCCATATATTTTATTCATTAATGGATAACTTTTATTTGCAAGTTGTAATTTTTTTTAACTTGCAAATAATACATGAGTTCCAACTAAGTAGTACAAGAATAAAATCACATTGTTGCAAACATTTCGGTAACATCGGCCATATCATATTCATCCATTGGGATATCTTCCATGTCTTCAATTTGGTCTTCTTCACTTGCTATTAAAACTTCAATCTCTTCCTCTTCGCTTTCCACCTCCGCTAACCTTTGTTGCGCCGCTCCGATCTAATTCAATGGCGAATGCAAACTAGCACTTGCAAGCTAAATCCGGATAAGGAGTGTCTATGGTCTCCAATTTGTTGTCTTCCTTGGCTAAATGCACTTTTCGAGGCCACGATTGATATTTGAACATTAAAGATATCCCGAGCCATTCTTGCAAGTACCGGATAACTCGCCTTGTATTTCTTCCACCATGCTAAGACGTCCACTTCATCACTCATTTCCACCATTGGCTGCGTCAAATAAAAGTGAAGTTCATCAAAGTTTGCACTATTACTAGAAGGAGTAGTTATTTTACTCCAAATTCCTAAACTACAAGTTTAAACTGTGACAGCTACATCTCACATGGAAAATATTTTCGAGTGGAGGGTTTAATTCCTTTTTTATAAGGCCAACCGCCGATGTATTGTTAGAAGCATTATCTAAAGCAATACAAAGTGTTTTTTGGTAAATGTTAAAAAAGTTCATAGTAGTTGTTATTCCCTTCGCTAAAAATTTGCCGTCATGACGACCCTTTCCTTCATCATATATATAAGCTATAATTCTTTTTTGCATCACCCAACTATCATCTATCCAAAGACATGTAATAGCAAAAAAATCTAACTTATTAACACTAAGACCAAGATCGGCAGTAAGGGAAACATTACAATTTAAACAATTAAGTACATGACGCAAATAAAATCTATACCTTTTATATAAATTAATAAGATCCGCTCTACAAGTACTTCTAGGAATACCCTCAAACATTAGATTATAACTACGTTGAATATAAGTAACAAAGCCCGGCCTCGAAGGGAAGGAAAATGATAAGCTACCATTTTAGCTATCTCTACACGGACTTTCTTTGTTGTAGCTAAAAGTTTTTTCGGTATGTGGGTTTATTATTTTTTGAATACCCCTGGAACCCGTTCCCTCTTCCCAAACATCCTTATGTTTTGAACGCTAAATGACTCGATAGTGAACCCGTTCTGCCATCCTTATTAATCCTACACTTGAACACAAATGTTTTTTCGCATATATTACATGTGACTATTTCTTTCTCCCTATCTTTAGTCATATAATTCCAAACTTTAGAGGTTGGCTTACGAGCGGGTTTTGGCAGTGCATCTTGTGTTTGTGATTGTTGTGCTTGTGTATCTCCTATCAGATGTTCCGGTGATTGTGTTTTATCATCATCAACTTGATGAAAGGTTGGGCCAAATCCGTGTTCCATTACTTCGCTATCTAAAATTGAATTATTTTCACTAATGTCATAACCTATATTAGGTGTTCCACCCACAAATGTTTCATCCATATTTTCCCTCCCCCTACCACTACTACTACTACCACCAAAGAAGCCCCGTCTCTTCTTCATAATTAAATCGCAAGCAAATAAATCGCAAGAAATTAAATTGCAAGAAATTAAATTGTGAAAATTAAATTGCAAGAATTAAATTGCGAAAATTAAATTGCGGAAATTAAAGATAGAGTTGGAACGAAGGTACCAAATTGCCGGAATAAATTCCGACAATACAAACGTTGAATTGAAGGCGGCTAGAATTGCAAATCCACCAAAGCTTTGAAGCTATTTCGGATTGTTGCAAAATCTCCAACTCCACCAACACTTTATTTATATAATTGCAAAATATAAAATTGAAACTTGAAGAAAACTTTATAGTGTATAATTGAGAAAAATTGTAATTTTAAAGTGGCTAGTTGTTGCAAAATAGCTATAAATTGAGAGAAAGTGTAAAGAGAATTGGTGTGGATGAAAATAAAACGGAGAGGGGTTTATATAGGAGTGGGAGAGGGGTTAAAGTGTTAAAAATAAAAGTTTGGGGGTTAGGAGGTGGTGGGGGGCCAAAAATCTGATTTTTGGCCGTTGCCAACGGCCAATTCTGCAAATTGCTAACGGCTAGTTTGGGTAGAAATTAATTTTTTTTTTGACCGGTTAACCGGTTGGCCAACAGGTCAGGCCGGTTAACCGGTCCCAAAATTTTCAAACCGTAACTAGCCCGTCTATAATGGGTGACAGTCAACTGGTAACCGGAAATTCGGGTCCAATTACGGGGGCGGTTTAGCCGGTTCCGTTCACCGGTTACAATCGGTCCGGTTGACAAGTTTAGATACAACAACAATAACATATCCAGTATAGTCCAATCAGGTGAGTCTGAGGAGGGTAGAGTGTAGGCAGATCGTACTCTAATAATCAACTTGATTAAAACAATACTAGCATATTTCTGTTTCCCCTGAAAAAGGCTATCCGATTTTGTTTTTCAAGTCATATGTGGTAGATGCTATCAGTACACTGCCATTAAATAGCATGTTGCAAGTGGTCCACTCCAGAGGATGGAGTTCGAGAAAGAGACAATTCAACCTCTACGAATTTTTCATGCGGTCCAAGAAGTGGTTGTTTGTCCATTTCTCCCCTTTAATAGCAGTGCGTATCTATGCAAAAAAAAAAAAAAAAAAAAAAAAAAAAAAATCGAAAAACAAAATGAAAAGGGGTCATTCGCACAAATGCCCTATTTCGGGAGTGATATTTAATTTTTGTCCCTCGAATTGTTGGTCTTCAATTTTTACCCTTCGGCACTTTAAGTAAGAAAAAAGTGGCCGAGAATATCCCAGACATTCTGGGTTCGAACACTAACAGAGTTAAAAAAAAAAAAAAAGTTCCCAAGGCAAGATTTTCATAGAAACTATGCCTTGTCCGGCATAGTTTTGTAGAAATTAAGTTCATACAAACTATGCCTTGTCCGGCATAATTTTTAGAAATTAAATTATCCTACAGAACTATGTCTTAAGGCATAACTTTGTCCCGAATAGGCATAGTTTCAATGAAAATCTTGACTTGCAAAATTATTATTTTTTTACTCTGAGGGGGTTCTAACCCAGAATGGCAGAATTTATGGTTTCATAGACCAGCAAATAAGGATACTTTGGCACATAAATTTCATTCAATGAGAACTAGGAACAGAAAGTAAAGACCGAGGGACAAAAATTAAAGACCAGTCCATATTAAGGACAATCCGTGCAATTTTTTGAATAAAAAGTTCTGGTTGACTCCTCATGCTTAAGAGGCTTTTTTTTCCCGGAATATTATGTCCTGAACTAAAAGGGGATGTAACCAACAAATTTCCGGGTCTTAGAAAAAAAATAATCAAGACAGGAAAATTGAGTAACAAAATGTAGTATTTTGATTTCATGAATGTTGAGTGTTACAATCTCTATATAATCCTCTGATTCTCCAACAATAATGTAAACTATGTTGAAACTTGAATTTGATTTAGATTCAAGGGCTTCAGCAGCTTAATCTTGAATCTTCGTATTTGAATTTGGACTTAGATTATTTGCCACGAACAAGTAACTTGATCTTGAACGCCTTAATATTTGTCTTCGTTCTTAATCTTGAACTTGAACTTGAACTTGAACTTGAGCTTGAACTTGAACTTGATCGCTTGGATGCTTGAACTTGTAGCTTGTAGAGAAATATGTAGACTTTGATCCACGAGCTCTCTTCTTGCTTCTTATTCTTAATTCCTCCTCCTTTGTGAGTTATGAGGGCCCCTATTTAAGGGAAGGTGTAGTTTTGTGATTTGATTGGCCAAAACATGTCATCCGTACACTTGGCATGATTTCATTGGCCCATTAATTTGACTTGGATTGCCACCTCACTTGACATGTGGCATGAGCCTGAATTTTAAGATGGGCTTGGACCTTGGGCTATCAAAGTGAGCTCATTATTTGGAGCCCAACTAAATAGACTAACCCAATGTATTTAGGATTAGATGAATAACCCAATCATATTAGCTACATTATTTGAACTATTTTCTTGAATTTAATATAATCCAAATTAATTTATGGATTTATATCCAATAAGATTTAAATGTCTACAAATGCCCCTTACTTCAAGACTTATCATGAAATGAAATTATTAAATTCTCATGATTAGACTTGAAGTATCATGAAAAATATAATATCATTATTTTGTTGCGGAGGATTTACGTTCCCATGCACAATGTTAATAAGGATTTCTCCTTTGATGACTTTGTCCTATTGAAAAAAATCCATGTAAACTTATGTGACCATGTTATCTGAAACAACACGTGAGACAAAATACATAGAGAAGTACTATGAATCCGCGACTTAAGTAGCACAAAAAATAAAAAGTTGAATCAAACTAGTGCAAAAAAAAAAATACATTAGTAGTATTCACGCACGAATTTCGTGCGTGAATGAGGAACCATAAATCACCCCTCTTCCCCACCAGATCGCGACGTCTCCCTCCCCACCCGCCATTAACCCCATTTTTTCGGTGGTCCCACCCCCTTAAAACTATAATTTCGTGTTATTTTTCAATCCAAAACTCAATATTCTTGGTATATTGAAGTGTAGGAACAAGTTTCTAAGGTTGGATTTCGAATAGAGCGGCGTATAACACATTTCAAAAACTCAAAAAAAGCTTCAATCTAGGTATTTCACTTGAATTTTATATTACATTGTTAAATATATTATTACCCTAAGCATGGTCATTGTATAACTGTGGTGGATTACTCGTTTTGCTTTTTTTTTTTTTTTTTTTTTTTTTTTTGCGTTTTTGGGCAGTCCGTGCACTGTTGGGACTGCCCATTTTTTTTTATTTGTTTATCTATTGTTAATTAGTTAATTATTTATTGCTTGTTTATTTAGTATTTGTTAATTATTGGATTAGCGACTTAAGTATTTATTAATTGTTAGACTAGCTATTTCAATTGTTAGACTGGCTAATTATTTATTTTGTTTTTGTTAAGCCAATTGTTTATTTGTTAATAGTTTCTTAATTGTTTCATTAGTTAATTAATTGTTTATTTGTTAAATATACGATAATAATTTATTAATTTTTTGATTAGTTACTTAATTGTTTATTTATTAAATATATGATAATAACTTGTTAATTATTTGATTTGTTAGTTATTTGTTTATTTATTAATTATTTATACTAATTGTATCCTAACTAATTGTTAATTATTTGACTCATCTTTATATTTTAGGAATGAAAACCCTTAGTTTAGGATTCATAACCCGTAGCTTAGGATTGAAAACCCTTAATATAATTTTCTATAAAAGATTACGTAACTAATATTACTTGTTAATGATTTATTTAAAATACGTAAAACAGATGGGTCACCACAATCTTTAATAAAATTTTCAATAAAAGATTACATAACTAATACTAATACTACTTGTTAATGATTTATTTAAAATGCGTAAAATAGATGGATCACCACCCTCTTGATCCGGCCCTTCGACCGAGATTACGTATCTTCACCCGAGCATGGTCGCAACATATATGGACATCCGACACAGGCCCCGAGTCTCGGTCCGTACCCGGTTGGGGGACTCAACATGGGAGATCTTAGTCGCCGCCCCCACATCCTCGTATCCTGGATATACTACGTCGGAGCGGTATCTACCGGTGCGTCGAAGTTGGTCGGATACAGCACGATAGGTCGCTAGTGACGGCCTTGATTAAGAGGTGGCGACCGGAGACGCACACATTTCATCTCCGCACCGCGAGGCTACCATTACCACTTCGGGATGTGGAGGTCATTTATGGGCTGACAAAGGGTTGATGGACGCCCATTGTATATTGAGGAGCCTCGTATGTTTGCCGCCTTACCGGATGAGTTGATTAGGCTCACCGGTTTGCGCTCGGATGGTCATATTTTCGGCCGTAGTCGGCTTTTGTTGTCGGCCCTTTACGCTCGCTTCGCCTCGCGGACATCATCATCCGATTGGAGAGGACACGCCTCGGGGGCGATGTTGATCGACGTGCGCGTCTATACCTACTCATCATATTCGGGGCCATCCTATTCCCGAACACTTCGGGTTCGCATATGAGCTTGAGGTATCTTCGGTATATCGACGATCTCGCCGAGATAGGATGTTATAGTTGGGCGCCGTGCTTTGGGCTACATGTATCAAGGATACTCGCCGATGTTCTATGGGCACGAGGGTAGAGGTCCCCCGCATTTTGCTCGCTCCTTCGGTTATATATTTAAGTGTGTGTAATTATACACAAAATATATTTTTTTAAAACGACGACTGATAATTTTTTTTTAATTGACTATATCAGATATGGGTGTGGACTAGGTTGAGACCTTTTCAGCCCATACCAGCTGACCCTCCCGCTGACTATCTTACTGTCCCGATGCCATACGCGCGGAGATGGTCGCGAGGCGTACGCCGACGTGTGGAGACGCACCACAGCCTTCTCCCATTTAGGGATCAGCTAGACCGCATGACGGCGCAGACGGTATGTTCATATTTTGGATTCACACGCTAGACCACATAACTACTATTTTAGTCTTATGTTGTTAACTAGTTCAATTCTTTTTACGAGGCTTTTATATGGACATAGTATGATCATATTTTGGATGAGTGCCGGCGTTTTGTAGGGGCGATCGGTCGGCACGTATGGATGTCGCGGTGTCCATTGATACATATGGATATCGTTGAGTATCACGCGCCCGACCGCGTGTTACGGCAATTGGGTATGTACGGGAATATGCCGCGGCTACGGTTTGGGAGCATGACCAGCGCTATACGAGGGACGAGCGCGCGGGCATCGATGATGCGTGGCGACTCCATATGCGACGACGGGTCCATGGTTGGGATGTGAGGATGGCGAGCCTAGCGGTGGTCGGACATGACACTCCCATCCATGTGTGTACATGGAGTGGTACATACGGATCACTCGAATCATTATTGGCAACCCCTCTGGCGTCGTCCGGATGGCTTGGGATATGTAGCTCTCGCGGAGCGTACGAGGCGGCCCAGTAAGTTTTATTAGTCCTAAACTTAAACCATCGTCTTATGTACTACTTTACAAATTTATTAAATTGTTAATATTTGCAAACATATGCAGGTACGGACCGTTCGGACGATGCGCTATGAGAGCAACGCCGTGCGGAGTCCCGGGAACGGCGGAGTATGCGGCACGGATGATTGAGCTTGCCGAAGGCCCCGGTATAGAACGGGCACATGACTTTGAGCGTCTCCGTGAGCGTGTTCCGGTGCCCCGCACACAGGGCGACGGTGGCCGTGGTGTAGGAGCCGGTGGCCGTCGCGAGGTGGTAGGGGTGGCGCGGTGATGAGTTTTTGAGGTGGTAGGGCTTTCGCGCGGTTTCGGGGTTTGGGTGTAAGTTTTTTGAACTTTCACGCACGAAATTTGTGCGTGAGGTGGAAAAACATATCTAACCTTTCACGCACGGAAATTTGTGCGTGAAAGTGTATTGTTTTACCCTTTCACGCACAAATTCCGTGCGTGAAAGTATAATTTTTTTTTTTCACTTTCACGTACAGATTTTAGGGTTTAGGTTGAAGTTGTTCCACTTTCACGCACAGATTTTGTGCGTGAAAGTGTACAATACTATTTTTGCACTTTCACGCACAAAATCTGTGCGTGGAAGTGCGGCAATCTCAACCCTTCGAGGTACATTAGTTGCGCGTTTTGTATTGCGCACCAATTTAATGCGCACTATAAGTATTGATTTGACAATACATTACCCATGACAATTTCAGGAATCTATGACACATAAATGCTTGATTTGACAATACGTTGCTGTATTTTTTGACCGTTTTGTATTGCGCACCAATTTAATGCGCACTATAAGTAATGATTTGATAACACACCACGCATGACAATTTTAGGAATCTATGACACATAAAGGCTTGATTTGACAATACGTTGCTGCATTATTTGCGCGTTTTGTATTGCGCACCATTTTAATGCGCACTATAAGCATTGAGTTGACAACCCATGACAATTTCGGGAATTTATTTAACTTGAAGGCTTGACGAGTGAAAAACTCATCAATTGCATAGGCCTAAGTCTTACAAGTCATAAAAAAAAATCAAACTTCATTCAAAAAATGTCTCGAAATGCTTCGCGTGTTAAGGTTTCACTATTTTGGGATGGAGATATCGTCGAGGATAATTACTCCATTCGTTATAGTATCAAACCAAAAGCCCATGTTAAATTTCCAACAACTTTAAGTTATGAAACACTAGTCGATTACTTGCACGAAAGAATGAAAACTACACCCACCGAGTTTGGAATCTCGATAGCGCGGATATCCACAAACAATATCAAACGGTGTAGTGCGTTATGGCATGCACAATATCAACGATGATGAATCTTTGAGTGATTATTTGGGATCGCCGGAAGAATATCGTGATTTAGTATTCATTAATGTTCTTGAGATGTATGTTGAAAAGATACCTCGGGAACAAGTCCCCTCGAAGTCCAGCCTATTCATGGTAACAACTTGGGGACTTTAGTTCTTATGGAGACATTTTGAGTGGTCAGTCTTGTTTGGAAAATCTAAACAATTTAATCAAGCTCGCAATGAAAATTGGTAAATATGGTTTTGTTATATTATTATTATATGTAGTAGCATGTGTTTGTTGTATGAATTGGTAAATAACCGCTTTTCAAATCTTTATAGGAACTATTCTCAAAACTCACCAAAGGGTACCAAATATGGATGTTGGTCAATCTTCTCGGTTCGGTGGAGTTGATCATTCTCCACACCATGACGAAGTGCTTATGAACAACGATGTTCATCACCTTGATATTAAATTATCTATATATATGTATGATGTTGGTATTTAAAATATGTTACTTTTCATGTAGGAGGATGAATGCACTTAATAATGAAGATTTTCCTAATTATTATGAGTCATCATCATGATGACGATGAAATAACTAATAATGCGGGAGGTAACCGATGATGAAGACGATGATGATGTTCAAGTTGGTATGACCAACAATATTCCTCAAAGCCAAAACCAACAACAACCAATGCACCACCACGTACCACCACGATGGTTGAAAACCCGAACACCGAAAGCCAATTCGGTGGCATTCTAACAATATCCCTTATCTTGATAAACAACGGGTCGTGATGATGCATTTGTCTTCACAAGAGAAGATTATGATAGTCGCTTAAAAACACGGATTGAACCTAAGGATCTCAACAAAGATCGATGCTACCTTGCAAAGGGAATGTTGTTCGCATCAAAAAAGCTTTGCAACGAGCCGTCAAAATTTATTGTTTTAAGGACATGAGAGAGTTTAAGGTTGATCGGTCCAACCTCAAAGATATGGAGGCTAGTTTGTAGACGACGGTATCAAGGCTGAGTGGTTGCTTCGGGAATTGTTAAGCACGATGGTATGTGGGCTATCCAAAATTTGCGAAAGACACACTTGTGATATGGAAGAAAATCGAGCGAGATCATTATAATTTAGATACAAACATGATTGCTCAAGTGTTACTTAAAGACATTGCCGAAACGCCAAGGTAACTTATCCTACCTAGTACATTATATGTCTTATATCAATTGAAAGATTATTACTAAAAGTTGTTTGTTTAAACTTGTGCAGGTTCCCCATTAAATATTGTATTCGAAACGTTCAAGCCGTATATAGTAAAACTATAAGCAACAAAAAGGGATTTCTCGGGCGTAGACGCGCTTTTGAGATGGTCTTTGGAAATTGACATACTTTTTCGATCGACGCAAGGTATATGGCGGCTCTACAACATTTTAATCACGATAGTTGTAGAGTGGCGACTTATAGAGGTAAAATCTTCAACTTCGTATTTTGGACATTCAAACCATGCATTGATGGTTTTGCTGAAACCGGCCCGGTGATATCCATAGATGATACGCGTGTATATGGTGCCTACGACATCAAGCTCTAATTGCAATAGGAATGGATGCCAATGGGTCAATATTTCCTCTTGCTTTCGCAATTGCCGCTAACGAGAGCAATGACACACAGGATTTTTTGACCCATTTGAAAACTCATGTTATTAAGGATCGTACCGGCATGCGTCTTTGTCGATCGTCATAAAGGCATATTACACAATATGGATAATTTACGGGGGGCGACCTCCCTTTGTTTACCATCGATATTGTTTAAGGCACTTGAAGGCGAATTTGCAATCAACGTTTCACAATGGCACTCTAAAAAAATTGATGTGGGGGGCTGCGATGGAGCATCAACAACGAAAATGAGGTCGCAAAAATGGATCGATCGGGTCGGTGAGTGAACCCGCATACGTTTGGTTGATGAAGCTCGATGTTGAAAAATGGACGCTTCGTGCGATGGAGGAAAAAGATGGGGCATGCTTACAACAAACGACTCGGAGTCTTTCAATGGCTTGCTTTGAAATCTGCTCGAGGACTACACACCGCAATGGTGAGAATGACTTTCAAACGAGTGGTGGAGCGATTTGTTGTTAGGACAAAGCGAGCCGGGCGATATTAGCCGACGGCGGGACATGGATGCCAAAGCCCTTCAAAACTATGGAGCATTATAGACAAAAATGTGAGCGTCACCAAATGACCAGAGTATGACCCAATTCAACATGTGTATGAAGTTAGGACGGGTTATTATAACGGTAAGGGTGGAAACGTGCGTACGAAGTTTATGGGGCAACAAGAATATGCACTTGTGGTAAGTGGCAAACGTACCACGTACCGTGTTCTCATCTTTGTCAAGTGCTTCGAGAGAATGAGAAAAAACGGTAACAAATTATGTGGCGGGGGGAATACAAGGTCCAAAGTTACCTTAGAGCATATTAGGCCAATTCCACCCCGGTAATGAAGCTTATTGGCCAAACGAGCCGTTTTCGATGGTTGCTAACAAGGATTACATTAGAAAATTGGGCATTAACTCACGGAGTCGTAGACCCAATCAAATGGATGTTAGTGAAAGAACTTACTCTCGCAAGTGCTCTATATGTAAGCAATATGGCCACGACAAGCGTTCGTGTGGGCAACAAGGTCGTGGTAGTACAAGCACGTCTCGGTAATAGAGCCTCTAGAACTTGAAGATTGTATTGTTATTGTAATTTATTATTGTATTGCTTTGAATTAGTATTGTAATTAAATGGAATGAATTATTTTTTAATTAGTATAAACCTCTCGTATTGGATGAATTATTATTAAAACACTTAAATCAAAACCCTATAAATATTACAAGTTTCAAAACTTGCTTGGGCACTTTAGAACCCCTAAAACGACGATCAAACGTTTAGGTGGACTTGATGTAATGAGCCGACATTGTTGTACGCAAAAAAAGATTTTAAGTTTTATATAAAATATTTATTTTTTGTAATTTTTAAATATGACTAATCTTTGCCCAAATTATGGAAAAAAACGTTTTTGGAAAGGTAACCCAAAAAAAAAAAAAAAAAGCGATTCGAACATTCACGCACGAAATTCGATGCGTGAAAGGAAATCAAGCTGTATTTTTGCGATTTGGTCCTTTCACGCACGAATTTCGTGCGTGAATACTACTAATGTATTTTTTTTTTTTTTGCACTAGTTTGGTTCAACTTTTTATTTTTTGTACTACTTAAGTCGCGGACTCGAAGTACTACACTTCCTTATTCAAAGAATGTGATCAGGTGGGCCCCATAGATCTTTGATTCGTGTGACATGAAAAAATAGACGAATGACATGGAGCCATGTCATGTTACCTGTTTTTTTTTTTTTTTTTTTTTTTTTAAAACATAAGCCATGTCAACAAAAATAATTAATTTTAACAAAAAATCTATTTAAATAATTAAAAAAAATTGAAAAACCCAACCCATCCTCTCCGATAGCCCACCTCGCCGCTGCCGCTGCATTCTTGCATTGTCTCCTCGCCGCTTTCTTTTAAAATTTTTAATCATTAAAAATTAATTTTAACAAAAACTCTATTTTAAAATCTATTTAAATAATTAAAAAAAAAATTGAAAAACCCAACCCATT
>NC_081349.1:47328865-47433215 GCF_029784015.1 Lycium ferocissimum | reverse complement strand
CGAGCTATCAAAGTGAGCTCATTATTTGGAGCCCAACTAAATGGACTAGCCCGATGTATTTAGGATTAGATGAATAACCCAATCATATTAGCCACATTATTTGAACTATTTTCTTGAATTTAATATAGTCCAAATTAATTTATGAATTTTTATCCAATAAGATTTAAATGTCTACAGGGGAATTTGCAGGATTGCACTTCGCTGGGGGTGGTCTTTAAATTCGCTTTAATCCGGCGCATTTGCAAAATTTCGCATTGCGATTTTTTTTAATAACTCTAGCCATGGTTTGACCCACAATCTTGGAGTGTTAGGTGAGGGGTGAAATTTAAAGACCACCAATTTGAAGGGCAAAAATTAAAGACCACCCCAAATAAAGGCAATCCGTGCGAAAAAAAGAACTAAAAGTTCCAGCCATTTTCTAACTAATGGACTTTTAATATGTTGGGAGAAGGCCTCCTTAATTCTTCCTTATATTATTCCCCAATCCAATACATGTACAACACTGATCTGCTCTAACCTTAGTTGCCATGTGAGATATTGCTGATAAAGGGAGTCTCTTTTCTTTTTATCTTTAGTACAAAAAGGATTTTGAACTTCATAATTGTCAAATAAACTTGAAATCAAAATTGGAATGAAACTGTTACAAGTTACAACACATAACTGGACATCCAGTTTGAAAGACATGTTAAAAATGGAAATATAAAGAACATAGAGGATAATCATGTTTAGTAGCGAAAGTTTTTGTTGTCTTTAGCCTGAAGTACCAATAAACTGCATCAAATATACTCAAAAAGCCTTAGAATGTTGCAAAATTCCTTCTTAAGATGACATATTTCTTCTACTAAGTAGAGTAGATATGAAATCATCCAATGCTTTAACAGAAGAGCCCTTAACATTCCCCTCTTCTTTAACAGCTCCTCTAATACACATCCCAATTTCATTAGCCTTTTCCTTCATTTCTTTCCCTTTTCCATTTTTACCCAAAACAATGTCAACCACTTTCTTCACATCCTCTTTTTCAACAACACTTGAAAACCCTTTAGTTAACTCAACGCAAACCCCCATTTCTTCCATTAACATCTTTGAATTAAATGCTTGTTCAGCAGCCAAAGGCCAACTAATAATAGGCACCCCTTGGCTCAAACTCTCCAATACCGAATTCCATCCACAGTGAGTCAAGAATGCCCCGGTTGAATTATGACTCAAGATTTGCAATTGGGGTGCCCAAGATTTCACTATTAGACCTTTTTGGCTCTTTAACATTCTTTCTTGATACCCTTTTGGTAACCATTCAGATCTAAACTCACCTTTTATGTCAAATCCAATAGGTGGCCTAATCACCCAAATGAATGGAACTTCACTTTCTTCCAACCCCAAAGCCAATGCCATCATTTGAGAAGTACTAATTGTGTTTTGTGAACCAAAAGATATGTAAAGAACAGAGCTTTGAGGATGTTTGTCCAACCAAGAAATACATTTTTCAGGTGACAATCCATGGTCTTTTCCAATTCTTGGTTCAAAGATTTGATCTTTATCACCTTTCTTGAGAATAAATTGTGGAAGCAAAGGTCCAATACACCAAACAGGAAGTTTAGTCAAATTCTTGATTGCTTTTATTCCCATAGGTTCAATTTCCTCAACACTATTACACAAAAATCCTAAAGAATCAAAAGAAGGTGACAACAAAGATTTCAACACTTTAGACCAAGGGTCATTACCATTTGCTGATTTCATAAAAGGATGAAGTTGATTAACAGAAAAAAGAGAACAAGAATCATCAAATCCTGGCATTTTAAAAACACCATCAATAGCTAATAAGTGTGGAAGATTTAGCCATATTGATAAATATGCTGCTGTCCCATATGCACCAGCAGTAGTAAAACTTACATGAAAAATACCACAAGATTTTGCAACTTCACTAGCAAATCCCATAAATGTATCAGATATTATACAAAGTGGAGACTTACCATCTGTTTCAATAATCTCTAAGATCAATTTTTTAAGTGGATCTTTAAGAGAGAATGTAGAATTGAAAATTGTCACCATGTCTTTTAAAGGCAAGGCTTCTGTATTTTCTGTATTGGGTGGTAAACCATGATCAGAACTATTATAAGGTAGTGAAACTAAAGAAATATTATTTGGATTTTGTATTTGTTGTGTTGAATCTTTGGCTATGGTGGAACTAAGATATTTGATATTAAAAGGGGTACTAACTATGGTGATTTTGTAGTTAGTTCTTTCTTGGATTTTTTTGGCTAAGGCTAAGAAAGGAATCATATGGCCAATTGCAAGAAATGGAAACATTACAATATGTTCTTGAGGGTCTCCCATTTTTTTCCACAAATTATAGGAAATTGTGGAAATTTTATAAGGACAAGAAGAGCTAGAAGGATATGTATAGAGTGAGAAGAAGGCAGAAAACAAATTGGATTGTGTTTATGGGGACCATTCCAAAGTAAATATATTACATTAAAGCCAACCTATTTTTGATTTCTTAAATGATGGCCACTGTTACTTCGCACAGGAGAATCAGTTCTTTTATTAAAGTTCAGCAGTATATTATATGAGTTGGGCAAAATCTTAAAAAGTCGAAAATTGACAAGATAGAATTCATCTCCCTAGCCTAAGAATCATAATTCATTCCTTAAGAATAATTAGAAAATTCACTTAATAAAAATTGAAAAGTTGGTTTGTATAAATATTAAAAAAAAGAGAGTAAATACCTTACACCCATAGGTGTTTATTAAAAGGAGCATTTGAGTATATGTACTAACTTTTATTATGTTAAAATGATACAAGTATTTAATTGGATACGAAGTTTGAAAAATAAAATATTGATATACAGACAAAGTATATTAAATGCATTTGGAGTATCCTAGGTTGATATCTTTGATATTGATGTCAAAAAACATGTCAATTTTAGAATGATTTTAGGTAGTATATGCTGTCAATAAATAATTCTTAGATTATCCGGTTATCTTTACTCGTTATAGCCGGTGACATATCTTAATTGAAAATTTTAAATCACATTTTTAAACATATTTTACGTGTAACTATCCTATGAATGACTTTATTGTAAAAAGTATTTCACACCGATAAGTGTATAATTTCAGAATATGTTGTACTTTATTAAAGTTGAAGTGCAATGGTATTTCGGAAGATATTTGCTATGTTAGGGGCATATGAAGAATTTAGAGTTCCTTGTGGAAAAAATGTATCGATATCACATACGTGGATAAATGGAGTTCTCAAATTCCTTGTGTGCCATGTTCACATATGCCCCACACAGTAGGTGCGTATGCCATGAAGTATTTGGTTTTAGGTAGGTCATGACTTCTAGAAAGTCCTATAGGAAAGTGGCATGAAATCTGTTTTTTGTAAAAAATTATAGATCTGACATTTATTCTTGAGACTCTAGAAAATTACACCATAAGTCACGATATTATAATTAAGCACACAAATAGCATAATTTTTTCACTTCATCAAAAATAACACTATTTATTACATTTATACATGTTGGAGAAATATTATAAGAAAAAAAAATTCCCCTAAATGAGGGAGTATCATTTATCCCTCTTGTTTAACGGATAAACCCTTTGTTTTATTATTATCTCTCTTCTTTAATCGATCATCTATATTTCTCACTCCTATCTCTTCTTCAACCTATGCTTTCTCCATCTGCAATTGCTTATCTCTCCATTCATTTCCATTTTTCTTTCTTGATTGCTTCAGGTTACAGAAAATTTATGCTAGACAAAATATAATTAATGTATTGGTAATCATCCGCATATACAATATAATACCTTCAATATATAGAGTATAATTTATTATACAATGTATAATAAAATTGTACGATGCTATAAAATTATATATAATGTATAATCAAATTATGTAAGTTATATCTAATTTATTATAAAAGGTGTAATAAATTATACGAATATTATTCCATGTATAACATTTTTATTATACTACATAAAATAAAAACTAACATTAAAATTATTGTACTCCTGTACCCCACCGTGTTAAATGAAAATTGTGATTTTATTTTTCATGGAACAATGAAAGAAGATGAGAATATGAAGTAAAAAAGGTAAGGAACAAATATTTCAGAATATGGAGGAATTGAGGTATGAATCCGTAAAAAAGTAGTTATTCCATGAACGAAAAAATTGGGATTGGTGTTATTCACGTCTAAGTTTCCTTATATATAACAATTTGATTTACTATAAAACACTTAACTTGCCATGTAATGTTTAATAGCATTTACCTGCTAAAATTATGTAAATATTATTATAGTATTGTCTACTTACGTTTTTTTCCCTTTATTCTTCTCACTAGTTTGGGATAGCCCATGTTGAGCACAGACCCAATAACATGAAATGGGTAAATAGTGACTTTGTGAACCGTTAATCAATCTTTAGTTAAGTTTTAGCCACTTTTAATGTGAACTACTCCCTCCTGATCAAAAAAAGAGTTCACTTAGCCATTTACACACTCCTTAAGAAAATACTAACTCCTAGACAAACATAAGTAATTTGACTAAACTGCCCCTAATTAAATAGACATTGAGATTTGATCATATAACACTTAATAGGGGCAAATATGGAAAAACAAGGTTAATTCTTTCTTGATTTGCTAAGTGGACTTTTTTTTTAATCCAAGAAAAAAAGGCTAAGTGGACTCTTTTTTTTAATTTTTTTTTATCCGGAGGGAGTATCATTTAAACAATCATATTCCTAAATTAAAACACAAAAAATCTAATTTTTTTATGCAACTTAAAATATAAGGGCTCCAGAAAATGTTCCTGGAGTTGAAACTGGCATGACTCAAATTATACTTGAGAAAAAAGTTTAAGATGTGCAGTTTAAATTTCAAAAAAAGAAAAAAAAAACATTGTGGAATGTTTATCAGTTTAAACTCTGAAATTTGAGTTTACTTTTATAAGTTCGAACTCTATATTTTTTTATGTAACTCTATGACGTAACGCTCGGAGTTTCAACTGTGTGTTTGAACCCCAAAGACACAATCTAAAAGTTCATTTATCGAAAAGATATTTGTAAGCTTATTCGAATTGTAGGACACAATCAGAGGGTTTCAATTGACGTTATCCTTCAGTTCAAACTTAAATATTCTATCATTTAATTCATGATATCTCTTTTAAAACTTTATCATTATTTCGCATTATGATACCTCTATGAAACTCCATAATAAATTCGTGGAAGCAGTGATGATCATTGCACAAATCAAATAAAAAAATCATGGTGCTTCATCCAACATCAAGTCCCCAGCCAGTTGCTAAGTTCATTTCAAATAATTAAACTTCTTTCTGAATTGTAAATTCAATCCAGTGATCAACTTCAGTCGTGGAGTTTCGTAGAAACTAATCCGACAAAATCGATTAAACAAAAATAACAAAAAAGATGCCTCCAATTGTTCCATTGAAATATTAATCACTGCAATGTACACTGTGATATAGAACCACATATTACAATTTTCTACAGATAAAGTTAAGACGCTCTAGGAGAGGGATTAAATAGTCAAACAATAAAAAAAGTTTACAAAGAAGGTACAGTAATTTTTTTTTTCTAGCCATTGATCACGCAATTAGCCATTAATATTTTTTCTAATTTGACACAAGTAGCCTCCTTCCAAAATCAAGACTCCAATGAAGATAACTAAATAATTGCATCGGCCCCATGTTTTGGAACCCGCGATTCAGAGACAAAAAAAAAAAAACCAAACTAAACTAAAAAAAAAAAAAAAAAAAACATAAATAGGATTCACGACTAATTTAGTGCGCGAAAGGACCAAACCGCAAAAATAATAGTTGCAGCCTTTCACGCACAAAATTTGTGCGTTGGTCGAGGCCTACATTTTGCTCAGACATTTGTCTCTTCTTTTGCTCTCTTTCCTTGCACCATCTTCAACCATTATTTTTATATTCGTCTCTTTCCGTTTTCCTTGCTCTCTTTCCTTCATTTTCTTCTTCTTATTAATTACTTTTCCTCCTCTTTTTTTTTTTTTTTTTTTTTTTTTTTTTAAGGTGAACAAATAAATGAGTCCTTTTTTTTTTTTTTAAGTCAATCAAAAGAATAAAACACATATAGATTTTTTTGACGGTGCACCTTTTATTCTTTTTTAATTCTTCTTTCTCGTTTTCCGTTATTATTCCGCTAGATCTTGGTCTATCTAATATCAAGTTGATTTACCTTTCTCTCGTTTCATCGTGTATAGTTCATTTTGGGGTCCCAACCAAAATGACTCAATAAAAAATCAAGTGAACCAAAAATACCCCAATAAAAAAAAAGTTACTGAGACTGGAGAGTTGCGATAACTCGCTTTTAGCTAAGATTTTACTACGCTAAAGATTTTTTTGCATATAGCGCAAGATATTTATCGCGCTATAGCTAGCACCGAAGAAAAAAATCTGCAAACTTAAATATTTTTTTCATACTTTCGAATTAACGATTAGTCGCGTGTCAAGATTCCAAACATTACTATTTTATAGAATCGATATTTTTTTTCGCGCACAATAATGCAGGCCCAATACATAAGATACATAGACGTTCGGATAGTCATTTTAGGGGTGAAAAGGGTCCGAAGTAGTTTTGTTTGAAAAAACAGTGTTTTTCATACTTTAACCAACGATTAGTCGTGTGCCAAGACTCGAAACGTCAATATTTTATATAGAACCCGATATTTTTTTAAGCGTACAATAATGTAGGTCCAATACATCAAGGATACATGCACGTCGGATAGTACTCGTTTTAGGGCCGTTGAAAAGGTGCCCGAAGCGCAGTTTTGTTTGAAAAACTTAAAGGTTTTTTTCCATACTTTGACCAAGCGCAAAGTTATGACCATCTAAAGTTTGACCACTTTACAAAACTAGTTTTTCACCTTATATTTTTTAGAATTAGATTTATATTCAAAATAAAGTTATGTCTTGATTAAAAAATAATACGCTTAAATCAAAACCTTAAAAAATAAAACACTTAAACCTTAACAAAACTTACTTCGGCACTTTTTAACCCCTAAAATGACTATCCGAACGTCTATGTATCCTTGATGTATCGGGCCTACATTATTGTACGCAGAAAAAATATCGTGTTCTATATAAAATATTGACGTTTAGTCTTGACGCACGACTAATCGTTGGTCAAAATATGAAAAAAAACACTAAGTTTTTCAAACAAAACTTACTTCGGCACCTTTTCAACCCCTAAAATGACTATCCGAACGTCTATGTATCCTTGATGTATTGGGCCTACATTATTGTACGAAAAAAATATCGAGTTCTATATAAAATATTGACGTTTCGGAGTCTTGACACACGATTAATAGTTGGTCAAAGTATGGAAAAAAAACACTAAGTTTTTTCAAACAAAACTTATTTCGGGCACCTTTTCAACCCCTAAAATGACTATCCGAACGTCTATGTATCCTTGATGTATTGGGCCTACATTATTGTATGCAGAAAAAAATATCAGGTTCTATATAAAATATTAACGTTTTGGAATCTTGACACACGACTAATCGTTGGTCAAAGTATGAAAAAAAACACTAAGTTTTTTCCAAAAAAAAAAAAAAAGTTTACCAAATTTTTTTTCTTCAGTGCTAGCTATAGCGCGAAGAAATCGCGCTATGCAAAAAAAAATAATTCTTTAGCGGAGTAAAATACTGCGCTAAAGCAGTTAACGGCTCCGTCTCCGTAACTTTTTTTTTTTTTGTTGGGGTATTTTGGTTCACTTGATTTTTTATTGAGTCATTTTGGTTCCGACCCCAAAATGAACTATACACAAATGAAACGAGAGAAAGATAAATCAAACAAAAGGTATTAGATAGACCAAGATCCTAGCGAATAATAACAGAAAAACGTAAAAGAAGAATTAAAAAAGAATACAAGGTGCACCGTCAAAAAATCTATATGTGTTTTCAATATTCTTTGATTCTCAACTTAAAAAAAAAAAAAGGACCCATTTATTTGTTCACCATAAAAAAAAAATTAAAAAAAAAGAGGAGGAAAAGTAATTAATAAGAAGAAGAAAATGAAGGAAAGAGAGCAAAGAAGAGAGCAAGGAAGAGACAAATATCTGAGCAAAATGGTTGAAGATGGTGCAAGGAAAGAGAGCAAAGAAGAGACAAATATCTGAGCAAAATGGTTGAAGATGGTGCAAGTAATTAATAAGAAGAAGAAAATGAAGGAAAGAGAGCAAAGAAGAGAGCAAAGAAGAGACAAATATCTGAGCAAAATGTAGGCCTCATTCACGCACAAAATTTGTGCGTGAAAGGCCAAATTTTTGCAACGGCTTTTCCTTTCACGCATAAATTAGCGTGAATCCTATTTATTTTTTTTGTATTAGTTTGGTGCTCAACTTTTTTTTTTTTTTTAAAAAAAAAAAAAGTCCATGTTCCATGTTTTGTCCCCAACTTTTGAAAATTGCGGCTAATTGAGTTCTGGCCCAAGACTCCAGAGAACTCCAACACAAGGCCAAAGAGAAATTATGAAGAAAATTGAGCCTCTTTAAGCCAATTAAATCAAGGTGTCCTACCTTTTATTCATCAGGTACAAAAGTCTGCAGCACACAAAAAAAAGTTAAATGTCTGAAATACCCTTGAAACAGCTAGTTAATTCCAAGGATAGATGTGGTAATTATCATAAGATTTTTGTTTTTATGACTATTAGAGGAAAAGTACAATGCCAAGAGCTTAGATGTACAATCTGATGATGCAAACTCAAAGGTGAAATCCTATTATGCCCTTGACCAGGGTTAAACAAAGAGTTCAACTGTTGGCTCTATATGGGTAGTAAGTAATTCAGGTTATACCGTAATCTTCGATCAAGTAATAAATCAAATTCATAAGAAAAAAAATCTTTTACATTGATATTGTTGGGCTAAATCAGTTCAAAAATAGTATGGTGTGATATTGTTCGTCTTGGTTCAAGTTCACATGAATTTTTACAAAAGGTCTCACACTATTAAGAGTATTCAACACCTTTTTTTAATCAATAGGATCGGGCCCTATGCTATCGCTCACCGTTTCTATACTCGTCTTGCCGAATGGGCAATTCGCAGGAGTGCCCTTATTTTGGGGTGGTCGTTAATTTTTGCCCTTTCTTAGAACTCATTGATTTCGAGTTTGAACTCCCGCTCAGTCAAAAATTTTAAAAAAAATTCGCAAGGCAGAATTTTGCTTGAACGTATTTTGAAGGTGAATAGAATTCTCCTGGCTTTTGCTACATAATGGAGCTGGAACAAAGTGTAAACTTAAGCAGGCCTGTTTAGTAAGGCTAGAAACCACAAATTTCACTGGGGCAGCCCATAGCACATCGATCCTGATAAACATTGGGCAATTTGTAGGATTGTCCTTCGCTGGGGTGGTCTTTAATTTTTGTCCCTCAAAATGGTGATCTTTAACTTTTGTCCCTCGGGCAGAATTTCAAAGGTAGAATAGGCAGAATTCGAGCCTTAAAGACAGTGTATTTGAAGAGCACTTCCCAAAAAGCTTCACACCATTAAAAATATCAAACATACCTTGTAAGTAACTTTTTTTTTTCTTCCAGTTATTAATGTGGACTTTGTCCACACACCCTATAGATATATCTTACTCTTAAGACCGGGTGATCATAAGAAAATATTGAAAAATCTTTCAAAGTAAGAAAAGGAAGGAAAGTGCGTTACAACAGACATAACATCTAGCTAAATAGATAGATTCTATTATTATGAACGTAAGACCTTGCATTAGAATTATAGAGTAAATAAATTTATGATAAAGAGCATTTTCTTATTTATTAATATTACCAAATTTAAATTAGAATTAATCGAGTGAATTCGAATACAAGGGCACAATTTGGAAAGCCACCATTTAATTGGAATTGGGTGTAATTAAATTACACACGTTTGGCAAATGTGTTTGGCCAAGTAATTACACGATTAGGTGAGAATTGATGTAATTGACAAATGTAATTACACTCTCCAATTCTATAGGGGGGGGGGGGGGGCGAGAAAGTGTAATTACACCCCGTAATTACATGGTTACTTTTTAGTTTGTTTATTTTTTTACTTTAATTTCTTTTTCTTTTTAATTTATTTTAAATTTCTATTATTTTAATTTTTAATATTTTTTATTTCTATTATTTTAATTTCTTTTTTATTTTACTTTTGAATTATTTTTATTTTTTAAATGTATTTTTTTCTTTTTATATTATTTATTTTTCATTTTCTTTCTTCTCATTCCCAACCTTTACTTCTTGTGGTTCCAAGTATTTTTTCGTATTTTTTTATTTTATTCATTTAGCATAACCTTGTTATTATTCTAATATTTGAAACTACACCTCTTAATATTGGAAAGAATGAGTCATTAACAAACTTGATATATAACGAGTGACGTTATTAAAGTAGAATTTCATTGTGAATGAGGTTATAGACTTATATTTTTCCTTTCTTTTGAATTATTTACTTAAGTTACGTTGGAACTTACTTATGTAATGTTGGAATTTGACATAAGAGTATTATGTTGAACTTTTTCTTTTGGATTTTGAATTTAGGTTATATTTCCAATTTTAAGTTATTTGCTTTCACATTGCATGTTGTTTATTTTTCACTTACATTTGATGAATTTTTTGTGTCAAACATTTGAATAATGTTATGGCATTATATTTATTAATATTTTTTTTTCAAACATCCAATCCATGACTCTCTCACAAAAAATCTTCTTTTAAGTTTTATAATTAATTAAAATTAAATATTAATTTGAATATATATATCAATTATTTTTGTTACAATATTAGTTACAAATATATGATTATCAATTAATATATTTTCAAGAAACAATGTGTTATTAAATAACTAATTTAATATCATTTATAAAAGCAATATTTTTTAAAATCATTTATAAAAGCAATATTTTTTAAATATTAATTTTAAATTTTTTATAATTAAATTTTATTTTTAAATTAAAGTAATTACATGTTGTACAACCAAACAACACTATTTACATTGTAATTACGTTATGACAAACAAATAGGTCGTTGTAATTATACAACTGTGTAATTATTAGGCTGTGTAATTACTACCCTAGTAACACCAATTCCAATTACCAGGTGGCTTTCCAAACAGGCCCTAAATGAATTGAGGAAAAGAACTTTCAAAAGTCGGCGGGTATGGAATATGGATCCCTGTATATCCACTACCTGGCTTCCCTGTACTACTAAATCCCTAGTCAAATGCATCATACCTGTGAGGTGTGAATTCTATCAAAAAGCAATATTTTAATTTTATTTTATATGGTAATATTGGATTATGGAATTTGAAAATGAAAGTATTGCTATACATACTAAAAGTTTGTTCAAAATTGAAAATCGTAAATATACAATGATATGAATATCAGAAGATATTGCTAAGCGTAAACTAAGAACTTTAAATTAATGTTGATTTTTTTTAGATGAGAATCATTTAAAAAAAAAAAAATTAAATTAAGAAAAGATTACCATATAAAAAGAAACACACGGAGTAATATTTAAAAAACATACATTCCTAGTGATTAAACGTGGACAATTCAAGTATATGATATGATAATCATTTAATTATGACTACACTGCTTGTATATGGTGGCTTCACACATGTGGATGTGTGTTAATCGATGTCCATATCACAGAGACTGAGAGAAGCCTCTATTCTGGTTTGTCCAAAATGTTGAGCATAGAAAATTAAGATTGTCATAGATACATACGGTTGAAATGTCATTTTATTCTGCTTTTTTAGATAGTAAGAGAGGAATTCCAACTTGAAGGCTTAGCTAGACTACCTTGGTCGAGAAGTCAACTAATTTATTATGCTTTCCACACTTTGTCCTGTAGAAGAAAATTTACCGTTAAATGCGGTGCGGGCCACTGCTCTCCCTTTCACCTGAAACAACTGATTTCCATTCAACAAACAAGTTAACAACTGGAATTTCTTCGAGTCCGGAACCAAAATATCCCCAAAAAAAATATTTTGAACCAAAATATCCCAACAAAAAAAAATGTTACGAAAATACCTTTAGCGCAGTAATTTATTGCGCTAAAGAGTTAACGGAGACGGTTCCGTTAATCGCTATAAGCTAAGCTTAAATTGAAGCACTATAGTGTTCGTCCTTTTTTTTTTTCGATTCTTTTGTTAACCCTTCTTTCGTTACACTTTTAACGTACTTTGACCATAGATTAATCGTGCTTCGGGACCCCGAAACTTCAATATTTTATATAGACCCTACTTATTTTTGTGCGATTAATAAGGTAGGATCAACACATCAAGGATACACAAAAGTTCGGATGACCGTTTTAGAGGTTGAAAAGTACTCGAACGACATTTTCGTTTCAAGGCTCGGTGACATTAGTTTGAAGTTCTTTACGAATACTTAAACTTGTTCATTAATAATTAATCAAAAGTTAGTCAAAATGGCTATTCATACAAAAAAAAAAAAAAAAAAACTTAATTAAATTGCATCATTCATAACCTTGAGTAGATGAAAATACTTAACATACTAATATTCTTCAAAATAACAGCATAATGATATATTAAACTTAAAACTAAAATCACAACATTCTTAATCATCATCAGAGTACAAGTCCTCAATATCGTCCTCAGAAAAATATTGACGGTTTCTTAAGACACATCTTTTTTCGGTAGCAGTTAGTTTTCTACCGGTTGATGATGCTTGTTCTTCGGCCAACTTTAGCATCTTAAATTTACATTGTCTTGCTAGCATCCTGTTGTTTTCTTTTCTAATCCTTTGCACGGCAAGCTCGCAAGTTTCTGAACCTACTTGAGGCATGGTTAAGGAGTACCTTGTTGGGATTGGAGCGTTGAGATTTTTCAAGTCACGAACAAGATGTTCTGATTCGGCAAGCCGATGTGACCATTCTCGGCGTAAACCGCAATAATATTCCCGCGGATCTGAATATTTCACCTGCGTAAATCATCATTACGCTCTACAAGAAGGTGGAGATTTAGCTCGTCTAGTTTGAAATCACCGGTATCGCTCGAAAAGCCGCTATGATTTGAACTCTCATCATCACTACTATTTGGTTCTTTTGGAAGGAGTAAAGACCAAGTGAGTTTCTACTACTCGACATTGAATATGGTGTAGTCTAATAACAAAGAAAGGGATACTTATATAGTTGCAAATCCCAAGTACCGGGGGGGGGGGGGGGGGGGGCGGGTCTTTATGACCCTACCTACTTACCTTATTGTAAGAAAATATTAATCTTCATCGGACATTTCACAACCGGTCCCACTTGGATCTAAATCTTGTGCTACCATGTATACCATATTCTACCATATGGTAACGTATTTGCATCCGATTGTTCTCTTCGCGAAAACGATTAAGAGCCAAATTAAACTGCGAGTTCCGCGAGGCATTGACATAGCACGTTTTTTGGGCGTTTAAGCCCCATCGACGCTAACTTGTGCTCCGATCTTTGCGGCCTCCCTAACACGCCAATCCCTCCTCTTTGTCATTTTATTATTGTATTCTCGATTGAATCTATCGTTAGGGTTATTTGAGTAATGAAAATCATCATCATCTAGTTCCATGTGTCCTACCCGTTGCTTCAAATATGTTTTCGGAGTGAACGATATAACACGACTAATATCTCTAAATTGGTCAAAAAATGACATAGTAGCTCAATTTTGTGTGGAATGTTGTGTGGTTGGTAACAACTATTCGTCAAATAACGTTATATAAAGTTTGATTCGAATCATGACGTTTTTCTATTGTGAGTTGAGGTGACAATATGGTGCGGTGGGATAGCGCGGTAAAATAATGCGTTATGCCGGTATAACGCATTAAATTAACTTTGCGTTATACTATACGAGTGCATTAACGCGGTTATTTATTTAACGCTATCTTTACTACGGAATGCCATAACGCATTTATTTCATGCGTTATTCAACTCTCCGCACTTAATTTGATTTGACATAATATTGCAAGACACTGTAATTGCATGCATGCGTTGGTTCTATATTCAAACTTCAAATCTTATAAATACCGAGTTCGTATAACGCAAAAAAAGCAAAAAATTCAAAGTTTCATCTAGTTTTTGCGTTTTGTATATTCCTCCTAAATTATTCAAATATGGTAGATGTTCCAAGAATTAGAGTTTCTTTATTCTGGGACGGACAAATTATATTCGAGGAAAATAATTTGGGCTATGATTCTTTCCTAAAATACCATGTTAAGTTTCCACTTGGCTTAAAATTCTCAAAACTACTCCAAGCCTTGTATAATAGACTACAAGTTAGTAGAAGTGATTTTGATCCAAATATAATTGGAAAATATCCAACGTCATTTACGCCGCAAGGTGTAACTAGTTATGGACAGTGGTACATTCAAGACGATGATTCGTTAACTGATTTTTTGAAGGCGCCTTATGATTATAGGAAATGCATAACTTTAAACGTCCTTGAAATGCATATAGAGAAGGACCCCATTAATCGACTTGAATTCATGGCTAAGGCTCCTCGGGAAGCCCGAAATAGACCTCATCGGGAAGCCCCGTCTATAATTCAGGCCGAAGTCACTCGAGGAACCTACTTATCAACACAATTACCACGACATGAGTACTATGAAAGCATTTTGACTAGTCAATGCCTGCTGGATAGTTTAAGTCGGCAATTTGTCAATGGTAAATATTAAATATTCATTTTTTTACATTATTATTATTATAGTGGCACTATGAATGCTACTAATGATGTCGATTATATTATTTTATGTGGGGTTATACACATGATATGGATCATATACGACGGTCTCCTCAATCGGGATGGATGAATCAGGTTGGAACATCCTCAGCCTATCCAACAACTCAAAGCAATGGTCCTTCCTCAAGTTTCGGTGCAGTTGATTACTATCGGTATGTCTATTTTTTTTAACATCAATAGTGTTATTTGATGTGTAGTAGTTAAAAATCCCTAATTTCTTGTGTAGGGAGAATGTGGTGGTTGCACCAAATTATAGGCAAAGGCGTGCTATGGATGGTCCAGATTATTCGAATTATATAGTGACATCATCCAGCGATAGTGAGGAAATACCTAATGCGGAGGAAAGTGACGATGAGCAAAGTGACGATGAGATTGAGGTTGGAACTAATCCTCGACATCCCAAGTAGAGCGTTGCAAGACATGATGAACGATCGAGCACACGAGGAGGAGCGAATTCACAACAACCATTTGAACGACGATCGACTCGGTTCGGCCCGCAAAGCCAATTTCAACGGCAAGAAGGTCGACCCCGATTCGGTGGCATTCCGATGAGAGATCCCTATCTTGATCATCTTTAAGATCGCCCGGATGCCTTTGTCTTTACTAGGGATGATGATCATATTCGGCGAAGTTGTGGAAAAAGCTTGTGGATGCTGTAAAACAAAAGGCTCATATTGAAAAAGGGATGATTTTCAGCCGAAAAAATCATTGCAAAGGGTTAAGATTTATTGCATCCGGGGATGAGGGAGTTTAAAGTTGACGATTCCACACGAAAACTTTGGCGATTGATGCTGCAGCGAAAATATCAAGGCGAATGGATGCTCAGTGGTAAGGAAAGCTACTTTGAAAAGATGTGGACTATTTCAAAGTTCTACACAAAGCACACTTGTGATATGGGTAACCTCCCAGATGATCATTGCAATCTAGATACTAATTTGATTGCGCGTGTATTAGTTGACGACATTAGAGAAAACCCAAGGTATCCCCTTCGCCTAAGTTTATTTTATTTTTGGTGTTAATATAATGTTCCTTGTTGTTATATCTTGATATTTCAACTTTTTCAGTTACCTATTAAAGATTGTATTAAGCGTCCCGAAAGTATATAGCAAAAACTTACTAGGAGGAAGGCGTATCTTGGGCGTAAGCGTGCACATGAAATAGTCTTCGGCAATTGGGGGAGACTCTTTCAAGACGTTGCCGAGATACATGGCGCTCTACAACACTTCAATCATGGTACCGTTGTTGAATGGAAGCTCAAATCGAGCTTTAGTGTGCCGGTAATATTTTTAATTTTGTATTTTGGGCCTTCAAACCATGCATTGATAGGTTTGCCCATTGTCGGCTTTGTAATATCAATAGATGGAACACGTGTGTAAGGAAGTATGACATAAATGCGCTAATAGATTGGAATGGATGCAAATGGAGCTATATTCCCTTTAGCTTTTGCAATTGCAGCTAATGAGAGCATTAGTACGTGGGGTATGTTTTTGGACTACTTAAGGCAACGCGTTATTAAGGATCGCATGGGAATATGCGTGATATCGAACGGACATCAATTTGCATATTGCACACATATGTTCGATTTGCGGGGGCGATGGATGTGTGTTACACCTCGGATTTTTTTTGCCACGTTAAAGTCGCATCATGAGTTAGTCAACGCAAGTTTAAAAGAAATTATGTTGAGGATAAAAGGGATTGATTTTATTAATATAAATGGTTACAAGAGTCTATAAATAATATTAGTAAGTGGCGGAAGATTTGGAGGGTGAATGAATCAATGAAGCATGAGTTTCGTCAAAAGTCGGCAAGTTGGGAATACGATAACTTGTACTTTTGGGTAAGATTAGGAGTGCTCCACATGCTAAGCAAGTAATGATATGAAGTATTTGAATTTTATAATAGTCTCTTGTTAAGTTTGGAAGTCAAACTAGTTGTAATACGAAAGTCGAAAAAGGGCGTCGCAAGTTAAGTTTGTAAATTTCACTGAAATTTGGGTCAGATGTCTCGGAGCTTTTCTCTCAATCTACTTGGAGTTACGGGGTGATCCACCTACCAAATCGAAGGTCTACGAGTCTAGTTTCTAGAGCATTTTACCGTTCATCGAAACAATATCAAAGTAGAGAGATATTCGCATTTCCGTCCAGGGACATAAACTGTCACGGGAACAGTGCTCTAGGTCGGTGGCTGCACTTTTGCCTTGTATATATATAAGGCCTTTCACGATTTTTCCCTTCATTTTATCATCTTCAAGACCTGGAAAACTCTCAAACCCTCTCCAATTAATCCTCCATCAATCTCAATCCAAACCAAGAGCAAATATATCAACTTTAACATGAAGAACAACATACATTACTTCGAAATTGTGATTTCTTCACTATTTCACCTTTCGGAGGAAAACCTTGCTTTGAAGTAACTTGGGGTTTGAAGTGATTTTCATGATCTAAGAGTATATTTTAACTTCCTTTTGATCTCTTGAACTTATACAAGTAATTGATCATAGAAATTGGTGAAAACCCCCGTATGAAGAAGCTGAATATTCTTATGAAACTTTCATGAACTTAGGTTATTTGTTGGGCTGTTTTATATGGTTTTGTTGTGTTGTTTGGGGTTACGGTGATATGGATGGGATCATATTGAAGAGGAGAAGTAGAAAAGTAGAATTTGGTAGCGTTTTACGGAAAATTTCGCTACAAAAAGGGCCTATAAATTCATGCCCATGAGTTGCTCGATTAAATGTCTAAATGAAGATTTCTATAAGCTATGACCTTGGTTTTGATCTTGAATAGTCCGTATTATGTAGGAAATCATTCGTAAGGCATTCAAGGACTTGGGAAACATATATAACTTCATCGGCGAGGTATGTAGGGTTTTCTATTCTCTTTATGGCATGATTAGATTTTAAATGACCTTTCATTGAAAAGTTGTTCCGCTAACTTGGATCGATCGCATTCTATGATAATTGAGCTGACACATATTCATCTATGACTTGTACCAAATTATGGCCCACATCTCTTTTTGGCTATCGATTAAAAGACTTTCCATTCAGCTTGTGTCGATTATGTCCCAAAATGGTTAAGCTTACCCTTTTCTCATGAATAGTTTATATCGAAGTACCTTTCACATTTCGTATCCCTCTTGTTTATGGAATGAAGAATGATATTAGTTATGGTACTCTTCCCATCAAAGTTGAGTTGATTGTACTTCCTTTAATTGAGTTAATTGTCTATTGCTCCAAGGTGACGAATCTCTCGTTGGCACACTTTTTTTTCGATAAAAGTTGTGTCGATCATATTTCATAAGAGTTTGACTAACTTTGGCTTCGTGAATAATTCATAACAAGATGTTCCTTGTACTTTTACTTCTTTGGCCTAATGATCAAATAATGATAAACGTAGCGACAATAATGAAAATCGGAGGGTAACGACGACGAGTCGCTCAGACTCTTCTTATGATATCTCTTCGACGTCGGTCTTGCATTGCACTTATATATATATATATATATATATATATATATATATATATATATATATATATATATACCGTGTGTGTGTGTGTATTTATCTATAGTCGGCCGGGTAGGCACTATATGTGCACCTAGACATGTTTCTTTCTTTATCGAGCCGTGTTGTGGCGGCGGGCCAGGCACATAGGCGTGCACCTAGATGTATTTCTTTCTTTACTCTGAAACCGTGTTGTGGCGGCGGTGGCACGTAGGCGTGCATTGTCCACCGATCGGTTAGGCGAGAGATGATGTTATGATGATGAGCTCACCCTACGAGAGGGATTTATTATTGTTATATGATCTGATATATGCCTCCACAGTGAGGAATGATTTTATGGGCATGCATTTATAGTTATGTCATGGTTATGGTTTCCCTCAGTGGCCTCGTTCAGAGTTTCGGGTTGTCTCTAGATCTCTTTCCATGATTATCCGTATCTCTTATGCTTATGTTATGTTTACGCTTACCGCCTTACATACTCGGTACATATTTCGTACTGACGCATTTTGTGCGCTGTGATCATGCCCACAGGTACGGTAGACAGATTGGTGTACTTTCTTAGTAGGATAGCGAGTTCGAGGGGGATGTTCGCACCGCGTTCTCCGAGTTGTCGGTCGTAGTCATCAAATAGGATGCATGTATATATATATATATATATATATATATATATATATATATATATATATATATATATATATTACGAGTACGGCTATAGCTACGTCGGGGCCACTGTCCCGACCAGTAGATGTATATTAGTGCTCTTAGAGGCTTACAAACTACCAGTCAGTGTACAGGTATTGTGTTTGGCCTTGCCGGCCTTCTGACTAGTTGTCTTTCTTGGTTGTGACCTTGTCGGCCCTAGTTATGCATATATGTGTTGTTGTTGTTTTTTTTTTTTTTTTTTTTTTTTTTGTTGGCAGGTTGTCATGATATACTTCTTAAAATTGTTATTCAGCGGCCTTGTCGGCCTATGATTCACGTTACAGAGTTTAGATATCACAGTTGGTTCGCTCGGCCCTTCGGGTGCCGGGTGCCGGCCACACCCCCCAAGGTTGGGGTGTGACAAGCAGCCACCCTTTGCCTACCATCGTTATTGTTTAAGGCATTTGAAGGCAAATTTCCAAAAGACATATCGAATCCCAACACTTTGTAATTGGATGTGGGCGGCTGCAATAGAGCATCGGGAGAAGAAGTTTAACCTGCAGATGGATATTATTAGGCGGGCGAATAAGGAAGCCTTCCACCGGTTAAAATGCAATTGATAAAGACAAATGGACATTACACCGGGATGAAGGTAGGCGATAGGGTATGTTGACAACAAACGGCTACCGAGTCATTCAATGGCTTGTTGAAATTCGCACGACGGACTACCCGTCACCGCAATGGTGATAATGACATTTAAGCGAGGTTGTGGAGCGGTTCGTCGCAGATCAAAAGAGGCCAAAAGCAATGTAGCGTCTAAGATGGATGCCAAAACGTTAAAAGCCGAGTACACAAATATAAGGCTCAGAAACATGATCGGATGAGTACAACCCTACGCGAGTGCATATTTGAACTCACGGCAGTGTGCGCACAAGGTAAAGGAGGTAACGTTCACACAATTTGCGAGATTCCAAGAACATGCACATACGGCAAGTGGCAATCATATCACATGCCATGTTCTCACCTTCAGATGTTTTATCACAATGGGAAAGAACGCCTCCTCGTACATACGGCCGGGTGAATATGCGGTTGAAAATTATGCAAAGAACGTATCTTTGGGAAGGTTCTACCCACTTGGTAGTGAGAGTTATTGGCCACCGGATCCATTTCAATGGTTGCAAATAAAGCATCTATCCGTAAATTCAGAAAGAATGTATACTCGCGTATTCATAATGAAATGGATGTTCCACCGGGGAGATACACTAGAAAATGCTCATTTTGCAATTATGTTGGTCATGATAAGCGCAAGTGTCCCTTACGGCATGGCGGTCAAACTACATCTCGCGGTGGAAGTATCTCTTGTGGTGGACGAAACTTTAGTGGTGGAAGTACCTCTAGTGGTGGTGGCACATCTCGCGGTGGTGGAGGAAGATCAACTCAAGGGCATTAATTGATGAATGCTTTTTAAGTTTTTTTCTTACTTTGATGATTGTATTTTTAAAAGTTTGGGTTTCTTATTAATGAATTAGTATGTTAAGTATTTTCATCTACTCAAGGTTATGAATGATGCAATTTAATTAAGTTTTTTTTTTTTTTGTATGAATGCTGCCATTTTGACTAACTTTTGATTAATTATTAATGAATAAGTTTAAGTATTCATAAAGAACTTCAAGCTAATGTCACCGAGCCTTGAAACGAAAACGGCGTTCGAGCACTTTTCAACCTCTAAAACGGCCATCCGAACTTTTGTGTATCCTGATGTGTTGATCCTACCTTATTAATCGCACAAAAATAAGTAGGGTTCTATATAAAATATTGAAGTTTCGGTCCCGAAGCACGATTAATCTATGGTCAAAGTACGTTAAAAAAGTGTAACGAGGAGGGTTAACGAAAAGAGCCAAAAAAAAGGACGAACACTATAACACGAGTAATTCTTCATAGCTATAGCCGATTAACGGAACCGTCTCCGTTAACTCTTTAAGCGCGATAAAATTACTGCGCTAAAGGTATTTTCGTAACATTTTTTTTTTGTTGGGGTATTTTGGTTCAAAATATTTTTTTTGGGGGCATTTTGGATCCGGACTCAATTTCTTCTCCTATTGTTAATCCAGTGGAATATACTTTGCTTTCAGCGCTAAGAGAATCAAGAAAACAACATTGAAATGACATTCCATTGACTAATCCATTCTTTAGTTTGTCATTAATTAAAGCCAATGGCTGATCCAGAATTTTGAGTTCGTGCCGCGTTAACTTTTTTGACGTGTAGTTAATACCAATCACATGGTAGAAGTGCACAACTATTTGAACACTATGGTAAAAACAAAATTAATGAGAAAAGTCATATTAATATAATTGACACTATGAAATTGTGATGAAAATGCAACTGGCGAGAAAATTTTTTTGGTAAATTTTGGTATTTAGAAAGGATCGAACTTTGGAGTCTTTTTCTTTCCCCTTTCTTTGCTACAAAGAATAAGGTAAAATAAAAAAATAAAAAATAAAAAGAGAAGGGTAAAACAAAATTCAGCGAAAAGTAGTCTAAAATATTTTTTTTTTTTTAAAAAAGCAGTGTTGGATTAAAAAAGGTGGATGAGTTTAGAACTGTCAACCTCACCTCATTAAAAAGCCTCCAATACCATTTCTTAACCAAAGCACCCATTACACCTGTTGTTTGCCGGGTGCTTCTTGACATATTATAATGGATTTGCTAAAATTTTCCATATAACTACACATACAATGAGTGCTGAGCACCAAATTCTTACATGTGGGTCCGCCCCTGATTAGAGCTGTCAAAGCTGACTGGTCTGCTCAACGTCCCAGTCCAATTCAACCCTCATGGTCAACTTATGACTTATGTATGATTTAAGTGTTTGGACATTATTATTTGGTTAAATCTGGATTAGTCAAGGCCGACATTATTATTTGGTTAAATCTGGATTAGTCAAGGCCTTGACCCCAACTATTAATGGAGGACAAATATAAAGTTTTGAGAAAATCTGAAACTTTCCGAAAAATCTTAATACTAATGAAGCAGAATATTTAATAAGGCAGTTTAGCTTGTTAAGACACTTGTTAAGATGTTATAACAAGCGGAACGCAGACTAAGTATATCCAGGAGCTCCACTTACATTACGCATTTTGCAACATATGCCAGTTACATACAAAATAGAATTATCAGTTAATCTGTTGTATATTTCAGCTTTGCCTTTGCAGTCCATTCTGAATGTAATACTTTGAAATATTCTTTTCACAGTCAAACGGATGTTTCTCTTCTATTACCAGAAGCTAATACTGACCAGATTTTACTAGTTGAATAGATAATTGTGCAGCAGAGCTACTAACAACAACAATGTTTGAGCCATTTGAGGTATCAAACTAGAACCACTTGATAGAGAGTGAGCACCTACTAAACGAACTGATCCAGTAATTTCATCTCTTAATTCAATGTGGGCAGGGCGGCGTGGGGCCGGTTGAAATCTTTGCAGGTTTTAGCCTCAACTCTCCCCGAATGCTCCACTTCTGAAGTGCTGATGGAAGTTCATTGAAGATTCAACACATCACAAGGAACTCGTTTCGTTCGAGAAATACACTACATTGTTCCTCTCTTTACGGTCAAGTGGTTGAACGTCCCTCGAATTGAAGAAAAGAAGCAGTGATCAAGAGAAGTTGTCCCTTGTAATCAGTCCTCCCTCGTGATCAATCCGAAGCGCTACTAACTCTTTTTGACGATCAAGGGAAGGAGGTCCTCATCATCCTGTGCTTGAGAAATACGCTGCTTCGGTCCTCGAATCAAGGAAAAGAAATTAGAGACAAGAATCAGGGAATACATAGAGTTGTTCTCACAAGTTTGATTAAGAAAATCCATTTTCTTTACATTTGTTTAGTGGTTGCAGTTATTAATTTCCGTACACGAAATTTTGTCGCGAACCACTGCCATCCGTACTAGTCAATACTTTCTTTAATTAAGCACTGCTTCTCAATTACAGGTAGTATGACTTCAAGTAGTAGCTTAATACTGTTATGTATTAAAAGTATCCACATGCAATTGAGCTAAATCTGGTTGGAAAGTCACCTTTCTTTGTGAGAATCTACTGAACAGAAACTGAAGAAGACAATGATAAGTTGGCACCAATTTCTTAGATACATTCATTTAGCATTGTTGCTCCACGAGAAGCCCTCTGAAGTTTTTGAAGTATCACCAAGGCAAATTCAGCTCACTGGTGAGTTACAATGTAAAGAATTTTTAGGTAAAGAGTTCCCAAATAAATGGTTGAGATGTCAACACGAGATTATTATAGACAAACATACATGATTGGATTCTCATTTTCATGTTTTTCCCGTCTTCATCATTCACTAGTGTAAAACTGCCGAAAATTTCCTTCATGATACATATAACTGCAAGGGACATTGTGAGATAAAAAAATTGGCCAGACCAATTCTTTGAGGTGTAAAAGAGCATGCCATCTCTTGAATAATATCAATATGATCCTAGGACTAAGATTACAACACCTTACCAACAAACAGTCTACTAGTTTCCATTCTGATAAATATCACTTAGTAGAAAATAGAATCTATATTGATGAGTAAGCAGAAACATTCGTACATGTCACACTCATTCGTCGCCTGGTGTTGTCACGTCATCAACTATAATCGCGAACAAAAATCACAAACCAAGAATATCTAGATAAAGTAGGAAAATGGGAAGGATTCAAAGTACATAATTCTTACGGTCTTATACTCAAGAAGTAAAAATGTGAAGCCATCTTATAGAAATTAATTTCATTCAAAGTTAATATTGCTGCCTTCAGTAGAAGAAGAAGAGTGAAAGAAGACACCAAAACAAAGATTTTAAATCTTGAAGTGCTACATTTTGATTGATTACAAATAACATAGAGCAACTGAAGTGACAGACACATCCCCTATATAACTACTGGCCTATGCTACTCAGTTTGTTTCCTATCCAGAATGGTTTTTAAATCAAATGATAACTAATGGAATGTAGATGTCCAAATATGGTTCCAGATTCCCTTTTCTTGCCATAAGAGACGGCACGGTAAATGTAAATTCAATAAAAGAAGAATCATCCGGACATCTAGTACAGTAAACCATACCTATATGTACATGAAGTTACTTCATGTCGATCAATGCGATACTTTAGGCTCCATGAGTAGTCATTTCCCAATTCAATGACATCAATATGTTATGGACACAATTTTATTTTAATAACAGCCTAGTCATATACATAAACTATCAATAAAATCTTTTTCCTTGTTGCTATTTCTGTGTTAGGCTGAGTAAGGAAATGAATTTCCAGAATAGTGATGCTTTTGTTTGCACAGATACAGAAGTAGTCTTTTTCGGGCAACTTCATGTTCACCTCATTGGAAAACATAAAAGCTGATAAAGCGGGAAGTTAAATGCAAAAGAAGACAAGATCAAAACCAATCACGCTCATGCAACAGTGTCATAATTCATGGTAGACGTTTGGGCTTCCTGTCACCGAAGTTAATGCTCAAGCATGAAGTTCATTGTTCTTTGTGCTTTCAGTAACCTAAAGTTGCTTCTTTTAGCCACAATGTGAAATTTGGAAATGATTGTCGAACTATTGCTAGCTAATGTTTCTTGTGGAAGTTATGCGAGCACATTCTTTACATTACAAGGGAAGAAATGAAGTAGTTGCAGAATTGGAGTTATGGGTTGCATTTCTGTAGTATTTGATTTGGGGAAAGGTAAAGTGTAAGTTGTTGATGGAATTTTCTTCTTAATTCAAATTAATCGATTGGTTAAACATTTTAAGAAGTGGAGCCTCATAACTTACTAGTAGAATACTGCAGAAAATTTCTTTCACGGTACATATAACAAAAAAGGAGCATTGTGATATAAAGAATCAGAGAAGTAAGTCTAGGAGGGGTAAAGTGCCCAAAAGAAATGGCATAATACTACTGCTTGTTTACAGATGAAGCCAGAACACATTTACGTTAACAAGCAACTCGAGCTGGGATGCCATATATATATATATATATATATATATATATATATATATATATATATACTGCGGGAACCTGCATTGCACGTTTATCCCAAAATACGTAATACTACCATTTTTGCATTGTAAATGATAATTTAAAATGGTACATATATTTTTGAACTTTGTGCTATAAATAAAATTCAAAACATACAAAAAAGTAAAAATTCGTAATAAAATTCAGAACATACAAAAAAGTAACAACTTGTAATTCGAAGTTAAAAAATCTTGCAAACTTCATGCTACTTCAGTGAAATATACAGTACTTTAATTTAAACACAGATACATACTCGAACATATGGAGGAGGCCAAAAGGAGCTGACAAGTGAAAAGATATAGAGACATGAGAGCCGACGTTTAGTTTTGAAACTATCTATATATTTGTGGAGTGCATGGTCTTTTTTCAACCATATGAACCAAAGACAAACTGAAAAAAAAAGACAACCAAAGACAAAATACTGGAGGAGTATATCCATAGGAGGAAGGATAATGGACGATTACCTAAAAAATACAGTTGTTCCACAAACACAATGTATACTCTTTCATCATCTCTGTCTATGGCCTATGCCAAAATATTGCTTATCCGAATGAGTTGCATTTCGTTTTCCTCTAGTGTTACAAGTGTTCACATGGGTTATAAATCCAATCAACTTAATATAATTAGCTTCTTCACGTTGTGCCTTCTGGAGAAATGATTCTAGATGCCAGTGAGATCTTCTATAGCTTTAGATGCATCATGCTGAACATGAATCTCTAGAGTTTTCGGTAATAGATCTATGACTATCCACAAATGGGAAAAATAAGCTTATTAGCACTCGATCCAAGGCTCAACACCTTGTCCTTCAAGGTATGAAATTAAGAATTTATGGACATAGCCATAGCAAATGTTCTGCGAAATTATTAGCTGGGAATACAAAAATATATTACCAACTCTGAATTTAAAAAGATAACGTTGTGCAATTCATTTAATATGTTCATAATTTCGTATGGGCAGTATACATTGTATTGTATGCATTCATAAATTTCACCTGAGTAGTGGAATAGAAATAATTTATTTTTGAAGGTTAGACTTTTCACTATTTAAATGAATCTGGCCTATTATAGTTTACATTTAATTCGTTGCAACTCTTCAAATTCTTCAAATTTTTGGAGTAAGAAAGAGAAGTTTTTTCCTAATTTAACTTTTAAACTTTTTTTATTATCTTAAATTGAATGCACGTTTACATCTTTGTACATGAATATTGAAGGAAATTTCATGATTAAAGGGTAAAAACGTCCTTCAACTTTTAATGGACATTTTGGTAATTCAACTTTTCAACTTAGAGTCTTTCCACTTTTAGAATAATATGATATGATATATACACACACACACAAAAACAAAAATAATTTTTGCCCTATTTACATAAAAAAGGAGCCAAATTTAAGTGGGAGGGGATATTGACAAGTGGAAATGTTTCTAGTTAAGGGAGTTTCGAAGTATACTACTCCCTCCGTCCCAATTTATGTGATACACTTTTCTTTTCAGTCTGTCCCAAAAAGAATGATACATTTTTATATTAAAAATAATGTAACTTAAAACTTCCCTTTTACCTAAATGAAATGATTTACAGCCATACAGATATCTATGTCTTGTTTTAGATCGCAAGTTTTAAAAGTATTCTTTTCTTTCTCAAAATTTGTGCCTAGCCAAATTATATCATATAAATTGGGACGGAGGGAGTAAGGTACATTATTTGAGAAGATGGAGATTTTCCTTTCGAGCACACCAATTTATTGAGCTGTAAAAGAGCATGCCTTATCATGAATAACATCAATATGATCCTAGGACCAAAATTGCAACACTTTACCAACGAATAGTCTACTTGTCCGTTCCGATAAATATCACTTAGGAAAACGAATCCGTGTCGATTAAGCCTGTTAAACGGTTGGGACCGGCCCGGACTGGCAACTGGTTAGAAAACCGGCCAGTTTTCGATCAAAAAACCAGAATCGGCCACCGGTTGGAAAGTTCGAAACCGGAACTGGCCGGTTTTAAAGGTTAAAAAAAGCTTTTTTTTTTTTTTTTTTTTTTATAGATATGTATATTATAGTATTTCACATATTGTAGGTATATTTATATATATTATATAAGTTTATAACTAAAGTTTATATATTTACTAACTAACAATATATGTGTGTGTGTGTGTATATATATATATAGATATATATATTATATACTTAAGTTATAACTTTCTATTTATAACTTAAGTATATTTATACTAGATATACCTAAAATATACTAAGAATATACTTATAATATAAATATACTTAAGTTATAAAATAGAAATTTACAAACTTAGAAAAACTTAACTTATATGCTTAGTTACTTATAATATATATATATATATATATATATATATATATATATATATATATATATATATATATATATATATATTAGGTATATTCCTAACTTAGTATAAGTAAGAATATGGACACAAGCAAATAGAAGAAAGCTTAATGAGCCATATATTTTATTCATTCATGGATAACATTTATTTACAAGTTGTAGTTTTTTTTAACTTGCAAATAATACATGAGTTGCAAAAAAGTAGTACAAGAATAAATCAAAAAGTGTCAATCATTTAGCTAATATCTGCAATATTATATTCGGTCATTGAGATATCTTCAAAGTCTTCCATTTGGTCCATTCCACTTGCTATCAAATCTTCAATCTCTTCCTTTCGCCTTCCACCGCTTCTAAGTTTTGGTTGCGTCGCTCCGATCTAATCCAATCGCGAATGCAAACTAGTACTTGCAAGCTAAATCCGATAATGAGAGTCTATGGTCTCCAATTTGTTGTCTTCCTTGGCTAAATGCACTTTTCGAAGCCACGGTTGATATTTGAACCATAAGGATATCTCGAGCCATTCTTGAAAGTATCGGATGACTTGCCTTGTATTTCTTCCACCATGCTAAGACGTCCAAATCATCTACTTGGTTGATATCTACATTTGGCTGCATCAAATAAAGGTGATATTCATCAAAGTTTGCATTATGAGAAGGAGTTGGATGTGAATGTAAAACTTTTAAATTCGGCAAACACGACAAGCCTTTTTGCTACTTTGAGAAGTAGTAGGGCGTGGAGCAACGTGTAGTACTTTCTTCCAAAGTAGAATAATGATTAAAAACTTTTCTAAACTCGGCATCAATAGCGAGCTCTGGTTATGTAAAGATGGTTCAACTCCTCGTCAATTCTAAATAGTTATAAATTTGACCAACCAATCCTCTAGTATAAGACATTTTAAAACAAGGATTTAAAAGAGAACCAAATATAAATAAAGTTGGGATAGGAAAAAAATACTTCTTAAATTTTGTTGTCATAGAAAAAATAGCCGCTTGATAACCGAATTTATCTTTATACTCATATAAAACTCTAGTTATTTCCGTTAAATAGGCTAAAATTCCAGTTACCGTGGGATAGAATTGTCTAGAAAAAGCAAGAGTTGCATTATAAATTTTTTGTAAAAGTTCAATACATTCCTTAACGTCTTCCCAATCGATAATATTTATCCAATCATCACTATCCGTATTAAAATGGTTGTGACTTGTTGTGAATCCTATATCATATGTGTGTGTGTGTAGTATATATATATATAATTTTACTAAGTCTAAGGCCATTTTGCAAACAAGAATTCTTAAAATCTCTCATTTTTTGCTTATCAACATTACAAAAAAGAAAAGCAACCGCATTTCTAAATTTTTTTAATAGAATCTTCAAAATAGTCAAGACTATCTCTAACAATCAAGTTTAAAATGTGACAACTAGATCTCACATGAAAAATATATTTTAGTGGAGTGTTTAATTCCCTTTTTAAAAGACCAATCGCCTTTGTATTATTAGAAGCATTATCTAAAGCAATACAAAGTGTTTTTCTATAAATGTTAAAAAATTTCATAATAGTTGACATTGAATCCGCTAAAATTTTCTCGTCATACGACCTTTCCTTCATCATATATATATATATATAATTATCATCAACCCAATGACATGTAATAGCAAAAAAATCTAACTTGTTAAGACTAAGATCCAAATCGGCGGTAAGAGAAACACTACAATTTAAAGAATTAAATACATGGCACAAATAAAATCTATATTTTTTATATAAATTTATAATATCCGATCTACAAATACTTCTAGGAATACCCTCAAACAACGGATTATAACAATGTTGAATATAAGTAACAAAGCCCAAACCCGAAGGAAAGGAAAATGGTAGAGCATCAAAAGCAACCATTTTAGCTATTTCATACGATCTTTTTTCTTGTCATAGCTAAAATTTTTATTTCGTGGGTCTATTGTTTGTTGAATACCCCCCACATTTGAACCCGTTTTCTCTCCCCAAACATCCCTATGTCTAGCTCTCATATGACCTGTTACTGAACCCGTTCCACCATCCTTACTAATTTGTTGCCTAAAAACAAATTCTTTTTTTACATATATTACATATAGCTACTAGTCTTTCTTTATCTTTAGTCATAAAATTCCAAATTCTAGCAGTTGGCTTACGAGTTTTTGGCAGTTTGTCTTGTGTATGTGATTGTGCAGGATGTGTATCTTCTATAAGATTTTCGGGGGCTTGTGTTTCATCATCATCATCAATTTCATGAAAAGTGCTGGTATAGTGTTGTTGCATTACCTCATGATCTAAAAGTGGATTATTTCCACCAATATTAATACCTAAATTAGGTGTTTCGTTCACAAATGTTTCCTCCATAAACCCATCCCTACCACTACCACTACTACCGCCACTACGTCTCACTCTTTTCGACATTATTAAATAACAATAATTTAAACCACACGTAAATAAATCACAAGAAAATAAATTGCAACAAATTAAATTGCTAGAATTAAATTGCGTAAATTAAATAGCGGAAAATAAAGATAGAGTTGGAATGAAGGTACCAAATTACCGGACTAATTTCCACCAAAGTGAAGGCGGCTAAAATTGCAAATCCACCAAAGCTTTGGAGCTACTTCGGATTGTTGCAAAATCACCAACTCCACCAACAATTTTTTTTTTTATAATTGCAAAATTGATAATTGAAACTAGAATAAAATTTTATAATATTTAATTGAGAGAAATTTAAAGTGGCTAATTCTTGCAAAGTAGCTATAATTGAGAGAAAGAGAAGAGTAAATTGGTGTAGATTAAAATTGAAAATGAAGAGGGGTTTATATAGGGGTGGGGGATGGATTAAAGTGTATAAAAAAAAAAAGTTTTTTTTGGGGGTTGAGGGGGTGTTGGGAGGCCAAAATGGCCGTTTGGAGCCGTTGGCAACGGCCAAAATTGGAAATGGACCGTTGCCCAATGGTCCAGTGGAACAGCAACAATATTTAATTTTTTTTTTTGACCGGTTAAAACCGCTTTCCGTTAAAGCTTAATCGGTCCTATTTTTTAAAACCGTCCGGTAGAAATACCCGTGGGACAGCAATCGTAAACCTCAGTTCCGTTAAACCGGTTATGGTTACCAGTTTTAACCGGTCCAACAACAGGCTTAGTGTCTATGAATGCGCAGAAAGATTCATACACATCACAATTATTGTTCACCAGGTATCATCATGTCATCAACTATAATCGCCAACAAAAACCACAAACCAAAAGTATCTAGATAAAGTAGGAAAATGGGCAGGACACCAGAATGATTCAAAGTAAATAATTCAATAATTCTTACTGTCTTATCCTGATGAAGTAAAAAGGTGACAGCCATCTTATGGAAACAAATTTAGGTCAAAGTTAAAATTTCTGCATTTAGTAGAAAAAGAAGAGTGAAAGAAGACACAAAAACGAAGATTTTAAATCCTGAAGAGCTACAGTTTGATTGATGACGAATAAGATAGAGCGACTAAAGTTACACATACACTCCCTATTTAACAACTGGCCTGTGTTACTAATTTGCTTTCCTATCCAGAATGGATTCTCAATCAAACAATGAACTGAAGGTAATGACAGATTATTGCAATTCCTCTCTTTTACACTGGATATTCTAGCTTGGTGTGGTGTCTAGATGTCCAAATATGGTTCTTGATTCCCTTCTCCTGCCATAAAAGAAAGCACAGTAAATGTAAATTCAATAAAATAAGAATCGCTTGGACTTCATGTATGTAAACCATTTCCCTGCATGCACATGAAGTTAGTTCACGTCGATCGATGAAATACTTTAGGCTCCAAGAGGATTAGCTATTTCCCAATTCAAAGAGGTTTAAATAATGCCGCTCGCTGACTACATAGCCAACCCGATGTAAATTCCCAGGGACACATCCAAAGTAGTATTGGCTATCCATTTTTGGCATCGGATAAGAATGGATAATATCCCTACCAATTTCAAAATAGCAAATGCTATTTAACAGCCTATGTTAGAAAAATAATATTTTCTATTTAATATCTCAAAAATAATATATTCTTTATTTTCTTAATATTTATTTTGTTTTAATGTCACCAAATATTTTATTGTTCAAAACGTTTCGACTACATTTAATTAGCCTTAATAGCTTAGCTTTTATTATGAGAAAATGTTTACTTGTTGTCATATGTTAGTATTTTGACAAAGGCATATGATCATATTGAATAGGCCTTCAATGGCTTTTATTTTTGATACGTTTTTTAAGTCTTCAAACGTTCGTATTCTTGCTATTCATTTGACCAATTGCCTTTATGATCTTTTATGGCATTTACTATTCTTAAATCTTTGTACAGTAGATGATTAGAAGTTAGCTATATAATAATATATAATATAACATTATGGGTTGATCTTTTTGGAGCAGGAAAAACGGAGAAAAATATACTCCTCATTTTGTAGTCTTGGGTTTTCTATGAGAGACATAAACATATTTTTCCTTGTAGAAAAGAGATACATCAAGAAAAGTTCTTACTCCCATATTTTTGTGTGCTGGGTTTTATTTTGAGATAAATCTTTGTTAGATTCTGGCTCCTAGTTTTGTACTAGAAGAGCTTGTTGAATCCTGGGGGATACACCCATACCGGGTGAAATATCCTTAAGGACAGTGTCTTAATTGACATGCCTCAAGCTATCAAGAGTTTCTCTACAATTGTTCGTGATCAAGCATTTTCCTCAAGTGTAAAAGAAGTTCCTACAAGTGTTCGTGATGAAGAAAACTCCCTACACATGTTCGTGATGAAGTATTTTCCGTAAAAATTTCCAACAATCTTAAGGATATTTCTCACTCTATTAATTCTTACGGAAAATAGAAAGAGAATACCTTAGTGCAACCTGTCTAAGTTCCAGGTATGTTTCTGAATTATATTATGATGAAAAATATATATATAACTATCTAACACGAAAGTAGTAGTAGTTATTTACTAATGTGTATTTGTACTGTGTCATTATGTATGTGCATATTTTTTTTGTGTGTGAAATACGTTGCACGTTATTTCTTTAGTCTTCTAAGAGATGTTATTGTAGTTCTCTTTATCTTGAGTGTTTTAAATCTCCTATCTTAACAGTTTGAAGATGCAATATGTTATTTGTTTCAGTGCAGTGGTAGACTTACTTTCTTAATGCATCAATATTATAGTTTACTTATGTTGTTAGTGATCATGAGTAACCAATTGAGTAATTCTAAATTTGACGCCCTTGTACATGTTTATGTTGATGCTAAGTTAACAAAAGAAGAATTGATTCATAGTTTGTGCCTCATTAGAGCTTCCACTATATAAGTTCTAATTATAATTTTAGTGTTACTTGCTTAAAGCTTGAAGTGTAACTGGTTACATAACTTACATTAGAAGCAGTACCTAGTTAGTTAAAAAAAAAAAATTAAAAAAAATGGAATTTCAGAATCTACTTTTCAATCTACCATTAGGTTGTTATTTTGTGTGTGGAAAATTATACCATTAATGCCCTTCAATGTAGTAGAAGATTCAGAGAAGTGTTAATATATCCCGCTAAGTAAAAATATATTTGACGAAGCGGATGATGTAAATGTTGTGGTCATTTCTCAAGTGATGAATCTTGTGATTAATGTGAGAGATTGGATGTTAGATTTTGATGCTACTAAGCATATTTATGCTAACAAAATTATTTTTGTGTGCTACACCCAAGTTGAAGAACAATGATTTATTTATGTTGGTGATTCAAGAACTACTCAAATTCTTAGAATGAAAAAAAAAATTCTTCTCAAACTCACATGTGAAAAATGTGGGATTAACTGAGGTGGTACATGCATGTTCCTAAGATTTTTAAACCAGTTTAGTTTCTATGAGATTATTAGGAAAAGTGGGGGTGAAAGTTTATTTTGAGCAGATAATTGTGTTAACCAAACACAATGTTTTTATTGGCAAAGAATTTTGTAATCATGATTTGTTTGTGCCTAATATCTTCCAAGGTGAAAATGCTAGTACTTGTGTTTACATGATTATTTCATTTAGTTTATGGTAAGTTAGACTTGGATATATTAGTTTTTCTTATACTAAGAAATGTTCAAGTTTTTGTCTAGATTAATTTTTTTTTTTTTAAAAACTTATTAAATGCTTTCCTAATGGTAGTCTTCTGGAAAATTGGATCTTACTGTTGATTGGTTTTATAATAGACATTAACATATTCTAACGTATTCCTACGTTATAAGCTTTGACTTCATTTTGTGAAAAAATGAATCTGACAATTTGAATAGCCTTTAATTGCAACACACCATTATTTTATGTTGGTAGCCTTGAATAGATATAAAAAGTCTTTTATTGTGTAATAACCCATCCCTTCCAAACTTGTAGAGCCTCTCCGTCATCATTCCTACCTATATATATTTGTATGCTTTCATGTTGATATAGTGAAGAAACTAAGAGACAAATTTTCACTTCTCTATTTTATCTTTGATATACTTTTAATGTGTAAGTTTGTATGTCACATACACAATTGGAAAATCTTATGAATTGTGGAAAAGTTATTCCCCTATTATGACATATTTGAAAGTGTGGGGGTTGGCTTACTCAGATTATGCTAGCCGATTTTGAAAAGAAGCAACGATTGAAAAGTGTTATAGTGAATTAATATTTGTTGTATAGAGGGTACAATGATGCTAAGTGGGTTTCAAGATCCACACGTGGTTATGAGTTTGAAAGATGAATATGAAAAATTAGCCAAATAGACCATAATGAAATTTTACTTTGTGGTTTGAAGTTGGTACGGTAATGAGGCTAAGATACTTCTTAGTGAGTATTGAGGATGAAATAAAATCAACGTGTCTATATATTGTGGTTGCCAGGCAGCATTAGCTGTAATGGAAAATAAAATTTTCAATGGCAATAAAATACATTCGTTTGAGACATAGTGTGATAAAGAAGGCTGCCGTTTAGATGAAATTATTTTCATTAATTATGTGAAGTCGGAGAAGGTGAACTTGATCAATTCACAGACTATAAGAAACATCGAGGGGAATGAGGTTTTTAAGTCAATTTGAGAAGATCAACAATGATGGTAAATTGGTGATTGGAGATCCCATGAATTAGGTTCATAAAATAACAAGTCATTAGTTGATCAAGTGTGCACTATAAAATTATATCCCTTCCTATGATGTGTGAATATAGTGCGGTTTGCAAGGCAAAGTGAAAAGTTATAAACTCTTAATCCAATTCATATCCTTTATAGGTGGTGTATTCTTCTGGGGGATGATTGGACATATGAGTGTGGAGTGGTGCGCATGAAATTGTGACGGATTTCTAGAGCACTCATGAATACCGGGACACGCGCGGCCTCATAGCGCAAAACCGCGATAACGACAAAGATTGTGCAAGTATAATGTGATAGAATAAGACCCTAGGCTTATAAAAGAATTTTGGTTCATAGAAGTTGTAAACTTCACCAATTATTTCGTAAGTTTAATCTTGTTTTATCTAGGTACGGTTCATAGTCTACGAGACACCGCATTCGACGCATTGTACTCATATATGTAAACCCAAAGAAAACTTCTTATTTTATTTCTTTTATTATTTTTGAGATATATGGGGGATTGTTAGAAAAATAATATTTTCTATTTAATATCTCAAAAATAATATATTCTTTATTTTCTTAATATTTATTTTGTTTTAATGTCACCAAATATTTTATTGTTCAAAACGTTTAGACTACATTTAATTAGCCTTAATAGCTTAGCTTTTATTATGAGAAAATGTTCCTTGTCATATGTTAGTATTTTGACAAAGGCATATGATCATATTGAATAGGCCTTCAATGGCTTTTATTTTGATACGTTTTAAGTCTTCAAACGTTGATTCTTGCTATTCATTTGACCAATTGCCTTTATGATCTTTTATGGCATTTACTATTCTTAAATCTTTGTACAAGATGATTAGAAGTTAGCTATATAATAATATATAATATAACATTATGGGTTGATCTTTTTGGAGCGAAAACGGAGAAAAATATACTCCTCATTTTGTAGTCTTGGGTTTTCTATGAGAGACATAAACATATTTTCCTTGTGAAAAAGAGATACATCAAGAAAAGTTCTTACTCCCGTATTTTTTTGTGTCTTGGGTTTATTTTGAGATAAATAAAAGATTCTGGATGCCATCTTAGAAGAAACAAATCTGGGGGATACAAACGGAGTGAAATATCCTTAAGGGGCTGCATTCTTAATTGACATGCCTCAAGCTAAGAGTTTCTCTACAATTGTTCGTGATCAAGCATTTTCCTCAAGTGTAAAAAGAAGTTCCTACAAGTGTTCGTGATGAAGAAAACTCCCTACACATGTTCGTGATGAAGTATTTTCCGTAAAAATTTCCAACAGCCTAGAGGTCCAAAAGAAAGCTCTATTGAAGAAAACTTCCTCACCATACTCCAAATGGCTTTCAAATGGTTTTGGGGAGCTCGAGATTGCCTCTAGGAGTTGGTTTCTGAAGAGTATATCTCAATAGGGAGACCACGTGCAACACTTATAACTTTGTAATGAGGTGATATTGAATGGTCAAAGGCCAAACTCATGTGGTGTGAATACATATTTGGGCTTGGGAGAGTAGTGTATTGCTTTGTAGTTATGTTACAGACATAAATCAGACATCTGTTCCGTGTGGAGGTAGTTGGGTTCGTATGTCTTAGGTTCACACAGCGACAGAGACTTAAACCATCACAGGAATTCAAAACTTCGACATCATCAAAGGGATCGTCTTTGATAAAATCGAAGAATCCAATAGAAGCCTTAGGTTTTGTTTTATCAGGAATGTAACAATGGTCATGATGAAAAGACGACAACTGCAGAACGAGTGCACTTGGAAAAGATTCAGGCTTCACGGGAAAAAAAGGGGAATCGGAGATGAGAGACAGCCACCGTTTGGAAACAAGCTTGAACCTGGAAAGCTCTAGCAAGGATCCGATTTGAAGTTTCCGTGTATGCCCATTCAAAAATTTATATTCAACTCACCGTTTGAAATACGGGAAGTAAATTTTCTGACTAAACATGAAGGAATCACTTAAGTGCTAATTTTGTATTTCTATTTGCACACCTTAAAAACTTAGTATGGGCTATCCATTTTTTTTTAGTTATGTTTTATGGGACAACTTTTATGGCATTACTAATTTCCCTTGAAAAGTTAAAAAAAAATATATATATCTTCAAAAAAGCACGCCCCCTGAAGTTATGTTCAACTAAAAGTGCAGAAAACGGACTTTAGTTGTGTTAAGTAAAAGTACGCCGGAGGGCGGGACTTTTAGTTGTGTTTAAGTAAAGGTACGGAGCAAAACTTTTAGTTGTGTTTAAGTCACCATGAATCCAAATGGATAAAAAAGTACTTTATGAACCTAAAACTCCAAGATTGCCTTATGGTTGATATCAGGATTCAATGTCACATTCAAATAAATGCATATTAGTTTCCTTCAAGTCATTTTGCACACAAATACCATTTTCAACACTTATAACTTCTTTTAATGTTTATTTCTTTCAAATTTCCAATAGACAAAAAACAAGTAAATAACTAAAAGAAACAAAGAAAGAGAGGCCAGAGACATCATGTGGAATTTGGAGAATATTTGGGTGCTTGGGAGATGAAGGTTCTTGGCAATGGAATTGGAAGGTTGTAGTATTGATTTTGATTTGGAAAGGGAACCCAGAACTAGGTTTATGTTTCTTGATTTGATGAGAGAGAAGAAGTTATCTTTTGTAAAAGTTTATATACCTAAACAAAAAAGTACTACTTAGAAATAACAAAGCTAAAAAGTAGTAACTAAAAACCAGTAACTAAATTACTAATAATTGAAACTAAGTCAACACAAATTATTAAAAAAAAAGAAAGAATCCAATAGAACGTGGTTAGGGTTTTGATTAGATAAGAGGATTTTATGTAACAATGGTCATGATATTTAATTTTTCTAAAAAAAAAAAAAATTGTGCAGAACGGGGTTCGATCCCGCGTATTGAAAAAGATTCAGGCCCATTCCAGACTACGGCAAAAGGGGAATCGGAGATCTATACATTATGTATATATACCTATATATATGTACTATTTCGTCCCAAACACCGGGTGGCGTGGCATCCCCACGCCAGCGGTCCTTGGTAGGAGTAGTTGTAAAATCTTTGATAAAAGATCATCACTGCCTTCAATTTTTCAGCACTATAAGAATCTTGATATGTTTGTATGAAGCCATACTTTCACATATGATCTGTCTTTCATGTTTATCAAAAGACTTGTATATATAATGAATGGAGAAGGATGAGTTCAGTCCCCAAAAAGGGACCTCCAATATTCTCATCAGAACATTTAATGAATTATTGTCAAGTATGTATATTCTGATCCCACTTCTCAAGATTGCAGAAAGTGAGAAAACGAAGACTCCATATTGCTCCCAGCAACAGAAGTCATAATAACTTAGACCAAGGAAAATTATTTATAGTACTCCCTCGTTCAGTTTTACTTGTCCACTTTTGACTTTGCACACCCCTTAAGAATTAATAAATGACGTATACATTTTACCATAATACCCATATTAGTTGGTATATAGGCTCAATATATTTGGAAAATGAGTAATTAATGGTAAGGGTAAAACAAAAAAAATAAAATCTGTCTCTCTCTTGATAAGCTAAAGTGGACAAGTAAAAGTGAAAATTTATTTTTAGTATAGTGACAAGTAAAAGTGAATGGATGGAGTATTAAATTTCACATCGTATGGTATAAAAATATGGGTTCTGATGCAACACTAACGTGTTAGAGGTTGAAAATAACTAGATTTTCATTACAAAGGAGAAACTTTTTGAAGAGAACTCTACTTTATAATAAGTATCTGTGAAAGTGAATCAAACATCTGTACCGTGCAAAGAAAAGAATTTCCAAAATAATATTGTGATCCGCCACTAACAAAAAATTATGAAAAGAAAAAGAGAACCCATGTTAACAGGATCACACCAAATATAAAAAAATTCACTATAGAAAATTTATAAGGGAAGTATTGAAATACAAAACAAATGAAGTTGGCTAACACAATTTACATATTGGTATCAGATAATATTCCAGAAATTCCATAAAGCAAAAAAGCAAGTGATTCAAACCCAACACAAAGACTCAATATACTCAAAAGCACCAGCTGCCCTAATAAAACAAAGTTGTTCATCCGCACCTTCATCATCACAGAGCTTCTCAAAAGTCTTGTTTATAAGATTGTACCTTATGGCCTTACAATCAGCAGGAATTGCCAGAACCAAAAATGCATCCTCTTCTCTTCTACCGCGAACCAGAGATAATATCGCGAAGTTATAATAATCAATTTGATCAAGATCAAGATAAGTACTAATCATCCAAGAAAAAGAAGTAGCAAGGTGTTCAAGATCAACCCTGTACTTAGCAAACGATTCGGAATAGTCCCTTTTCATCTCGTATACATCCGGACTTTGGGAAAAGAACTTTTTATAAGGTGCAAATGGTCACAAGATTCACCAAAATAGGTAATGGTTGTTTCTTGATCATCTGGAAAAGGTGGCATTGGCATAACCCATAAGCTCTCAAGATCAAGATTGTAACATAAAGAAGTCAAGTTCCCCATAGTGCTAATCCAGTGAATTGATCCGTTCCAGTAAACTCCATTGTAAAAATTAACATCAGCAATAAATGGACCACCTGATAGTCTCCATGGACCTGTTTAGGGTTAATTTTATGTGTGTTCATTAAACTTTATCGACTATAACAATAAAGTTACAGAACTATTGTTTGTCATATTCACTGAAAATTTATACGTTAAAACGGTGAAGTGAATAAACTTTATCCACCGTAATAGTAAAGTCATAATGTATTTTCTGTCACGTGCATTAAAAGATTCTGAACTTTCGCCCACTGTAATAGTAAAGTTAACTTTACCCGCTATGATGACCAAACATACCGATCAAGATTTTTTGTTGTTATAGTAGGTAAGGTTTTATGATTTATATTATAGCGAAAAAAGTTCACTTATTTTGATCTACTACAGAAAACAGTTTTGCGACTTTTGTACTCCTATTGTAAAGGTAGAGTTTAGTTACTTTAGTATGACCTAAAATTAGTTACCTAAAATTAGTTATGTAACTTTACTGTCATAGTGGGAGAGTGACGTTGAGTGACCATATACGAAACTGACCAACCTGTTTCAGATGAGTAAATTTCAATCTGATAATGCTGAGGAGATGACACGGAATCACGAACACAGACTGCTTTGTAATGAGGAGACTTGGCAGGGTCAAAAGCTAAACTTATACCATGAATCTTGGAATTTTCAGTTCCAAGAACAGATTTTGGAAGTACGGAGTAATGTTTTGTAGTGGGATTGTAAACATAGTAATTTCTTTTAGCTTGGCGAGATCGGGAGCTGGAACACAACAATAGTCCATTGCAAGATTGCAGAATACTAATGCCAGAAGGGTCCTTAGTGAATTTGAGTTTCTTAAATGGTGGATTTGTGGGGTTTTGGCTATCAAAATGGACATAATCAAACTCGGGCTTTGATGAAACGGAAGCAGAAGGAAAGAAAAGGCCTATTGCAGGATTTGTGTTTGGGTGACAAAGGACAGAAAATTGTGGATTAGTAATGAGTGAAAGCCAACGCTTGGATACTGTTTTAAAACGGAGAAGTGATCGTATAGGTACGCGTAAAAAAATTTCAATCAAAAGATCATCGATTGAAGCGACAATTTGAGCTGGTGATGGCTGCTCTAACTCTGTAATTTTGGGAATCTTGAGTTTGATGCCTTGCATTTTTAGTGACAGTAGTAGTTTTTCTTTGCTTCAGTAAGAGTTGCTGTTGATGGCATATTTAATATCTACATATAGGTAAAGATTGCTTAGCAAGTTTCATCATTTCATTAAGTGGACCGCAACTTGTGTATGCATTGAAAAGGTCAATGATGTGAACAGATGGCCAACTTCTTATCTTAGCAAGTTTCATTAAAGATTGCTTAGCAAGTTTCATTACTTTTCTTGTTTAATAATCAGCATGTGTAGGTATTGACTTCAAGAAAAACAATTTTTTTGACAGCCACATCCAAAAGTGGATATTCCTCAGCATTAAGGGTATTCTGGCCACCTCCAAAAGTGTGATTACAAGGAGAAGTTAAATTACAAAGCTCCTAAGAAGTCCACTATCTGTACTTCATTATCTATACATTGTTCTTTACACCAAAAACTTAGAGAGGTAATGCAGTTCCATTTGATCTAGCCTAAAAAATTCTTTCATTTCTCTCCTTCCATATGTTCTGTTGTAAATTGTTGTACAAAACACGGAAATAGTAAGAAATTCTTGAAAGCACCGAAGGCATGCATGGATAATTCACCCGGTATAGGTGTATCCCCCGGGATTCAACTTAAGGCACTTTCTAGTCCATAATAACCCACCTATAAGAAGAACTAAAAATAGTTTTTTGTTGTCTGTTTCAACAAAGAGAAAAAGACTTAATTTATAGTCTTTTATGGATAGATGAACGTTGTAGGGTACATTGAAGGGTAAAGCCACTAACGTCATTATATAATTAATGATAAGTAAAGAGTCAAAAATCGAGTACATATAGCGTTAGGCATCAGTTAAAAATCACCAAATGAATGCCTTTTTAAGTCAAACATTTGCATCAAATGTTTACTGAAACGTAAAAGCAAACAGTAAAATAATAGTATTCATTTTGAGATATTAAATTAATTGTTTTTTCTTAACAATCCCCCACATATCTCAAAAAGAATATAAAAATAAAATAAACGATTTTGCTGGGTTTTCACATATAAATATAATGCATCGAATCTGGTGTCGCGTAGACTATGAACCAGACCTAGACAAAATAAGATTATATTTACAGAACAATTGGTGAAGTTTACAACTTCTATGAACCAAGGTAAGCTCATGGTCTTATTATGTCACATTATACTCGCACAATTTTTGTCGTTATCGCGGTTTTGCGCTAAGAGGCCATGCGCGTGTCCTGGTATTCATGAGTGCTCTAGAAATACGCACAATTTCATAGAACGCTGCCCACCCACACTCATAAGACCCATCTAGATGCTATAAAGGATATGGTAATGGATTAAGAGTTTATAACTCAACCTCACTTTGCCTTGAATATTGCTTAGTCGCACACATAGGAAGGGACATGATTTAATAGTGCACCTTCGATCAATCGATGACTTGTTATTACCCATATGAACCTAATTCATGGGATCTCCAATCACATAGGTTGGGTTACCATCATTGTTGATCTTCTCAAGCATAAGTCCCATTCCCCCTCGTGTTTCGATTATCAATTTCCTTTGCAAAGGTTTAGTCGAGAAGGATGGTTCATTTCGACTTAACATAATCTATGGAAATAATTCCATCTCTTAGCATATGTTTTATCACATTATGTCTCAAACGTATGTGTCTATTTTTCCCATTGAAAGATTTATTTTTCGCTATAGCTATCTTGCTTGACAATCACAATCATAGACACGAAGGTGTTGGTTTTATTCCTATTGGAATACTTGCTAAGTTTCTCAACCACTCGGCCTCAATTAACGTTACCAGGCTCCAAAGCAACAAATTCGACATTCCATAGTGGATCTAGCAATTGTAGTCTTGCTTGTTACTAAACACATAGCCACTAGTAGATTTTTGTCTCATACAATACGAGATCCACATCATCAGCAACGACGTCCACTATATTTAATACGTAGTTCATTGTACCTCTCAAATATTTCAAGAGCCTTCTTAATGCATTCAAGTTAGGATTATAGTATATCTACTCAATCTACACCTTTGCATAAGCTATATCGGGTCAGTAAAATTCATCAAATACATTAAACTACCAATAATTGAGCATAATAATTTTGGCTTCTTCTCCATGATTCTTTTTCAATTGACTATTAGAATCAAAGTGTACAAAAACCGTCAAAATTTTCAAACGTTTTTAAACCACATAATGTCCTTGAGTCAAAATCAAAACATCATTGTCTCTAATTATTTTCATGCCTAGAATAACACTTGCTTCTCCCATATCTTTCATGTCAAAATTTGAAGACAAAAACTTTTTGGTCTCATTTACTATATCAAGATTAGAACCAAAGATAAGCATGTCATCCACGTAAAGACATATAATAACACAATGACTATCAACAAGTTTTGTATAAACACATTTGTCTACTTCAACAGAAGTAAAATCATTACTTAACAAAACTTGATCAAATTTTTCATGCCATTGTTTCGAGCTTGTTTTAAACCATATAAAGACTTTATTAATTTACAAACTTTATTTTCTTGACTGAAGTTGTTCCATATAAATTTTCTCCTCTAAATCACCATTTAAAAATGCGGTTTAACATCCATTTGGCGAATAAATAATTTGTGAATAGATGCCAATGCAAATAAAACACGAATAGAGGAAATTCTAGTCACAGGAGAATAAGTATCAAAATAATCAATATTTTGTTTTTGAGTAAAGCCTTTAGCAACAAGTCTAGCTTTATATTTATCAATAGAACCATCAGGATTATATTTCCTTCTGAAAATCCACTTACAACCAATGGGTTTAGATCCCGGGGGTAAATTAACTAATTCCCAGGTATTATTTTGTAAAATGGAGTTTATCTCAGATTTGATGGGATGCGTGGAGGAAAGAAATTGTTTAAAAAAGTTAAAGGATCATTATCAACAATATAAGTGAAAAAAATCATTACCAAAAGATTTTTCTATCCTTGTCCTTTTACTTCTCCTCAAATCCTCATTTTCAAAATCATTTTGGAGAACAAGAACACTAGAAGTACTTTCTTTTTGAAAAATAAGAACACTATTATCACGCTTTAAAGGAAAAATATTCTCAAAAAACTCAGATTTTTGTTTCTACTATCGTGTTGCGTTCAATCACATCACTATTGATTACAAGAAATCTATATGCAGGCATAACCAACAAACATACAATCAAAAGTCTTGGACCCTATTTTTCTTTTCTTAGGGTCCTTCTAACCTTTACACCCCACACTTTCAAATATTTCAAGTTAGGAGGATAACCTTTCACAATTCATAAGGAGTTTTTCGGATTTCTTGTAAGGAATTCTATTTTGTAAATGACAAGCACACATAAAATAGCTTCACCCCAAAGATTGTCGGGTGCGCGCGTGAGCTAACAAGCATACAATTCATCATTTCTTTTAAAGTCCTATTTTTCCGTTCAGCTACTCCATTCGATTCGGGTGAGTATGGAGGAGTAACTTCATGAATAATTCCTTCCTTTTCACAAAAATCATTAAACAAAATATATTCTCCACCTATCGAGATCTTCTTTTTTTGATCTTAGCTTTATTCGATTGATTTTGATTCGTATACAACAAAAACATTTCAAAAGTGAACAAATATACCCAGTATATCTAGAAAAGTCATCTATAAATGTGACCTTTTACCTCCCCTAGTCATAGTTTGTTTCAAATCTCCCAAATCGGTGTGCACTAAATCCAATAAATCGGATTCTCTATGTGATTTCTTAAATTGTTTAGCCTCTACACTTATCAATACTTGAAAAATTAACATTCGAAATAAGTCCTTTAAAATGCATTTTCTTAATATAAGATGAACTAACATGTCCAAGTCTAGCATGCCATAAATCAAAAGAATCAATCAAATAAGCGAAGTACTATTTTTTTTCCATTCAATGAGAAACATTAAGTGCAAATAAACCATGGTTACAATCACTAAAACATTATTTTTTATTAAAGAAACCATATTGTATTCAAATAAAACCTTACAATTTTCCTAATAATCCCACGAGAGACCAAATTGGCTTGGATATTAGGAACATGCAATACTTCGATCCAAAGTTTTCCCGGATGAAGAAGAACTTTTCCTTTTCCAAGAACTTTAGTGGTTCTTGAATCACCAAGATATATAAATTCTTCTCCTGTAAGACATAAAATTATTTTATTGGCACAAATATGCCTAGTAGCACCGAGTCTATTACCCGATCTCACATTGATTTCAATGTTCTCTCGGAAATGACACTTAAAAAATAATATCATCTACTTTATCCAAATTAATTTTTGATTCAACGGGATTGTCAATTTTCCCAAAAAATTTCCTTGGAAGTTCTATTAATAATTTTGGGCTTGTAACCATGTTTATTTTCATTAAAAAGAGTAGAGATATACTTACCTACTTTAGAATTCCAAAAGTTGAGTAGTTTAGCAAAGACAATTATAGTTGAAAGTATAACAAGAGTAGAACCTCCAACACCAACAGTTTTACCAGCCATCCATGATTTGTAATCACAGCAACAAGTAAATGTCCATCCGATCACGTCACTAATCTTGTACACTTCACTCTTGGATACACCATAAAGTATCAAAATCATCAAGAACATAAACAAGACTTTCTTCGACAAAATAAGGTTAAATTTTCCGTGCTTCATGATAACATTATCCTTAAGATTGTTGTAAATTGTTGTACAAAACACGGAAATAGTAAGAAATTCTTGAAAGCTTGAGGCGTGTCGAAGGCACTGTCCTTAAGGATAATTCACCCGGTATAGGTGTATCCTCCGGGTGTTCTAGTACAAAACTAGGAGCTAGAATCTAACAAAGATTTCACAAAGTAATAACCCAGCAAAAGAAATATAAGAAGAACTAAAAAATAGTTTTTTGTTGTCTGTTTCAACAAAGAGAAAAAGACTTAATTTATAGTCTTTTATGGATAGATGAACGTTGTGGCTGTTAAAGGGTAAAGCCACTAACGTCATTATATAATTAATGATAAGTAAAGAGTCAAAAATCAGTACACCATATAGACGTTAGGCATCAGTTATAAATCACCAAATGAATGCCTTTTTAAGTCAAACATTTGCATCAAATGTTTACTGAAACGTAAAAGCAAACAGTAAAATAATAGTATTCATTTTGAGATACTAAATTAATTGTTTTTTCTTAACATGTTCCACCAAGTGCATGCTGGTACAGTTTTCCATCACCTTTTTTGACTCTTGCTCCATCCCCTTCTGATCCAGCAGCTCAGTAGATCTGTAGTATGTTCTGGCATTGTCCATTCCTCCCTAGCCAGACAAATGAAAAGTACCCAGATTTGGGATGTCACCTTACAGTGAAGGAAAAGGCGGTGGTTAGTTTCAGCTGCCTCCATACATAAAGAGCATCTAGATGCTATGTGAATTTTCCTTTTCTGAAGTGCTTCATGAGTTAGACATACCTTTCTCACCACCAACCATGTGAAGCATTTCACCTTGGTTGGTGCCATAATTTTCCATGTTTTTCAGGGGCTTTTGGCCTTCCTGGCATCTCTGATAAGCCTCTCTTATATACTCTTGTTACTCCCAAACGCACACGCAAGTATACGCGGTCGTACAAGTAATATAGGATTTAAACTCCAGATATCATATCTACAGGGACTTATGATTAACTATTAGCTAAATTAAACTAATGCTAATTATCTAAATAAGAAATAAAATCCAAAAATTGAATTTATCAACTAACTAAAAAATAAAAGAAAATAAATAATGAACTTCAACCAAGAAAGATCGGATTTTTATCGGAGAAGAGATAGATCTAGGATTATGACCACTAACAATCCAGTTGAGTCTTCCAATTATTATACCTATTTTATTTCCTGGGTTACTAGTTGAGGGATTAATTGTAACTTTATGAAATTCTTTCGATCTACTCACAAGCCTGTAGATACTACTATAAGGCCTATATTTCTATAGTCGCCAGAGGCAACAAGAACGCATTTACTTCTCCGTAACCAACTAAGTAGGGCTAAAGGGTATATTTCTATCCTCAGTAGCGAAACGATTAAATCGAACAAACTCTATTTATTCTTATTATGTACGTGAATTCCCTCTTTCAAGTCCAACTCACGCACCACAGATAGTGTCTAACTATTGACCAAATAACCAAACAATTAAGCACAAGAATAAATAAGCAACCCAAAGATGAAAATTCAATAGATATAAACAATAATCAAACGTCAACTTTCATGATTGTGTCAAAACCCTAGAACTAAAGAGTTTAGATCCACATAGATATGGAGGAAAAAACAACAAATCATCCAAATAAAAACGTAAAAACAAGTACTATAGAGAAGAGAAAATAAAACCATGTAACTACGGCCTACACGGTGGTTTCAAGCTCTCTCTAGGTCTAAAGTTCTAAACTAAGGGTTTCAAGTTATCCAAAGTTATGTGAAAATCCTGTCTTATGCACTATTTATGGGTGTAGGGAAAAATCCCAGACAAAATAGCTGAGTCCAAAACAAATAGGAATAATTGGGATCCGAAAATAAAATGCACAGCAAAGTCACCGTACACGTCGCTGCCAGTAACGTCTTTCCAATTGCAATTCACTTTGTATCTTTAACTTCATTTAGTACTTCAAATCATTTTTTTCCGCGGATTGCCCTTCTTTTGGGGTGGCGTTTAATTTTTGACCCTCAAATTGGTGGTCTTTAATATTTTCCCTTCGCTTAACACCTAAGGGTCCTGGGTTTGAACCCAAGCTCAGTCAAAAAATAAAAAATTAAAAAATCGCAAGGCATAAGTTGGGATTCCTGGGGCAGATGTTGGATTCGCAAGGCATAAGTTGGACCCCAACTTATCCAACTTATGCCTTAAGACAATCTTCTGCCTTAAGGCCTTACTCTTTTTTTTTTTTTTTTTTACATGGATTGCCCTTCATTTGGGGTGGTCTTTAATTTCTGTCCTTTAAATTGGTGGTTTTTAAGTTTTGCCCTTCGCCTAATACCCCGAGATTGTGGGTTCGAAACCCCAGCTCAGCAAAAAAAAAAAAAAAAAAAAAAAATCGCAAGGCAGAAGTTGCAAAATTCTGCCTTTGCAAATCTATCCATGCAAATTCTGCCTATTTGGGCTTTAAGGCAGAAATTTACAAATTCTGCCTGAAGGGCAAAAGTTAAAGACCATCATTTTGTTGGGCAAAAATTAAAGACCACCCCAACGAAGGGAAATCCTGCCAATTGCCCCCTAACTTTTGGCCAAAGTTAGGCCTTAAGACAGAGATTTGCAAAATTCCAGCAATTTTTTTTTGGCCTTAAGGTAGAGTTTGAAACTCAACTTATGCCTTGCGATTTTTTTTTTTTTTAAACTTTTGACTGAGCAAGGGTTCGAACTCGGAACCAAGGGCTTTTAGTGAAGGGCAAAAATTAAAGACCACTAATTTGAGGGGGAAAAATTAAAGACCACCCCCAGCGAAGGGCAATCCGGCAAATTGCCCTTTGATGATTGCACTTTAATGACCAAATCATTGTGTCATCGTGACGTCTCCCACTTGTCCCCCTTCTTTTTCTCCTTTTTCTTCCCCTTTTTATTCATATTTGCTCCAAATCTCTTCATCTTTCACATCGCTTTATTCCTACATGTTAAAATATAATATTAAGCACAAAGTAATATAATTAATACTCAAAAGACAATTAAAAGTATTAAAATGTGAGGTAAATAATGAATAAATATATGCATTTTAGGACGAACACCAACTCTAATGACTGAGAAGTGTCCATCTTCCTCATGTCTCCATTTGATGAAGTCAGGAACATTTGTTGTCCCTGTGAAATTCCCTATCCTTCCTAGCAGTGCAACCGCCCTTTCCACTTCCCAATCATTCAACAATCTCCTGAAAATGATGTTCCATCCCTGTAACGTCCAGATCTCTTCTATTGTAGATTCTTGATTGTTGCTTATAGAGAATAAGCTTGGAAAAAGCCTGCTGCAGGTGTCCTTGCCCATTCCAATTGCTCCCTCCGTCTCAATTTATGTGACACCATTTGACTTGATATGGAGTTTAAGAAAGAAAGAAAGACTTTTGAAATGTGTAGCCTAAAACAAGCGTGTGGTTGTAAATTATCTTATAAAGTTAAATTGTTTCTAAATATAGAAATGTGACATTCTTTTTGGGACAAACCAAAAAGAAAATGATGCCACATAAATTGGGACAGAGGGAGTATCTATCAAGAAATACTATTTATGAACAGTCATGTCGAAATATTTTTCTATTCGTATTTGTTATGTTTGTCATTGCAACTGCAATATAGTGAGACATTTAGATGAAATGCAAATTTATGCCTTGGATTTTCCTGATAAAAAAGAAATGAAATGCAAATCACCATTTACATGCAAACTCAGTTGATGGATAGTGACTTTTTCTATATATATATATATATATATATATTTTTTTTTTTTTTTTTGATGAAGTATGTAATTTCATTGCTGGCATCAAGTAGATGCATAATAGTTACAGAAGTAGAGTAGCAAAAGGAACTTATCATCTTCAGTACATATCTAGTTAAGAGCTAAAGAGTTGATAAAGTGCAGAAAGGTAATACGGGAATCTACTGGGGACAAATAAATCTAACTATACACTTTAGTGAAGACATTACCCGACGGGAGGTGATGAAGCCTCATGACCCATGGAATAATGAATTCATGCACTATGGTGTCTACTTAGTGGGACTTATTTTAGTAAGACGTGTATTATAGAAATGAAGATGTTCATATGGATGAATTATCTTAAAGAGTAGACAAGATTAAAAATGAGCATATATTAATGAGAGGGTGTTCTATCTCCCAAGGCAGGGATAAGGTCTACGAACACTCTATCCTGTCCAGACCCCACTTATGCGATTACGGTGAGTATGTTGTTGTTGATATTAATGAGTGGGTGCAAGCAACACACAAAGAAGATAAAATAAGATGTCGCTTGAAATGACTTGGTAACGTCCTAGGTGGTTCTCCAGATGCACCAAATTGAAATTTGATATATGATGGTTGAAAGTGCTAAAAGGGACATGGTAAACCTGTGGTTGGAAAAATTAGTTGCGATGGTGCTCACGTCCCTATGAAGACAGGCACAGATAGTGTTGCAGCTACTCCAAAGATGAGGAAGGAGTACAATGAGACTGACCGAAAAGTTGTAGAAAAGAATTACAGAGCAAAGAAAATTCTTTTTTACGGTATTGGACCTGATGAGTCCAATCATATCTCGTCATGTCAATCCGCAAAGGAGATTTGGGATGCTCTTCAAACTGCTAATAAGGGAACTAGTCAGGTAAAGCAGTCCAAAATAGACATGCTTACAATAGAATATGAACTTTTCAAGATGAAGATGGTGAGTCCATTCATGACATGCATACCAGGTTCACCTCCATATTCAATGAACTCCACTCTCTTGGTGAAATCATTCCAACAAACAAACTGATCCGTAAGTTACTCAGTTTATTGCCTAGTTCTTGGGAAAGCAAAGTGAATGCTATTTCTGAAGCCAAGGACTTTCAAACAACGACCATTGATGAGCTCATAGGAAACCTCAAAACATATGAGCTAAAAATAAAACAAGATCTGGAAAGAAGGGAGCCAAAGAAAGAAAATAACCTAGTCCTCAAGGCTGCTGCTAAAAGTGACTCAAGTGATGATGAGTCAGATATGGCATATCTCACTTGTAGATTTCAAAAGATGGTCCGCAAAAATGGTGGATTCCAAAAAAAAAAAAAAAAAAAAAAAAAAGCTTTAATAAAAACCCCAAAGGATATGACTGCTGTCACAAGTGTGGGAAGCCAGGGAATTTCATCAAGGAATATCCTCTCCACAAGCAGGACTATCACAAGAGCAACATTGACAAAGCAACAAAGAGGAACCAGGTCCTTAACATGAAATTCAAAAGAAGAGAAGCAACTGACAACTTTGGGAAACAGGCTGCGCTTCCTGGGGAGATTCCTCCAGTGAATATGAAGATGAATATGATCTAGGTAATACATCCATGATGGTTGTCGACGATGAACCTTCAGCATATGACTCAGTTTTTGCACTCATGGTGAAATCTGATACTGACAGTGAACAAAATGAGGTAAATTTTCTTGATGTTTAGACAAACTTGAAAAGTTACTCTCAGAAAAAATTGGTGTCATTAGCAAATGTGTTAATCGATGGATATCATGGCCTCATTAAAGAAAAAGGGGTTCTAACTGAAGAATTAGTGAATTAGAACAAGAAAGAGATGACATGGTAATTTGCATCGTATACTTGAAGGAACAGGTTGATGAAGTAACTAGAGAAAATTCTTTGCTAAAGAGCCAAATGAAAAATAGATGGATACATCTTCTAGAGGAAAAGAGGAAGCTAGTAAGATTCAGCTTGAGCTTGAGAGTGAGCTTAAGAGAACCAAAATGGGTCTCACTACTGAGCTAGAAAAGAATAAGCAGCTGTTATACCTTGTGGTTTTATACATTTAGAATCGTTATATGTAAGTTATCTCAGTTTTGGACACCGGGATTTGTCTTCAAAGTTATATGAGGTTGGATAGGCTTAACTTATGCTTATAAATGTTTAAGTTCATGTTTGATAAGTCATGGAAGGGTTACAGAATAAGTGAATCGAAGTAGAAAGGTTCATCAAAAGTTGTTTCTGGAAAATATAAGATATGGACTGTATAAGTGAGATATGGTCTGTATTGTGAGATATGCTTATTTAAGGATTTTAAAAATTTCCAGAGAAGAAAAATTTTGGGATGGAATTATACAGTCCATTGTACGGACCTTATAATTTTGTACGGTCAAGGGGGTGGCCATACAATGTTATACGGGCAAGAAATACGGTCCATATTTTCTAATCTGGGTGGATTTTGTTGATTTTATATATGATGACCCCTCTTCATTTAAATCATTTTAAAACATAATCTCAAGTTCAAGAGAGCTCTAGAAACCTCTTCCAACATATTTAAACACATTTTCAAGCATAAATCAAAGATCAATGTGAAGTTATCTTGGAATTGAAAATGTTCTTGAACTTCGAGGTAAGATTTCATCTTAGTTTCATGTTTATGAGTTATGTCGTAATTATGATAAGGTTTGAAGAAAAGAAAATGGAGAAAATGTCATAGGATGTTGAGTTGAAGTTGTTGTTATAGATTGATGATGAAAAGAAGTTTTGGGATGGAATTGAGTATAATTTGTATGTTATTTTTTGGCTATGGTATTATTGATGTTTTTATTGTTGTTGGGAGTTGTTTAGGAATTAGTGGAAGTAGATGATATAGGGGAAATGCTGTCCGATTTTTGATTAGCTTACCAATTAATTTAGTTTGACCTTATGAGAGTTTCAACAACTTAGCCTTAGATGAATCACCTTGAATGTAGATTTGCAAGTTCGGGAGGATAGGCATCGAGTAGTTAAGGAGATGACAAGGTATGTTAAGGCTGTCCATTTCTTTCTTTTTGGCATGGACCTTATGAACAAGACGTACACATAACGTTAATCCATAATGATTCTACTCTTAGAGTTAGGTATGATCCATTTGATTCTTGTTCCATAGTGTTATCTTCGGAAAGTCTTTCCTTAGATCCAGTATGGTCTCTAGAGTTACTTGTGCTCTTTTCATGTCTTGAATTGCATTGCATTTATATATATATATATGCATATACAAACCTGTGCCCTTCAGGTGCTATATGCGTGTATATTATGTTTTTTTTTATATATATGTATGGGCTATGGGGAAGGTGACAGCGTTATATATGCACTACCACCTGATCAACTGGTTATATGATGATACGATGATGAGTTGGCCAATATGATATGATGGGATGCCCACAGTGGCTTGAACGACGGCATTACATACGCATATATATATGACCTCATGCATGCATGCACATCAGTTATGTGCATCATTGGTCTAAAGAGGCAGGTCAGCCATACAAATTGCATTTATTACGTCTTATGTTCTCTTATGTTCTCTTATGTCTCTTTCTTGTTACTCTCATGCCTTACATACTCAGTATGTTGTCTGTACTGACGTCTCTTTCTTGGAGCATTGCGTTTCATGCCAGCAGGTGCAGAAAGACAAATTGGTGATCCTCCCCAATAGGTTGCAGTTCAGCTGACTTTGGAGCACTCCTCTTGTTACGGAGTTGCTGTAAAGTGTTGGTATGTAATTCTTCTGTGTATATACGGTTATGTCGGGGCCCTATCCGAACTTCTTTATGACAGATGATCTAGTAGAGGCTTGTAGACACTCATGGTATGGCTAGACACGGTCTATATACTACTGTACAGTTTTGTTCCGTTTGGTTTTATAGTATATTTTTATGGGCTCATTCCTTGTCAGTATATCTCTTATACGATGTAGCAGATTTCTATCTTGTTTCTGATTATAGTAGGAAAGTGTGTTAGCGGTGCTCGGCAGGTAAGGCCCGGGTTTCCGTCATGACCCTTCAGTTTGGGTCATGACAAATTTGGTATTAGAGCAGTTATGTCCTAGGGTTGTCCACAAGCCGTGTCTAGCAGAGTCTTGTTTATGGTGTGTAGTGCATCACACTTATAAATAGGAGGCTGCAGGACATTTAGAAAAAATCCCTTTCTTTCTCATCTTAGATTGTGCGATAAAGCCATGTTATGAGGACTCCCTTTTTCCTGAATGTGGGTTAATGATTTCAGTAATGCCTGTGATGAGAAAAGCTTCAACGGCCCAGAAGGGCAAGTCAGTGGCAGGTAGGAGAACTGAAAGGGTACCACCGGTAGAGGTTGAGGAGGGCGAGTGATAACGTCCAAATCCACTCCTCAAAGAGAAAGTATACACGATCGTCGCAATATAATTTACCCAACTATGAGTCGGGGTCGATCCCACAGAGAACAATATACTAGGCGATTTAAATAAGTAAGGAATTATTGCTTTCTAAGCTAAGCCAAACACTTGATAATATATTGGTTTTTGATTTAAAAACGAACAAAGCTAAAACTAATCTAGAAAGAAAGTAAAATAATCAATGGCCACAAGAATGGGTACAAAGGAAACTACGCTCAAGTAACGATCCAATGTATGTCATGATTTACAAATAATGGTGAGTTTATATTACTTAGCCTCGAATAATGACTCTAAATTAGCTTCTTCCGAAAACTAACTAGACTACCTAATTGAATATCCCTAAAGCAATTAGGAGCATTAAGAACACCTGAATATGGCTACAAGTGGTGTCGCCTATCCCTAGGTCGATTTCCATTAGATGAGGGTTAACGCCCCAAATTCTTATTAATTATTCTTTCCCAATCTCGAGTTTGCCTCTTCCAAGTTTAAACTGAAATAAATGGGCGAGTCCTAGGGTTAGCAATTCCCTTAAGAAACATTAAAGTACGAGAATAATTAAAACAACATTAACTCACTTCTATTAATTATAAAATCATTCAACACATAAGCAAAACAAAAGATTCAATCCAAACTTAAATAATGTATACTTCCATAAACAAGGTTCAAGTATTGAAATGAAATATTACACACATAAATATTCAATAAATAGCAAGAGATGAAGAAATGGGCAAAGAATTTCTTATTGGGTGCCTCCAAATCTTCTCTTCCAAAGTGTGAGGATGAAACCCTAGCTCTCCAAGACTTGTGTTGAAATGCCAAAGATGAATATAATTGCTCCCTGTCTTCCTTTTGTAGTTTCCCACTTTTTCCAAGTCCAAAAATAACAAAATAAGCCCCAAGTTTTCAGATTTGCAAAACTATTCCGTTTTTGCAAAACTGTCCAGTTTTGACAGTTTTGCAAAACTGGACAGTTTTGTTCAATTTGGCCTCTTTTTGACTTTATTTTCATTTGGTTTCTTCCGATCACTTCTAAATCACATAAAACCTGTAAAATAGATGTAAACGATATTAAATGCACTATTTCTCAATAAAATATAGAAAAAAATATAAGATTAAAGAAGAGATAAGTTAGTAAAATACCAACTTATCAGCGAGTCCCAGAATGAGGCTCCATCTCGGTCCTCTCATACTCCGCCCGTTCCAGAGGAGAATAGAGGAGCCCCAGCACCCCCAGTTCCTCCACCTGATGCCTTAGGGTAGGAGATGCGAGAGTCTATTCAGTTCTTGACTCGGCTAGTAGCCGCTCAGGCCCAGCGTCAGGGTACAGGTTATGGTGACAGGACTGTTAGTGCCAAAATTTAGTATTTTATTAATTTAGACCCTCCAGAATTCTTTGGGTTGAAACTAGATGAGGACCCGTAAAACTTTATAGATGAGATGTTAAGGACATTGCGGGTGATGCATACTTCAGACACGGAGTCAGTGGAGTTGGCTTCCTATAGATTATGGGATGTTGCAGTTCACTGGTATGATACTTAGATGTCTTCTAGAGGGGTTAATGCACCCCCACCCGTGTGGCAGGAGTTCATATATGCCTTCCTTCGGTATTATTTGCTGCCAGAGATTCGATAGGCCCGAGCAGATATGTTCCTGAATCTTAGGCAGGGGACGCGAGTGTTCGGGAGTGTAGTATTCGATTTAATTCGATGGCTAGGTATGCTCCAGCTATGGTAGCTGATATGGGAGATCGTGTGTACTGGTTTGTGAGCGGATTGGGGCCACACTTGATTGATGACTGCATGACGGCTTCGTTTCAGATAGGTATGCATGTTTCTCGTATTCAGGCGCACGCTCAGAATCTTGAGGAGCGTAAGCAGCAGCGGAGGGCCAAGTGTGAGCATGATAGGGGTCAGAATAAGAGAGCCAAATCTTCAGGGTTTTCTAGTGAGTTCAGAAGTGGTCAGAGGCAGCAGTTCTCTAGGCGTTCAACCTATTCAGTGGCTAGTGTGCCTTCACAATTTCCATGACCCAGGTTTGATAGACTTACTCATTTTGAGCTGGCCTAGAGTTCCAGTGCTTCTAGTTCATAGTTTAGGGGTAGTTCTAGTCAGATGAGGCCATTTTTATCGCAATGTATCCAGTGGGGAAAGTTACATACGGGGCAGTGTCGTTTGGGTTCAGATATTTGTTATGCCTATGGTCAGGCAGGCCACATGATGCGAGATTGTCCCTTGAGAGGAAGTGGAGGTATAGTTCAGCCGACAGGGTTTGCCGCTGGTTCTTCATTATCTGTACGCCCTCCTAGGTAGGGTTCTCAAACACCAGCCAGTCGTGGTAGAGACAGAGGTGGAGTGTCCAGTTCGAGTGGTCCTCAGAACCGCATTTATGCACTGGCTGGTCGACAGGATCTTGAATCTTCGCATGATGTTGTTACATGTATATTATCTATATCTTATCATGATGTATATGCATTGAAATATCCAGGTTCTATATTTTTGTATGTTACTCATTTTATTACTGGCTAGTTTGGAGTGAAACCCGAGTCTATTAAGCCTTTTGAGATGTGTACTCCCGTTGGTGATCCAAAGAATAGCTAGAAGGGTAATACAACAGCACCGAGAGGTAGGTTTATTTCCTATCTGAAGGCAAGAAAGATGATTGCGAAGGGATGTATTTATCATCTAGTCCAGGTTCAAGATATAGAAGCAAAGCCATCGACTCTTCAGTCTATTCTGGTGGTTAATGAGTTTCCAGATGTATTCCTGGATGAACTTCTAGGTCTTCCACCAGAGCGAGAAATTGACTTTGCTATCGATATTTTACCAGATACTAAGCCAATATCTATTCCTCTTTATAGAATGGCACCAGCTGAGTTGAGGGAGCTGAAGGAGCAGTTGAAGGACTTGCTTGAGAAAGGCTTTATTAGGCCTAGTACATCGCTGTGGGGAGCACCTGTGCTATTTGTAAGAAAGAAAGACAACTCCTTGTGAATGTGTTTTGACTACAGGTAGCTGAATAAGGTGGCAATAAAGAATAAGTACCTTTCCCGAATCGATGATTTATTTGGCGAACGGCAAGGTGCCAGATGTTTTCGAAGATAGACCTAATGTCACACCCCGACCTTACCAGGGTGTGATGGGCACCCGACTCTCCTCAGAGTCGAGCGAACCCTCAGACTCTATTTACGCACATAAATTTTTTTCAAATCTCTAGACTGAATAATCATGAAATACATAACGAAGCTTATAAATCTGACAAAATCTGTAATTATACAAGATTTACTACATAACACAAATCGACATGTCGATGATGGAGCCGCGACAACGACATATCATACCCACGACGCCGTCCGCAAAGTCTCTAACACGAATCAAACATCACATGTGTACGACTCGGCGGCACTCGGGAAAATGGAGCTTGCCATCTCCGCCGGAACACCTTCTATAATGGCTTGACTCATGCGGGTGTACCGCGCGGCATGAAACGTAGCCCGAAGAAGAAGGGGTCGAAGATGAATATGTACCGAGTACGTAAGGCATGCAATACAGAGAAACAAAACTATAAATGAAACAGACGAACTATCGGTACATACGTTAATCGGGATAGCGAGACGCTTACCTCCCAGACGCAATTCATACATACCTGTTTCATATGCTAAAAAGTGTACAGAAAATAAATAGGTCAACCAAAGTACCAAAATGCTTATTTTGCAATCACCGATCGCATGTCCGAAGAGGTGCGGAAAATACAGAACGCACGGGTGATGTCACACGTCAGACGGAGTTCAGAATGTACAGAATGTTCAGATAGAATCATACATCGGACGGAATGCCGAACATACGGAATATTCAGATTGTATCATATAACGGACAAACTACCGACATACGAACGTTCGTACAACGACATATATATCGTATACAAATACAAAATGCACGGAGATGCTCGGATGATATTGTATACCGCATATGCATAAAACGTGTCCCGCCCCTCCGATAAGGGACTCGGTAATAGGATCATATATATGCAGACTCATATGTCATATATGCAAATAACGTGTCCCGGCCCTTTTGTTAAGGGACTCGGTAATGTAGAATCATGCAGATCAGAATCCTGTACCAAATATACATAACGTGTCCCGGCCATCTGCGGGTCTCGGTGGATAATATCAAATGCCATCCCGGCCGCCATCCCCGTATCATCATAAACATACAGATAACGTGTCCCGGCCCGCAAGTACGAGGGACTCGGTGAATAATGCAGAGAAGTGCGCACGATATCATGTCCTGGCCGGCTCGGTGAATCGACTCGAATCGAATCATACCGTAAAGCGCACGAGAACATAACATGCCCCGGCCCGGACTCGGGTGAAAGATACATTAAGCTATGCACGAGCAAGCGAGTCGTGAGAAACCATATGCATATAAATCCGTACTCGATGAATACGTACACTTACCGACATATGAAGATCCGAGTGCTTATAAGTTTCGGTCCTTCCGAATTAGTATCGAAAGTTATGGACATTTGAAGCGCACAAGTAAACCTCTTCGGACTTTCCGGTTGGATTGTGGGCCCATCGAAGCGATCCGAGATCGTGTGTGAAGAACATTTAAAGCTCACGAGAGAATGTTCATATCAAAATACTTGTATCAAATACTTATGTCACAACACACTTATATCCGAATACTTATATCGGAATTTCTATTTCATTTTAGTGAATATTTACATCGAGAAGGGAGTGCTTATATCAAAATATTCATATCGCATCATTCGTGTCGAGTGTTTATATCCTTCAATTGATAGTCAAACCAAAAAAACTCATACCCAAATCAAACGAGTTACATTGTCGACGGAAAAAACATGATTACTTATATTAAATTCGAACAAAGTCAAAGGTTTCCTTTAGTTATCTTACGGACATAAGGCAATAGAACAAGATAATTAGGTCTCGGGATTGTGGGCCACCTCGGTCAAGTCGGGTAACGAACATAAAAACATGGTCATTATGTCTCATTAGACTATCCTCAAAAGATTTCAAGGCATTCCACTTTCATTTTCAAAAGTTACGGACGTTTGGACATTTCTTTACAATAAAGCGTAAATTAGTTAGTTCAATTCTATTGAATGAATAGTAACTAAATTCAACCTCGGACTTCTAGAATTGGAGTGGTCCCCCGAAGCACGTATTCAAGCTTATTACATCTAGGACATGCCAAAGAAAGAAAGGGTAAGCCTTACATACCTTTTCCGCTCCTTAAGCTTCTCCAAATCCTAGCTCCAAGTTTGCCAAAAGCTGCAATTTGGTCACATTTACCAAATATCAACCATAAAGCTATAAGAATTCACTCTTAGCCAACACTTGTCTTAATCTTCCAAATAAGTTCACTTATTTTCTGCCGAGATTTCGCAAAGACCTCTCCCCGTAAATACACCGTCCCGAGAATTATGGCTCGGCCCAAATCACAACACCCAAACCAACAATCACAATAACAATATCGATAGGTAATTCAATATCCAAACCAACATCCAATCTTACCCGAAACCTTCCAAATTAATGAATACGACAACAATGCATTCCTTTCTTTCAAATTCATAAACTATGTCATCAATTCCATACGTTAGCAACAATATTTTCATCAAGACAAGAAGCCACATTAAAATCACATTGACTCCCCAAAACAGCCCACACGACATTACAACTTCAACACAAGTCATTAAACTTTCATTCTCACTACATAATCCGCAACAAACAACTACTAAATACAACATAAAATTTGTTCATCATGCTCCCTCCAAAACAGCCCCCACACGGCCACACACACACACACTCCACGGCTCAACACCAACATTAAAGATTTCATGATTTCCATTCATTTCGACACTCTACAACCACCAACATACTAATTAGAATTAATGCATCACTCCTAGCCATATAACACACATACACGGCCAACATCAACATTCATGGCTCAACCTCAACATCCATATTTTCATGAAGTTTATTCATTTTCTACACCTTACAACAACACACAAACATGTTGAATACAATTAGTTCTTCATTCCTACAACAACCACACACACACGGCTACAATACAATACCACACGGCTACACTTCAAACACCACACTTCCATGACTTTCATTCACTTTCATGCTTCACAACATACACAAATCACTCATAACATATGAAAAATGAGATTGAATCATACCTTGTTCCTTCACCTTTGCCATTCTCGGCTAGCTTATTTTCTTGCAAAAAGAATGTTTTTCTTGCTTCAACAATTACTCCATGGTTGAGGACCTCTCAATTAGTATGAAAGCAAGAAGAAATCAATTTTTCATGGTCAAAATCCCTTGGTTCTCTCTCTCTCTCCCCTCATGGTTTTTTGAATATGGCCGAATCTCTCTCTCTCTTTTCTTTTTCTTGAAATTTCTAAGAATCAAAATGATGAATTGCCTTCTAATTTCTTCACCACACATATATATATATATATATATACACATGACCATGCACATGGCCAAGCATGGCCGGTCATGTGCCCCTATTTCCTCCAAATTTTTCTTCAATTTTCTAGAGTTTCTCTAGAATTAATTCAAAAGATGAATTCCATGCTTAGTCATCTTTTAATCACATGCATTTTGCATCCATGTGGGCCATAGTCCACTCCAACTTGGATGGCCACAAGACTTCTTCAACAAGTCATAAATAATAATTTCCAAATTCCAACTTTGCCCTTAATATTCCATGCCAATAATACTTACAAGCAACTTGCATCCTAAAACAAAGCCGGAAACTAGCCTTGTCCTTAACTTCCCGCAATTGTCTTAAAATATTCCGACGCACAAAATGCGGGATATAACATCCTTCCCCCCTTTAGAACATTCGTCCTCGAATGTTCGACTAGTCCGCGGGGTCTCATAAGCACCTCGGGGAGCTCCCTTTTATAGCTATCGCCATCCTTCATATTATCTCTTAGGCTATCTAATACCATTCTCTTGTCATACTCTTTTTCTTCGTACACCTCCATTTTCTAGTGTCGTGTCATTCGAAAGACCTCTCACACCGCAAATGCCATTCTAACTCTTATACACTTATTGTTGATTCTCCGATCTCACTAACTTACTTCAGGGAAGGGGCCTCGTTTGTAGCCCAAGCGTCCACATCGAACACGTTACCGTATCAACTATCTCTATCTCATCCTTACATTTCTCTCACCTGCTTCCCCCCTTTTATGCTTATATACCAACATGCTTCTTCACGCCAACAACATAGCAAAATTTCACGTTACCACACGTGTCCACTAATTCAATCACAATGGGATATCATACGCATTCATATGTATATACATAATTATTATCAACTAATCCACAAAATGTTTCCAAACGTAGTTCAAGCCTATCCAATTCCAAAGCCATAGCGTACTTTCTCGTCTCTTCTCTCTAATCTCGCCCGTCGCGTGCTAGGTGGCTCCTTTTATAGCCTCCAACCATCTTGTACATTCTAATTTCTCATTGTCCCTTTATCAATATTTGTGAAAATTTTGGCATACTTCCCGGGGTCACCCATCCTCCCACCTTAGCACGCTTAACCTCGCAACTTTACAGTGGGATTCGGTCCCCTAATGTCGGTATAATCACGTCCACTTCCACACATGACCTTTATTACATAACTGGAGCCCCAAAGTTTCACGTATTCCGAGGCATTTTCGTAGCACGTCCTTTCTTGTACATTTACTATTTTACCCTTTTTGGTCTTCCATACTCACCTTCACAAATTCTTATCATTCAAAATCGTACACCGCAAATGCCACAATACCTTACAAATATATAACTTCATACATCACATTCTTGCCATCCAAAAACTTTCTCGTTTCGGTAATCCGGTCAAATATATCCATACTTACCTCCTTCCGTCGTATGTAAGGCTTACAGATGGAATTTCTTATTTCATTCTCCTATGACTTGGCTCTATCGCACGATCTATGATAAAAAGAAGGTCAACAATTCCTAGATGCCCCGTAGCCTCCTGTTTATAAATGTGGCGCGCTTCAAATCATAAACAGGACTCTACCGGACACGACTTTGCGACAACCCCACGGACGTACCTCGCTCCGATACCACTTTGTCACACCCCCGACCTTACTAGGGTGTGATGGGCACCCGACCCTCCTCGGGTCGAGCGAACCCTCGTACTCTTTATTATACGCATAAAATTTTTCCAAATCTCTAAACTGAATAATCATGAAATACATAATGAAGCTTATAAATCTGACAGAAAACTTATAATTATACAAGATTTACTACATAACACCAATCGACATGTCGGCTGGTGGAGCCGCTGACAGACTGACATATCATACCCACGACGCTGTCCGCAAAGTCTCTAACACAGATCCAGAAATCATGACAGACAAACTCTGACTCGGCAAAAAGATACTCCGGAAAATGGAGCTTGCCATCTCCGCCGGAACATCTTCTATAATAACTTCAAATCATCCGGGAGTACCGCGCGCATGAAACGCAGCCCCGAAGAAAGGGGGTCGACGAATATGTACCGAGTACGTAAGGCATGCAATACAGAGAAACAAAACTATAACCGAAACAGTACGTAACTATCGTGTACATACGTTACTCTCGGAATAGCAACGCTTACCTTCCGTACGCAATCATACATACCGTTTATATGCTAAAAAGTGCACAGAAAATAAATGAATCAACCAATATACCAAAATGCTTATTTGGCAATCACCGATCGCATGTCCGAAGAGGTGCGGAAAATACAGAACGCACGGGTGATGTCACACGTCAGACGGAGTTCAGAATGTACAGAATATTCAGATAAAATCATACATCGGACGGAATGCCGAACATACGGAATATTCAGATTGTATCATATAACGGACAAACTACCGAACATACTGAATGCTCAGACACTGACATATATATCGGATAGAATACAGAATGCACAGAATGCTCAGATGATATTGTATACCGCATATGCATAAAACGTGTCCCGGCCCTCTGATAAGGGACTCGGTGAATAGGATCATATGTAGCAGACTCATATGTCATATATGCAATTAACGTGTCCCGGCCCTTTGTTAAGGGACTCGGTAATGTAAAATCATGCAGATCAGAATCCTGTACCAAATATACATAACGTGTCCCGGCCCTCTACTGCGGGTCTCGGTGGATAATATCAAATGCCATCCTGGCCGCCATCCCCGTATCATCATAAACATACACAGATAACGTGTCCCGGCCCGCAAGTACGAGGGACTCGGTGAATAATGCAGAGAAGAGCACGAGAACATGTCCCGGCCCGGGACTCGGAATCGAATCATACCATAGAGTACGCACGAGAACATAACATGCCCCGGCCCGGACTCGGTGAAAGATACATTGAGCCATGCACGAGCAGAGTCGTGTGAGAAACCATATGCATATAAATCCGTACTCGATGAATACGTACACTTACCGACATATGAAGATCCGGAAACGCAAGTTTCGGTCCTTCCGAATTAGTATCGAAAGTTATGGACATTTGAAGCGCAGAAACCTCTTCGGACTTTTCAAGCGATCCAGGATCGTGTATGAAGAACATTAAAGCTTACAGAGAATGTTCATATCAAAATACTTGTATCAAATACTTATGTCACAACACTTATATCCGAGTACTTATAACAGAATTTCTGTTTCAGAATATTTACATCAGAGTGCTTATATCAGAATATTCATATCAGATCATTCGTGTCGAAGTGTTTATATCCGGATAGTCAAACCAAAACGCTCATACCCAAATTACCAGATACTTATATTAAATTCAGAACGAAAGTCAAAGGTTTCCTTAGTTATCTTACGGACATAAGGCAATAGAACAGTACAATTAGGTCTCGGGGATTGTGGGCCCACCTCGGGTCAAGTCGGGTAACGAACATAAAAACATGGTCATTATGTCTCATTAGACTATCCTCAAAGATTTCAAGGCATCACACTTTCATTTTCAAAAGTTACGGACGTTTGGACATTTCTTTATAATAAAGCGTAAATTAGTTAGTTCAATTCTATTGAATGAATAGTAACTAAATTCAACCTCGGACTTCTAGAATTGGAGTGGTCCCCGAAGCACGTATTCAAGCTTATTACATCTAGGACATGCCAAAGAAAGAAAGGGTAAGCCTTACATACCTTTTCCGCTCCTTAACGCTTCTCCAAATCCCGAAGCTCCAAGTTTGCCAAAAGCGCAATTTGGTCACATTTACCAAATATCAACCATAAAGCTATAAGAATTCACTCTTAGCCAACACTTGTCTTAATCTTCCAAATAAGTTCACTTATTTTCAAGATTTCGGCAAGACTCTCCCCTGTAAATACACCGTCCCGAGAATTATGGCTCGGCCCAAATCACAACACCCAAACCAACAATCACAATAACAATATCGATAGGTAATTCAGGATATCCAAACCAACATCCAATCTTACCCGAAACCTTCCAAATTAATGAATACGACAACAATGCATTCCTTTCTTTCAAATTCATAAACTATGTCATCAATTCCATACGTTAGCAACAATATTTTCATCAAGACAAGAAGCCACATTAAAATCACATTGACTCCCCAAAACAGCCCCACACGACATTACAACTTCAACACAAGTCATTAAACTTCATTCTCACTACATAATCCGCAACAAACAACTACTAAATACAACATAAAATTAGTTCACCATGCTCCCTCCAAAACAGCCCCTACACGGCCACACACACACACACACTCCACGGCTCAACACCAACATTAAAGGTTTCATGATTTCCATTCATTTCGACACTCTACAACCACCAACATACTAATTAGAATTAATGCATCACTCCTAGCCATATAACACACATACACGGCCAACATCAACATTCATGGCTCAACCTCAACATCCATATTTTCATGAAGTTTATTCATTTTCTACACCTTACAACAACACACAAACATGTTGAATACAATTAGTTCTTCATCCTTACAACAACCACACACACACGGCTACAATACAATACCACACGGCTACACTTCACACACCACACTTCCATGACTTTCATTCACTTTCATGCTTCACAACATACACAACTCACTCATAACATATGAAAAATGAGATGGAATCATACCTTGTTCCTTCACTTTGCCATTCTCGGCTAAGGTTGTTCTTGCAAAAAGAATGTTTTCTTCTTCCAACAATTAGCTCATGGTGACAAGGACCTTCAATTAGTATGAAAACAAGAAGAAATCAATTTTTCATGGTCAATAAAAATTGGTTCTCTCTCTCTCTCTCAGCCATGGCCGAATGGCCCTCTCTCTCTTTCTTTTTTTTCTTGAAATTTCTAGGCATCAAAATGATGAATATATGCCTATATACCAAATTTTCTTCACACACACACACTTATATATATTAATATAGCACATGACCATGCACATTGCCAAGCACATGGCCGGTCATGTGCTCCCTTTTCCTCCAAATTTTTCTTCAAAATTTCTCTAGAGTTTTTACAAGCAACTAATCCTAACAAAGATGAATTGCATGCTACTTAGTCATCTTTTATTCACATGCATTTTGCACCCATGTGGGCCATAGTCCACTCCAACTTGGATGGCCACAAGACTTCTTCAACAAGTCATAAATAATAATTTCCAAATTCCAACTTTGCCCTTAATATTCCATGCCAATAATACTTACAAGCATATTCTAGCATCCTAAAACAAAGCCGGAAACTAGCCTTGTCCTTAGGCTTGGTAGACTATTACAGGTGATTCATAGAGCGATTTTATTCCATTTTTGCACCACTAACAAAGCTGACTCAGAAATTTGCTAAGTTCCAGTAGACCGACGCTTGTGAGCGCAATTTTCAGGAGTTGAAGAACAGATTGACTTCGACTCCAGTTCTGACACTTCCAAAAGGATCAGAAGGTTATGTTATTTATTGTGATACTTCCGGCGTTGGGCTAGGTAATGTGTTGATGCAGCACGGTAAAGTTATAGCTTATGCTTCAACACAATTAGGGAAGCACTAGAAGAATTATCCAACACATGTCTTGGAGTTAGCTGCAATAATTCATGCGCTGAAAATGTGGAGGCATTACTTGTATGGTATACATGTTGACATATATACAAATCATAAGAGTCTTCAATACATTTTCAAGTAGAAGAAGTTAAATTTGCACCGGAGGCGATGGTTAGAGCTGTTGAAAGACTACGATATCGATAGTACCATCCAGGGACTGCGAACGTAGAAGCCGATGCTCTCAGCTACATAACTATTGGGAAGTCTATCTTACTTGCGGCCTGAGAAGTGAGAATTAGCTCATGAGCTTTATCAGTTAGTTAGCCTAAGAGTCCGATTGTTAGACTCAGGCGGTACAAGGGTTACTATTCAGGATTCGACAGTCTCATCTTTAGTAGGGCGAGGTGAAGGAGCGCCAGTATGAGGATCCCATATTAGTTTATTATAGAGATACAGCCCCTCAGAAAAAGAAGTCACCATTTGAGATTTCTATAGATGGATTTCTCAGATATGGAGGTAGATTATATGTTTCGGATGTTGCAGGGTTACGTTACAGCTTATGGGGGAAGCTCATTACTCCGTTATTCTATTCATCCAGGAACAACAAAGATGTATCATGATATCAGGGACGTTTACTGGTGGGACGGAATGAAGAAAGATACAGCAGAGTTTGTAGCCTAGTTGTCCTGTCTGTCTACAGGTGAAAATTGAGCATCAGAAGCCCGGTGGATTACTATAATCTATCGAGATTCTGACGTGGAAATGGGAATCAATTAACATGTATTTCATTACAGGCATTCCCCATTCTCAATGTAAGTTTGATTCGATATGGGTGATTGTTGATAGACTTACAAAATCTGCCCATTTTCTGCCTATCGGGACTATGTACTCAGTCGAGAATTATGCAAAGCTTTATATCAAGGAGATAGTACGACTCCATGGTGTCCCTGTATCTATCATTTCCGAGAGGGGTGCGCAGTTTACAACTATCTTTTGGAGGTCCTTTTAGAAAGGATTGGGGACTCAAGTGAGTCTTAGTACCGCATTTCATCCCCAGACAGACGGGCAGGCTGAGCGTTCTATTCATACCCTTGAGGACATGCTACAGGCACGTTATTAGACTTTAGAAGTGACTGGGATGATCATTTTTTGCTTATTGAGTTCGCGTATATTAATAGCTATTATTCCAGTATTCAGATGGCCCCGTATAAAGCCTTTTGTGGACGGAAGTATAGGTCGCCTATCGGATGGTTCAAATTGGGGAAAAGTAAGTTAGTAGGGCCAGAATTGATTCAGTAAGCAATGAAGAAGGTTAAGCTTATTCAGAACCAATTATTGGCAGCTCAGAGTCATCAAAAATCTTATGCAGACAATCGCCGATGCAATTTAGAACTCCAAGTTGATGACTGGGTATTCCTAAAGGTATCGCCAATGAAAGGTGTTATGAGATTTAGAAAAAAGGGTAAGCTTAGCCTTAGGTACATTGGGCCTTACAGGATCATACGAAGAATTGACCAAGTGGCCTATGAGTTATACCTATCTTCATAGCTAGAATCAGTTCATCCGGTCTTCCACATATCGATGCTTCGTAACTGTATCGGAGATCCTTCCAGAGTCGTGCCTGTTGCTGATGTTCAAGTTACCGAGCAACTTTCATATGGGGAGGTTCCCATTGCCATTCTAAATAGACAAGTTCAGATATTGAGAACCAAAGATGTAGCTTTAGTTAAACTCCTTTGGAGGAACAAGAATGTAGAGAGGATGACTTGGGAAGCTAAGGAAGATATGAAGTCTAGGTATTCTTATTTGTTTCTAGCTTCAGAATAGATGCAGGCTATAACGCAATCGTCTTCAGGTATGTATTATTTATCAGCTACTCTTACTGGTCGTGTGAGGACAATATTGTTATTGCTTATTGTGGCCCTTTGTGGCAGGTTGGTAGTGGTACAGTTACAGAAGAGAGTTTGCTGAAATTTTTATAGAATTTTTTGAAGTAAAAATTTGAGGACGAATGTTTCTAAGGGGGGAGGAATGTTATATCTTGTGGTTTTATACATTTAGAATCGTCATATGTAAATTATCTCAGTTTTGGACACTGGGATTTGTTTTTGAAGGTATATGAGGTTGGATAGGCTTAACTTATGCTTATAAGTGTTTAAGTTCATGTTTGATAAGTTATGGAAGGGTTAGAAAATAAGTGAATCGAAGCAGAAAGGTTCGTCAAAAGTTGTTTCTGGAAAATATAGGATATGGACCGTATAAGTGAGATATGGTCTGTATTTTGATATATGGACTGCATTTAAGGATTTTAAAAATTTTCAGAGAAGAAAAATATTGGGGTGGAATTATACGGTCCATTGTATGGACCGAATAATTTTATATGGTCCATTGTATGGACCGTATAATTTTATATGGCCAAGGGGGTGGCCATACAATGTTATATGGCCAAGAAATATGGTCCATATTTTCCAATGTCGGTGGATTTTGCTGATTTTATATATGATGACCCCTCTTCGTTTAAATCATTTTAAAACATAACCCTAAGTACAAGAGAGCTCTAGAAACCTCTTCCAACATATTCAAACATATTTTCAAGCATAAATCGAAGATCAAGGTGAAGTTATCTTGGAATTGAAAGTGTTTTTGAACTTTGAGGTAAGATTTCATCTTAGTTTCATATTTATGAGTTTATGTCGTAATTATGCTAAGATTTGAAGAAAAGAAAATGGAGCAAAGGTCATGGGGTGTTGAGTTGTAGTTGTTGTTATAGATTGATGATGAAAAGAAGTTTTGGGATTGAATTGAGTATAATTTGTATGTAATCTTTTGGCTATGGTATTGTTAATGTTTTTATTATTGTTGGTAGTTGTTTAGGAATTAGTGGAAGTAGATGATGTAGGGGAAATGTTGTCCGATTTTTGATTAGCTTTCCAATTAATTTAGTTTCACCTTATGAGAGTTTCAATGACTTAACCTTAGTATGAATCATCTTGAATGTAGATTTGTGTAATGATCCGAGTCGTTATAGTCTTTTTGGCACTTTTGACCCGAAGGGATCGTTGGCACCCTTCTCGAGGTGCTCGGGGTTGATTTTGGGTGATCTTTGGGAAAAATTGGCTTAAAGCAAAAAAGAGTTGACTCAAAGTTGACTTTTTGGGTAAAAGGACCTTTTTTCGAAAATCCGTCGATCCGAATGGTCATTTAGAACTTATGTGCATATCTGGTTTGGTTCCCAATGCACTCGGGTGCAATTTGGGACTTGGGTTGGGAATTTAAAAATTGAGGTATCGAGCGTTGACTCGGTCAACAAGACCTTCGTTGGGAATTCCGAGGCCACGAGTACATTCATAGCGTATTTTTATATGTGTCTGTGTATGTGGTTTGTGAGCAAACGGCCTCGGTTATTAGTTAGGATTTTGAATTGAGATTGAAATTATTTTTGGGAAATTCTGTATTGGTGTCCGCACCGCCATAGCGGTACCGCCAGAGCGGTGGTATTGGCCGTTGGGCGGCCCCGGTGCTTTTGAAGCCCCGACCGTCCCCGGCGGTCCGACGAGCCCCGATCGGTGGAACAACGATGCGGTCCCGCTGCCGCCATAACGATATCATACATGTTATTTCATTAATTAGGTATTAAAAGCCCTTAGTCTCTCATTTATTACTATTCTGAAAATTAAGCTTTTTGGAGCAGTTCTAGAGTATACTTAGAGAAGATTCGTGGGGTAAGTCCTTCAAATCTCCTTGCTATTCCATTACCCATAATCATCTTAGAATCCCATTTCCTTGTTAGTTCATTAAGTAATGGAAGATTAAAAGTGGGTTTAATCAATTTTCCTTCTAGGCTTCTAAATCATGAATTGTTGGTTGGGTTAGCTTCTTTAAGCACTGAATTGATGATTAGAATCCTTTATTTCATAATTTCTTCCTAATTAGAGGCTAATTTGTGGAATTGGAAGTTAGGGTTTATGCCTAAATTTGAGGGGTTTTCCTAGAATTCGAAATAGAGTGAATTGTTGATTATTCTAGCTTGCTAATGATGGGAATTGATCACCTAGAGGTTCAATTTATTGTTGGGACCTTTGATCCCTAATTTCACTCTTCTAGTTCATAAACTCTATTCCATAAGTTGGGTATTTGGGTATTGATAGAAGTAGGGTTGTTTTGATGTTCTCCTTGATTCTAATTCCATCATTCGAATATGCTTAGACTTTCTTGACCTCGAGGCTCTAAGGAAAGGAAAGACTAAGGAGTGATTGTTGGTGCTATTACTGTTCGGCCTTCCAGTTAGGTTACGATTTACCCTCTGGTGAGACTTTTTCGTTTAGCGAAGCATATATTTAGATAATATTGTCGGATAAAGCATGTAAACCTTCTGGTATGAAGTTGGGTTGAATTTTGTCTTAGGTTGGGCCCTGTTGTGTGATTGGGGTTAGCCACCCCGTTGTGTTGTGATTTCATTGTTCTATTGTGTTGGATTGATGCCACTTGATGATAGTAGATATTGGAGACTATTGATATATCTTGATCATAATATTGTAGTAGCTTACTTGTTGACGTTTGATACGAGGATAGTGTTCTATATGGCTTGTGTAGCCTTTTCATGATATTGTTGGCGTACCCATGCTTGGTACTTGCGATATTGATATGATCATTGATGTTGAACTCATACATTTCACGCATTCTCATCCTTCATGATATACTGTTGATGCACTGATGATACTTGAGGAAACACTGTGATGAGAATTTCGGGCTCAGTTGGATGAGAGTGACGTGAGGACCGATGTTCTATGGTTGCCCCGAAATTATGGTTGTGTGGTAGTGATTCCAGAGGTTTGTGCCGGGATCGTGAGGTAGCGGTATCCAGGTTGTCGCCAGACCGTGAGATACATTAACTTCACGGGTCCCCCATGGGTTATGCTACCGAGATGTCGATACTTTCGTCCAGAGTACATGTGTACACAGCATTGCATTACATCCACATTTCATACATTATTGCATTGCATTGCATTATGGATTTATGTTGATGATCTGGTGGTATACTTGTGTTATTTGGATTCGGATTGATTATATTGAGACTTGGCACACTTGGGATTAGATGTTGTAACCTAGGTGACGACGTGTACTTAGTTACTGATTTTGTGTTTATTTACCTGTTTATCTTACTTTATTGTCTGGATTATGTTAGTTGAACTTAGTCGGCCTATGATACCTACCAATACTGTGGTTGTACTGACCTGCATTTGTTGCATTCTTTTATGAATGTAGAATTCCAGGTGGGATCTACTTCCGTTTCTCGTAGTTGATAGTCGCTCAGAGAGTTGTTTAGAGTCTACAGGGTGAGCACGAGACGTCCTCTGCCTTGAAGATTCTTCTTTATTTATGTCTTATGTTCTATTTTGAGACATATTAAGACTTGATGTATTATGGATATTCTAGACTTGCATATTCTAGTTTGATGCTCTTGTATGGATTAGACCAGACTCTGGGGTGTATTTTCCTTATTTTCGCATACTTTCTATATTATTATCGTCAGACTTACGTGATTTTATTTCTTCCGCTTATCTAATTAATTCCTTGTGTTTTTACTATTGTTGGGTTGAGGGTTCGCCTACCGAGGTGAAAAAGGTAGGTGCCCGTGCGATTTAGCTGAATTGGGTCGTGACAAGTTGGTATCAGAGCCTTAGGTTACCCGGCCTATAACACATGCTTAGTAGAGTCTCGTGGATTGGTACGATGAGCTCCGTACTTATCTGCGAAAGGATATAGGACGTTTCGGAAACTTCACTTTCTTTCCTTCTTTCGTGCTACTTTATTCTAATTGGTATCTAAAACAATCAAAGTGGTATCTGACTCTTATCTCTTCTCTCACAGATGGTGAGGACTCGACCTACTACAACCCGAGATCAAGTTCCAGAGCCCGCAGCTGTAACTGGCACCAGAGGGCGAGATACAGCAAGTGGGCGTGTGAGCTAGATGCTTGCTTGTCGCCAACGACCAGTGCGGGCTCTGGTAGGACAGGCGATGCGAGAGATCTCGTCTCCGAGCCAAAAGATCGGGGCAGGTTTGAGACCGGGCCGAGAATGATGTGGCCGGCAAATGGACATAGCTCGAGATTACATGTGATCAAACTATGCAGGATACTATGGCTCGTGTTCTACTCCATCTAGATGCCCAGCAGGCTGCCGTCGGTGTTACTACTCCGGGCGGTGGTTCTCAGACTAAATGTTCCACCCCTGCCTCTACCTCAACCAGAAGATGTTTGACGTCCTCGCTCTGGGGCACGCACTGAAGGTGATGATGCGGCAATCGATCCCTCTGCTTCTGTCATACTGTAACGACCCGTCCGGTCAGCGATCCTGCTATAGCGAAACAATGATCGCCGCAGCGGTTGAAGCGGGGCAGTGGACGTATTTTGGTCACTTAGTTTATTTTTCACCCTCCTGTGTAATAAAAGATTCCCCAAGGCTGCTATTAGGTTTCCACAAGAAGGAAAACCCTTGACACCAAGAAGAGAGACTCTTTCTACTTCCTCCATGCCGTTCCCCACGACTATCATCTCTCATGGATTTGAATGAAGGTTAGGAAGGCGAGCAATTCATGGGAATTCAATTGGTTGTTCGTCAACAAGGTAGGTTATGGTTTACTTGAGTTAGACTTTGATTAGTGAATCGTATATACTTTTAGAGTTGATGGGAGATTGCATGATTAGGTCTTCGGACATGGAGTTTGGATGGACATATCCTAAAACTTAACTAAAACTATGCATAAATATTAGCTAGAGTAACAATGAATATTTATTGAGTGGTGAGTGCTATCATCGTTGAGGGGTATGTGTTATGGAATAGGGAATGGATTATGTATCATGGCTAGAAGGGGGGTATTTCATTGTTTAGATTATGCATCCCTAGGAGTATGTGATTTCCGTCCTTATTTCTAGGTATATTGAAATACTCGCGTGATTGTCATTCTTGTTAACAAGAGGTGTGCATTGAGAGGACTGAAGGAAATCATGATTACTACTACGCCAATCAAGGGCATGATTTATGACTTTGTTTGGTTTATTTGCATCATTGCATTACACTGCGTGTTTTCATGAGTAAATACAAGGAGCAAGCAAGTCTGAGTATGAGGCAGTTGTGTTATCTGGTCATATGGCCATTTGGGTGGAATGTGAGAAATCTATACGATGTGGATCCGCGTCCGAGGTTCTTTTCGAAGTGGAGGATTTATGGCTAGAGTTCGATGAGAATTCGGAACGAGCAGTACATGGACACCATGGTTCCCCTGCAGGTCATGACTACTGAGCAATGACGTCAGTTAGCATGTATGTACAGTGTGGTTGGGCCCTTTGTATCGTAACTGCATTGCATTTCATCTCATATCTCTATGTTCTGCATGTGTGTACTGCCAGTCCGTTATATTGCATTGTGTATCTTCTATTATTTCATTGAGATTGTGTAGGCAGTGGCTCTTATGAGGGTAAGTGTAAGAGAGGATTTTAGATGGTAAGTTGTTTCCTGGATGCATCACATTGTAGTAAGTGAATTGAGCAGACAAACTCTATGGCTAAAAGTTAGAAATTAGAGGTTAGGGTAAATGCGAATGGGAGACTTAAATAATTGGCTTAAGGGAAGGTAGAATGGGTTCAAGTGACTAGTGAGATAACCGGTATATTTCTATGGGGATAAAAGAAGTGAATAGTTGGGAGTAGAAAGGTAAGATCGTGAGAGTGAAATAACTACATATTGAGAATCCTAAGGGTCCTGACTTATCTGCTTATCTTATTGACTTTATATTGTGTTACGTGAACTAATCTTAGTCGACATATGATGCTTACCAGTACGTGTGGTGTACTGATACTACTCTTGCTACATCCCTTTTGGGGTGTAGGTATGTGCAGGTTTAAGTTGAAGTTTCTTCGTGTGGGTTACCAGGCACTCTCCTACAGCCTCGCTTATCTCACTCCAGGCAGAGGCTGGGTCGTTTATTTTGTTTTTCTTATGTTGTAGGAACTCTTATACCTGTCTAGACTAGAGCCTGGGAAATTCTTTTCAGTTTTATTGTATTTCAAATAGAGTCTGTATGAAGCTTTTATTTTAATCTTGTGATTTTTAAGAAATTGTTTATTATAAAATGGATGGGTATTTGGGTGGTTGGCCGGGGTTCGCCTAATAGTAGTAATATGGTAGGTGCTCGTATGATTCGCCAGCTAAGGTTGTGACACATACTGCCCCCAACTCTCATTGGACACTCCCTAGAAAAATGACCAAGATCCCCACAACTATAACATGCACCCCGACGACACGATCCCGAGTGGTTCGTACCACAAATAGCACACAGTGGAAGAGGTAGCATCTTCTGCGTTAAGCCCCTCTGCTGCTGAGAACCTGTAGTATAGGAATTCTACCCTTGCCCAGAATAAGTAACTCTATCATACTGAAATCCCCAAAACTGTGAAGGTGCACTGCCTGCGGGATAAGATGAATATCTAAACTACTGCTACTTCTGACCTCCTTTGAACTCGCTAGCAACATCTAAAGATCTGGCCCTCTTACCATGGCCCCGGTCATGCTCACACTTCATTTTCTGCTGTCGTTTGTGCTCCTCAAGGTTCTGTGCATATGCCTGTATACGAGAAATGTTCATACCTATCTGGAGTACAACTATTATACAATCATCAATCAGATGTAGCCCTAAGCCAACCATAAACTGGTGAACTCTGTCCTCCATATCAGCCACTACAGTTGGGGCATATCTAGCTAAGGAATCAAAAAGTAAACTGTACTCTCAGACACTCATGCTCCCCTGCCTAATGTTCAAGAACCTATCTGTATGAGCCCGTCGAATCTCTGGCTGCAATTAATGGCGAATAAAAGCCTCTAAAAACTCTCGCCAAATCGCTGGAGGAGCATCCTCCCCTCTAGATAACTCCCAAGTCTCATACCATTGTATCACAACATCACGAAGTCTATAAGAAGCCAACTCCACTGATTCAATCTCACTAGCATGCGTTACCCTCAACAACCTCCGCATCTTATCGATAAAGTCCTGGGGGTCCTCATTCTGTTTCGAACCCAAGAACTCTGGAGGGTCCAAATTAAGGAAATCCTTGACCCTAGCACTAACTGCTCAGTCTTCATAATCAACACCAACCTCCTGACGCCGAGCTTGAGCGGCTACCAGCCTCGTCAATAATTGAATTACATCTCGCATTTCCTGACTCGGTGAATCTGGTTGAGGAACTAGGGGCACTGGAGCTGGTGCCCCTCTGATCCCTTCTGGAGAGGGCGGGTAATGCGAAGTTTGCGACGGAGACTCACTCTGAGACTCGCCCCTAGCCCTCGTAGCCGGTGGAGTATGACTAGTAGCCTCACCTATCCCTGGCTTGCCTTTCTAGGCAGCTGTAGCTTTCTTCGGAGGCATCGGTAAAATCATAACATATTAGTAAGAAGCGAGTCCTTATAACACAGCTCTACCGCACGATCTAAGATAAGAAAGAACGACAACATCCTGAATGTCCTGCAGCCTCCTATCTATAAGTGTGGTGCACAACACACCCATAAACAAGACTCTACTGAACATGGTCTGTAGATAACCCTAGGACATAACTGCTCTGATACCACTTTTTTCCTGACCCAAATTGATGGGTCATGACGAGTGCCCGAGCAATACCTGTCGAACACCCTAGACATAATTTGAGACATAAACATGATATATAGATAGGCCGTATATAACTTCTGACAATAATTGCTATCTCATGTGCATAATAAGTGTAATGAATCAAAACTCCAAAAGATATATATATATATATACACACACACATTTGCATGTTGAATGACAGTGTAAGCCGACAAGGTTGCATAGATAACTGTACATCAAAAATAGAGGCCAACAAGGCCACATAACGTCCCACCATAACCGACATGTCTACATACCTCTAATGGAATACAACTGTATAAAGGACGGGACAGGGCCCCACTATACCCAGGAGTTTATGCAAAATATCGTACCAAAACACTAGACTGCAACTTCAAGACAATGGAGTGCACCAACAGTCGCTGAACAGGAGCCCTAAGATTCTGGACCGCCAACCTGTCTATCCGAACCTGCATGGCATGAATGTAGCACCCCCAGGCAAAGGGGTGTCTGTACAGAAAATATACCGAATATGTAAGGCAGCAAGAAGACATAATAAATATGATATGAATCAGAAGGGGTACGAGAATTAGCCTAAACTGTAACCTGTCACTAAGAGCCATGAGTATGCATGATGATCTCTTAAAAACATATATATCATATATGCATACATACCTTCACCCATTCGCTGCCTCGTCGGGCATCATATCATATTGGCCCCTTCGGGCATCATAATCATCATTTACCAACTGATCAGGTTGTTTGCATATATAACGCCATAGCCCTTCCCCTTACCCAAAAATCATGATGCACAAGCGTGTATATATATATATATATATATATATATATATATATATATATATATATATAATGCATGACAAAGCTTATAAAACTTGGAACTCCCTTCGGGGTGACTTTCTAGTCCTTACCTTTTTATCTTTTTAAGTACATCATCATTATTATCATACACCCCGACGGGACTTGGAATCAATCAAAAAAATGTATATGAAATATGAAACCTTATATATGCCCCTTCGAGACTTGGGAGCTCAAGGAACAATATGTTTTGAAACCCAATCATATGAATGACAAAGAGTAGACCACCCTAGACTTTTAAGAGTAGAGTCATTATGGAGCAATGTTCATTCACGCTTCGTTCTGCCATAGGTCATGCCAAAATGAAAGAGAGGATAGCCTTAACATACCTGGTTTTAGCTCAACGGCTCAAGAACTCAACTCGTAGCTGCTCCTCGACCTATATGATAACCATAATGATACTATAGTTAACTATACAAACGATTCTTTTAATCGTATAGCGAAAATTTAACTTATCCTAAAACAAAATGGGCAGCATCTCCCCCGTTCTTCTCATTTCCCCCAGCTCCATATATCAACAATAACAACCAGAACAATCCAGCAACTATATACATCAATTACAAGATATCATGTAGTAATAACAAGTCAAAAACATTTCACGACGAGCGACAAGCCTGGATAAGATTATCAAACACACTTCTCCAATCTTTTCTTTCCTTCAAAATACATATTAATGACAACCACGACAATATACTCAAGTTACTTCAACACTTTCCAGTCACAACACAACTTAGAATATTACCAATCAGTCGATACAACAACAATAACGTCAAAATATGATTTCCCGCTATTAACTCCATATTTCTCATCCCACAATTTAGCTATGACCCAGACGAACTTAAATATATCAGGAATAGGAGAATTCTTAACTTATATGTCAAGAACTACTCTTCTTCAATCTTAATTTACTTTGAAGAAAGCCTGGATTCAGCAACACGGCAAACAGAATGACAAGATCGAAGTAGGAAGCAAAACCCATATGTTGTTCTTGAGAGGGATTTCATTTTTTTTTTCTTGCTTGAAATGAATAAGAAGTTGCTATTCCTTTCAATATGAGATGTTAATACTCCTCCAATAATACAAAGATGGTGCTGCTTGCTAAATATATATATATATATATATATATATATATATATATATATATATTTCCTTAAGTATATTGCAACCAAATTGATATAGGTTACACAATTTATCCTTGTCCTTAAACGTGGGGTCTCCATGGCCCACAACTTAAACACTAATAACTAGAAGGTGCCAACACTTATATAAATATAAACACACACATCAACTTGCAACCACCTAGCCATGAGTCACATGGATATGTGCCTCCACCCCCCCCCCCCCGCCCCCCCAAAAAAAAAATTATCCAACTATTATAATTGATTTATTTACTTCCACTACGATACCCAATTTGCTCAATTACACATATAATTAATTTCTTGATCTCAATCCACTTAAATAGTACTTATATACTCATTATTATAGTCATGTGATATAGCACTAGTCCATAACCTCATTTTCCACACATAAAATATTATTTGGAATCATTGTCATCGCAATTTTTCGTCTTAAATCATTTTGGGACTTGATTCCTTGTATACACCGAGTTCTGGATTTTCATGCTTGAATATGACCAAATCCTCCGGGCTCGGGTAAATTTTCTCATGTTGGACTATTCAATTTCCTAGTCCAAAAATACGGAATATTATAGCTTAGACCGTATTTCATTCAAATAAATTTTGAACCTCGACGAAACTTATTTTCTTCGATTTGTTTAACTTCTAATCCTTACGACACATGTATACCATCACTCTAACCACCTATAAGCTTAGGGGATAACCTCATTTTCTGTTACTAATGTCATTTAACTCGCACGCTTTCCTATGCATAAAAACACGGGATGTAACACATGGTAGCCAAGTAGTATCAATAATAAGGCTACACAATAAGCCACAATAGAATCACAATTCTCAACAGTACCTCTCATGCACACAAGTAATATCAATGATAAGGCTACACAATAAGCCAGAACGGATCAAAACTCTCAGCAGTACCTTCCAGGATGCACAAGTAATATCAATGATAAGGCTAAACAATAGACCGCAATAGAATCACTATTCTCATCTCAATATCAATCAAGTAAAGTATCGTGATATCGTAGCCATGATGTATCACTATTCACAATTACAATGGTGTCAATATGTCAACAATGCCAACAAGTAATTGATTAGATAAGTTAACAACACAATGGGCTGGCTAGCCCCCAAATCATACAACAAGACCCAACCTAAGACAATATCCAGTCCAACTTCATACCCGAAGACTTACATGCATTTTTCAACAATATTATCTAAATATACGCTTCGCTAATCAAAGTCTCACTATAAGGTAAGCCATAGCCTACCTGGAAGGCCGAACGACAAGTCTCTAACAATCACACCTTAGTCTTCCCTTTTCTTTGAGCCTTGAGATAATGAAAGTCTAAACATATTTGAATCACGAAATAAGATTCAAGAAGAACACTATTCAAACCCTACTTCTATTCAAGACCCAAATTCCCAAGCTATGGAATAAGGTTTATGAACTAGAAAGATAAAATTAGGAATCTAAAGCTCTAGGTGATCAATCCCCATCAATATCAAGATAGAAGAACTAACAATTTACTCAAATTCGGATTCTAGGATAATCCCCCAAATTTGGGTATAAACCCTAACTCCAAATCTATAATTTAGTCACTAATTAGGAAGGAATCATGCAATAATAGGTTCGAATCATCAAGTCCATGCTTAATCAAGCCTAATCCACCAACAAATCAAGGTTTTATAATTAACAACTTAATCAAGAAAGAAACCCAAAAACCCTCTTTTATTCTTCTAAGTTCTATGGATTTTCTACGAGAAAATACTCAAAATACCCCCTAACGTTTGATCAAAATCCCAACTACACACCTAACCTTTGCGCTGGTCCTATTACCCCCTAAACAATTTTTTTCAGTATTAAAATGCCCCTTTTTTGCTGATGTGGATAAGAGCGTGACTACACTGCTCAGTGGCGTGTTATAGCCTTTAAAAAACAGCATCTGACGTGTTTTAAAATTTCAACTGGACTGCTACACACATAAATTTAAATTCCCTCCATTTTTACACCCAACGGCTACTTCATCTTCTTCTTCACCCTATTTAATACCCATCTCCATATTTTTGTCAAAAAAGCAAACAACTCCATAACTCCAACCACTCCAAAAATCAACACTTTAATCGCTCCAATCGTTGGAAAGAGGTTCGTTAGTTAGAGTTTATTTCTCATTTATTTCTCTTTAAATTGGTTCATGTGAAATTTATTGTTTTAAATTTCTTGAGTAATTCTTGCTCATATTTAGTCATTTTTCATTTCTTAGGGTTTGTTATGGAAAAAATTGACCTTGGTCGATTGTGTATGGATGAGAGTGATCCTATGCTTAGAACCGTGGTCCAATGTCAACACGGGAATTTGTTGCAAATGCAAACTTCTTGGTCCAAAAACAATCCTGGAAGAAGATACTGGTCTTGTCCCTATTATGGTGTATGGTCTTGTTCCTATTTTTTTGATTTATTGAAAAATTAAATTTGTAAATTTATGCTCTGTTTTGATATTTTTCAGGCTAAAAAATGCAAGTTTTTTCATTGGAGGGACAAAGATGAAGTTGATCCAAGATCAAAATTTATCCTCCCAAAATTGGTTAACAAAATTAGAGATTTAGAGAAGGAATTGGTGGAATATGGGAGTTTGAAGATGGAATTGGATGAGATCACTACTAACGATAATAATTCGGTTAGTGTTGACATGGGTTTGGTCAAGGTTGATGGACCAAAATAAGAAGACAGAAGAAAGACTAAAGGGGGTAGGTTCCATAAGAATTTCGTTTTTTGTTTTGTTGTTTGTGTTGTTGTTGTGTTCATAAGTTTTGTATTCTGTAGAGGCAATTCAAACATTGGAAATTTCAAATTGCCATAGATAGTGGTAGTGGTGGTAATGTCTCGGCTATCTTATGTTTTGTTTGCCTTTTGTTATGGCAAATTTTGTAACATATACATCTATTTTATCATGTATGAATGAAGAAGTTTGATTTTAAGGTGTTTTGAAGTGTTTATCCGAAATTAAAATCAAAATCACATCCATATAACATTAATCATTGTCTTAATCAAAATAGTAGCATACATGGAGTTGTTAAACATAAACAATTGAATAATAGAGATCTACTAATCAATATTTATGATCTCTATCTCTTTTTTAAATACATGAAGCCCTATGCCATCTCCACACTCACATTCACACACCCAAATCTCTAGTGTGTATCCCTCTTTCAAACCTTTTGAATCTATAAATGCCTTCCACCCTTGGCATAAACGAGCTTTTTTTCCAATTCTAAACATCATCTTGTGAACGGTGTCATCTTGATATTTTAACACGGCATGTGTTGTTCTCGTTGGAAAAATGTCATGATGTTCATGTGGAAGTATCTTCAATAAACAAAAAAGAAAGTTTACATCATCGGTTTTCATGTAAATCAAATAATAATAACAAATATAAAAAAAACTTACAAAATCATCGGTTTGCACGTAAAAATGGGTTAACTTTTTCACAAAGAAAGCTAGCATCTTCTTTTGGTATGATGTAGATGTTATATGTTGTTGTGTTTGTTGTGCTTGCTGCTGGTTGCACGTTGATGTTGTTGTAGTTTAGTGTGTGAATGTGTGATATGGTGTGTGTGTGTATGTTGTGTTATATAGATGGGTTACAACCGAATTAATAGGCCATTTAATGGTCCTTGACCATGTTAGATTTAGTGCCTTGAATAACCTTTGTTGACCATATTAAATTCATTCCCAACCAGAATTTGTACACGTTAAATAGCTATGTCAAGCTGAAATGGAATTTGTACACATTAAACAGCTATGTCAAGCTGAAATGGTACAGCAAGCTTACTGTAATGCTGTTTTGATTAAAAGACAAGGCAAAAACGAACACAAACTTGATTAGTTGACCATTAACTAACAAGACAAAATACTAAAATATCAATCCATAAATGTGTACATTTAAGAACTGCAGGGACAATTTTCATCATAATTAGATTTTCCATGGCTACTTAGACTGTGAACAGGTGCTTTCTTGGCTTGGGTTTGCTGATTTACCTCTACCTATTGTTATTTTCTGCTGTATCTCTTGTAGTTCCTGGTTGTGATTGCTTCATTGCCTCTCCATTTCAGCTTGCTATTTGCACTCGGCTTGTAGCCAATGTCATCAGTTACCTCTGCTAATGATCGGTCACCTTTGCTTTACCAGTTGAGACAATCCTGCTGCTTGACATGCCAGACTGTTCGCACAAATAATAACAAGAAGTTAGTAATGGAAACAACACATAAAAGAACACTTAGTAATAGCAACAATACATAAAAGAATACTTGAGCTTACTAAGGCACTCACATTAACAGATTTGAACCCATTTTCTGCCTGGAAAACACCCATTCCCATGACTCTAGGCCTTTTATATGGTGCACTGGTGCCTCTTCCTCTTCCTCTTTTAGCAGTGAGTTGTGCACTAGTTGCTGTAGGTGCAGAACATGAAACATGAAGTTCAGCTGGTGCAGGACTATTTCCTACTGCTTGGGCAGTTTTCCTAGGTCTTCCTCTTGGCCTCTTTTCAACAGGTACTAGTTTTGTTGGTGGTTTCTTTCATACATATAAATGTGTACATATCAGAAATTATCAAGACATTAACTACAAAATATCATAATTGATAAAAATGGGAGTTACCTTTGGTCTTCCCATGACCTTACTTGAAGATAGTGGTTGTGATGTGTTAGCCCTTCCCCTGCTAGAACTTGCTGGTTCTGTCCATGCTGCTGAGTCTTTTTTTGGATGCCCTATCTTGTTATGGCCTCTATTATGTCGATTCTTTAAGTCATGTCCATTCCGTTCTTGGCATCTTCCCGGACTTTGGAATTTCACTGCCTCCTTCCTTCACGGCCTTTTGAGGCTTACCGGACATGCTTTTTATCTTTGGTGGAGCCACGCTAGGGTGGGTAGAGACGAGTCACATTTCCATGTTTGTGGCCGGTTGAAGAACATGCTCATATGTTCTTATGTAAGTCTTTTTCTTTTTGTAGCAATGGTCAATGTAGCCAAGTGGATCATACCTTTTGAACCGAATTGCGGCTAAAGCATATGCACATGGAATGCCTTTTAGGCCGCCACACCCTTGGCTACGCCTTCTAAAATATCCACGATTATGTTGACATATTCCTTCCCTAATTTCAAAACCAGCAACTTCATTAAACTCAATGTTACATTGCATTAATCTAGTAACATTTTCCTCTAACACCTTCGTACACATTGGGGAGTAGTTACATCTCTAAGTGTTTACAAACTCCCTCAATGTTCTAATCCTTGTCATCATTTTCACCCTAATCTCCTCAAATATTGTTATAACAGTTTTGTGCCTACCAGTCAGCCAATAAATAAACAGTCATATTGTTATCTACAAACAGTCTACAAAATAAACAAACAGCAAGGTAAATATGCATTACTCATACTTGCCAGCGACCAAGATCCAAGCATTAAAACACTCGGCCTATATTGTTATCTACGGAATCTACTTTTACATTAGTGTTGAAGTAGACATTACACCAATAATCTATGTTGTAATACATCGGTTTGTCCATCATTTTCTTTGGACCAAGCTTCATCAATCGATATTTCTCCTTAGTTGAGACTCCAAGGTGCTTTTGGCAATCCTCCAAAATTGTTGTCTTCTTTGTAGCCCTCTCCGTTCTTTAGGAGATTAGCAAGATGTGCCTAGCACACTTTTTGTTGCAACACCGGAGGTGAAGATCTTGAATAGCAACAAACAGTCCACAAACAGTAATAGTTAGTATAGATGAATACACATAAGTTTTTATGAAAAAAAATTGCAACAAAAATCAAGGAAACATACCTTCTGCATATCTGTTATCAATGTTAAATCTGTCCCATCTCCAAGTGCCAAATCTTCCTTCAAAATTCTGATAAACCAAGTCCAAGTGTTCTTGTTTTCATACTCCACCACAGCCTATGCCAGAGGTAACATTTGCTTATTACCATCTTCACACATAGCTACCAACAGTTGTCCTCTATAAACCCCTTTCACAAAATAACCATCTAAACCAATACATTTTCTACAGTGCTGAAATGCTTTCTTTAAAGCATCAAAACAAATATAAAACCTCTGAAAAACAGGCCTACCATCAGCATTTGTTTTAGCAAGTTTAACTACACAAGTAAACCAGGATTGGTCCTTAATAATTCATCCCTGTAGTCAAGGATTTTTCCAAACTCCTGAATGTGATCTCCCATGATTTGTTTCAGTACTTTTGCTCTTGCTCTACTAAGCATGGTCTTACCAACATGAAGATTAAACTTTGTCCTAATTAGCTTTTGCAATGAACAACTTTAATGTTTGTTTGCTTTCGGTTATTCTCTTTCTATAGGTTTCAACAATAAACTTGGCATTACACAAATAGTTTCTGGTAGTTTGGAGGCAAGCATGCTTTGGAATGTAAGTTTTTATTTGGAAATCATCTGTGGTTTTATCAAGCCTAGCATACAATATCCATGGACAACCATCTTTGCACCTCACCCTAACCCTTGTAGGCTTGTTCACCCACTTTTCTACTTGAACCCTTTTCTGTGAAGATTTTATTTCGCTCTGCTCTCCTAAACTCATCAACATCTTTAAAGACCACACCCAACTGCCATACAACTTTCTTGGTAGTGGGTCATGAATGATTTTGTTTTTATCATTTTTCCTTCTTGTAAACCTTTGTCGTCTTGGTAGATTTACCCTAACAGATTCAATGTCCTCTTCATCATCCCAACTCTCATCCTCATTTATTTCAAAGCTAACATCAGCAGAACTATCAATGTAAGGTTCATCACCTCCTAACCTACCCTCAAGACTAACCTTACCCGTGTGGTTTCATCAATCCTAGATCCACACCCGCCGGCTTTCACCTGGAACCTCTTCACTATCAGGTTTTGCCCTCTCACTTCTTTTTCTACTCTGAACTTCAATCCTCCTTTCAGCCCTCAACTCTCTTACCTCATCAGGTTCATCACTTATATATTCATCCTCACCTTCCCCTTCTATGTCATCTACAGATTATTCACTATCATCAGTTGAGAAATCAGAACCCTCATCTAAGGAATCAGATCCAACTGGACCTAGATCTTCAAGATCTTCATGAACAGCAGGTGTAGAAGATGAAGGACCTACCATATTTTTAGCAGCACGAGCAGCACAAGTAAAAGAACAATGGGGTGGATTATTTTCAACAGAAGCTGCAGGTGTAAAAGAGGAAGGGCCTGCTGTATTTTCAGCAGTATTATCAGCACAAGGAAAAGAGGAATGGGGTGTTGTTTCTTCAGAAGCAATAGTAGGTGTAGGAGAGGTAGGAGGTATTTTTTCTGGAACAGAAAAATTTGAAGTAAAAGAGGAATGGGGTGGTGTGTTTTCGACGATGGCGACGGCGTATAAGAGGTAGGAGGTGGTGTTTTTTCACAAGTTTGAGTAGAAAAGGAAAAAGGTTTATTAGGACAATTTAAGGGCTCCTCAACAACCCTTTCATTACTACCTCTTTCATTAGCCCCTATGTAATCAGCCTCTTTATTAAAAGGGGAACAAGATTCCTCCCTATCCCCATGACTAACATATTTTAATAAAGGTGGGTCCATAACTGCTTCATCAACCATGTGTTTGACAAAAACCTCCACAATAACACCATCATTCAAACCCACAGTCATATTTAAAATAACCTTATCGCTATCAAAATCTACCAAAATACCACTATTAGGTGGCTTAATACTAAATGTGCAAGTAGTTGTGTATCCTAATTCTTTAATAAAGTCTCTCAACTCAAAAAAAGACAACATATCAACATCGACATTGAATATATCAGTGACTTCCCCACCTTCATATATTGGTTCCCTATTATTTAAGTGTAATACACCTCCATGGTGCCATCTTAAGGTTACATACACAAAATCAGCCATGTACTTCCTAAATACAAAACAAAAAAACAAAGAATAAAAAATAATTCAACTTAATGTCAAACGGAATCAAAAAATGATAAGCATATGCACAATGACTGAAAACCCTAGACTACATCATTTTTTGAAAGAAAAAAAAATCAAACAATATGCATAATATGATAATAAATATGCTAATTACAGTTGGGGAACTATGAAAATTTGTTCTTTATAGTCTAGATTTCAGGTAAGGCGACAAAGCACAAAATCCTAGTATCGTTTTTTGAAAAAAAATGTAAAGAACTAACCTTTACTAGATGAACAATGAGTAGCAACGAAAAATAAACTTTAAATCGCCTTATCTACGTGATAATATGTTGACAAAGATTGGGGTTGAAAATGGTGTTGATCATGATATTTGGGTTAGGGGTTAGGTTTTTCTAAATATGAGAATTGGGGGTGATTTAATTTAGGTAATGGGTGGGTTACGGGTCGGGTTAATAAAAAATGGGGCTAAATTAAAGATGTGGCACGTGGGCCAAGCACGTATGGACAAGCGCCTGTTAATAAATGGGGGTTGGAATATTAGACTGCCACATCAGCAAAAAAGGGGCATTTTAATACTGAAAAAAATTGTCCAGGGGGGTAACAGGACTAACGCAAAGGTTAGGTGTGTAGTTGGGATTTTGGTTAAACGCTGGGGGGTATTTTGAGTATTTTCTCGATTTTCTACCATGAGTTCTTACTTAGGGAAGGTAAATGAAGGAGATTAAGATTAGGGAACTTACCTTTATCAGAAATCTGACCAAACCCTCCTCAAGTTGTCTCCAAGATGCTAAGGAAATGTAATTTAGGAATGGTCGGAAGAAGAATTTTCATAAGACATTTAAATAAAAAAAATCTGGTCCGTCAACCGCTTCTGCGGACAGGCCAACGCTTTCGCGCTATCATTTTCGCATGCGCTTCCCTGCCAAAGCAGTCACCAGAAAATTTCGGTGTCTTCCCAATCTTGAAATCAACCCTCGGAACCATCCCGAAACCTCCCGGACACAAACCAAATATGCAGATATACATAAAATGCGCTACGAACGCACTCGTGGCCTCAGAATTCCCATTGGAGGTCTCGTTAACCGAGTCAACCCCCGATACCTCGAAACTAACTTTCCAATCCAACTCCCAAAACGCATCCGAGTGCATTGAGAACCAAATCAAATATACACACAAGTTCTAAACGACAATCTGGACCTCTCGAAATTGACAAATTTTCGATAAAGGTCTGTTTACCCAAAAGTCAACATTGAGTCAACCCCTTTTTCTCTTTAAACCCAAATTTCTCAAAAAGTCACCTAAATCATATCCTAATACCTCGAGAAGCATGCCAATGGTCTCCTCGGGTTAAATATGAGCTAAACAAGCTCGGGAAAGGGTCAAAAGCATCAAAAAAGCAGTAACGACCAAACAAGTCATTACGATGTTCTCATCTGTTTTCTTTTGTCTCTTTCTTATTCTACTTATGCATCGCTTATTATTGATCATTGTCCATCGTCCCTTTCGGGGACGCTGCGTTTCATATGCCACTTGATCTTGAGAAAAGGCAGTTGACCAGTGATCTACCCCGCAGGTTGCGCCACCGACGTTGGAGCACTCTTCTTGTTCCAGAATGGCTGTCGAGTGTTGTTATGTTATTCTTCTGTGTATATATGGGTATGTCAGGGCCCTGTCCCGACTTAATTATGACAAATGATCCAGTATAGGCTTGTAGACAGTCATGTTATGGTTAGACATAGTCTATATATTACTGTACAGTTTTGTCCCGTTTGGTTGCATAGTATATTTTTATGGGCTCATTCATTGTCAGCATATCTCTTACACGACTTAGCAGATTTCTATCTTGTTTTTTATCATATAGAAAGTGTGTTAGCGTGTTACACCAATTTTGAAGGGGTCCAAGATAGTTTGAAACTTCCTGGTTCTTCTAACTGGTTTAAAAAGGATTAGATTCGCCACCTTATTTTTAAGGAAAAATAGGAAACCTCTATGTATTTGTATGTCTACTCCATTTTTAGTCCACAAAACCTATGATATTCTAGATAAGGGTTTTATTTACCCCGAGGGGAAGGTATTAGGCATCTCTCAGAGCCCGTTCGAAGACAGTCCTTAAACTTAGTTTAACTAAACACTAGAGGGAGATTATCTATCTGTTTATCATTATTATTACCTATTTTCAAAATGTTGTGATTACATTCAAAGCTACACTAGGTGATTATATGTTAAGTATATACAGTGTATAAAAATGTATTTATACCAAGTATCAAGTATTTATAAAGATTATATGTTGAAACAATGTATGCAGGAGTATAAAAAATATACCTCGTGAGTTATAAAAGTATATCTGTTAATAAAAGGAGTGTATATATGTTAGTACAAAAGGTATATCAATTAGTGTAAATAACGTATACAACTATACAAATTAAAGAATGTATGAAAATGTATAAGAGGATATGTAAAGTATATATACCAAATATATAAATAATGTATATTTATGTATAGAAAATAATGTATGTAAGAAATTATGTTAGTGTATAAATAAAGAATATAAAATATGTATATGAAAGAGTACAAAATGTATGTTCTGAAGAAGTGTGTTAACAAAGAGTTTGAAAAAAAATGACAAAGTAAATTGACTTGTATCTTCCATCACGTAAAATAATGATTTTGTTTTAAAGAATAATTAAAGAATGAAAAAGAATATTTTGACAGAAAACCAGTTATAGAATACTTATGAGAGAATTATTTTTTAAAGGGCTGAGTATTTAATGCTAAGGATAAATGTACAAAAAAAATATTATAAAGAAAGGGGAAAATGTGTTTTGAGATAAAGAATGGACTAATGTTTTTTTCTAAACGCCAAAAGTGTGAATTAATTAGCCGAGTACTTTACCAAGTCAATTTAATCCATTTATGAAAGCTTTTACGGCCTAAGTCTTGCCTAAAATGAACGGCAAATTTTAATTTAAACATACAAGACGACAAGTAAATAAATATTTTATGTCCGTCATTTCAAAAATAAAGTTTTCACTATACGACAAGTTTATGTTTTGTACAATTTTATAGAACACGGAAAGTAAATACAAACAGTGATTCGGGTTCCTACCGAGCGTCGTCTTTGAGATGTATCTCCGGTACTTGTATAACCACTTCGTAAAAATGTTAGTCAGAGAATAAATAACTATCGAATGAATTAAAGAAATAATAAATAAACTTAAAATAAAAACCCGTCTTTTGTACAGAGGAGGCCTTGGAAATCAGATAGAAATTTCTTCATCAGCCATTTGGGTTTAGTATTCGCCCAAATGAATTTAAATAAAATGGTACAAGGGGTGAAAGTGTCAACAACCCATAATAGTATTTTCCAGACACAAAACCAACATTTATTTTGTAAAAATAATGATGTAAAAGAGAGTAAAGGGTAGTCTGACATAGCAGGCTTCAATGAAGTGTATCACTGGAATGACAAAGTAGTTGCGAAAAATTCCAAGGTCGACATAGTTCATCACCTGAAGATCTCAAAAACAGCGGCCAAGAAACAATCAAAAACAATCAATTAAAAGCAAGAACGAACGAATCAGTTAGCAGCTCAAAATCGTCACCGGAAACGTAGAGATGGTATCAATATTTAGACAACAGCATAGCACATCAATCACCCGAATCCATAGGGGCTCGCTGGAAAAAAATATAGTGCCTTATCCGAAAATGCAGCAACCCACCGGATATCACAAGAGATCAGTTCAACATAGCAAACAAACAGATCTAAATATACACATCCCAAAATATATATTTTTTAAAAAAAAAAAAACTAAGAACAGAGGGGGAGGTAACGGACTGCTGGTTGGTTGCTCCGCAGTAGAGTTCGTCAGAGCTCTAATGGAGTACACCGGAGATGGGCCAGCTCGTCGGCGTTGGTGGTGACGCGACTGTGTGGCTGCGTTGAAGGAGAAGAAGACGAGAGAGATGTAGAGAGGAAAATAGTGGTGTTGTGGGCTGGTGGTTCATGGGGTTGTTGGGTTATTTGTTTCATGGTGGAGGGATTGCCGGAGTTTCGTCGGATTCCGGTGAACTCACCGGAGATGATAGTGAAGAAGAAGGCTGTTGAGAGAGGAGAAGGAGCTTTTGAGCTCATGAGAGAAAATTGGGAGAAAAATAAAAGACTATAAACAAAAATCTGAAACTATGTACATGAAAAATAGAAATGCCCCTCTCCCTTTTATTTAAAATGACCCATTTATTATCTAAAAAATAAAAGAATGCACCCCCTTGTTCCCTTTACCCCTTTTAACTCATGTGTAAAAATGTATTAACCAATGGATGAAGAACCCAAGCTATCACTTCAAATGTCAACTTTTTAAAAGGTGACGAGACCTTGACTTGATCGAATTCTTTCTCCGCATTTAAGATTTATTGCTCTGACTTTTCTGTGCACTGACGGACTGTATAAATAATAATGTATGTATATAAATAAAAACCTAAGTATTAATGTATAAGATATCAAAATGTACTTGCTGTAAAATTAAGAAACAATTATTAATTGCACAAAAATCGTAGTATTACGCTATACATGTGCAAAAATAGATATTCTTAAAAATGACAATAAATTGATAAAATTCCTAAAATATGGATAATTATCGATAACTTGCCGAAAATGCAAAATGTATAAAAATGCTATTCTGTGCTCTTTAACGAATCAAGGCCCCCCGAAACGTTAATTTTAAGCAAGGCGAGTCAAAATTAGGTGTCAACAAGCGGTGCTCGGTAGGTAAGGCTCGAGTGCCCATCATGACCCTCCAATTTGGGTCGTGACAGCAGCTTTAAGAGAATCTGAAACGGTGCATTATTAAACTTGATAAATCACTTTAGTGGACCTGGTCCTTTGATAGAATTGCATCTATGTACACGAATAATGCAGGAGGCAAGCAAGGTATTGGCTTTCAAAAGGCCAAAACTCCTTATAATCCCGACAACAAGTATATCACTACAATTAATAATTGGCTATGCACTCACTATGGTCAAACCGACCATTATAAAAATGCATGCAAAGCCAAATTTCAAGCTTTTCAGAAGAATAAGAGTTTTATTAAGAAGAAACCGAGGCACAGGGACCTGGCCCTCGCAAAAGAAAAACTGGCATGCTTGCATGGAAAAAAAAAAGAAGCTTAATTCCCCTCTTCTATCACTCTAAAGGACCCAAGCTGGTTTGGGTTCCCAAATCTAGTGATTCAGCTCGCAAGCTTGAGTGAGAGGAAGCAGTCGAAAATGGTACATGAATAGTGGCTGCTCGAAGCATATAACTGGAAGAATGAATGATTCCCTCTCACTCAAGGATTTCCAAGGAGGGAGTGCGTCTTTTGGAAATAGCAAGAAAGGGTACATTCTTGGCATTGACAAAATTGACTAGACACTCTCCCTTGAAATTGAAAATGTGTACTATGTAAATGGATTGAAGCACAACTTGTTAAGTGTTTCGCAAATTTGTGTGATCTGACATGCCTTAGTACTATTGATGATGATTCTGAACTACGGCATGGACGGCTAGGACTTGCAAGATTTTCTCAGCTGGACAAGCTGATTATGGAGGACCTGGTTCGTGGGCTGCCAAAGACCAAGTTCAAAGATCACAAGGTGTATGATGCTTGTATAAAAGGAAAGCAGGCTGATTTAATGAGCCAAGTCAAGCAGAGCAATGAAGAGGATGTTGCAAAATCTCCTAAAGGCACAGAGCAACCTGGTACATCTATTACGCCACGTGAAACTGAGTATGGGGTAGCTGATGTTGTATCAGGTACCTCTGAGGCTGGACAAATAAATCATGAACGTCAAGAAGAAAATGATGGATTAACACTGAGGAACCTGGTATTTTGAATCATGAGGAGAAAGTATCGACTTGGAAGCACCAAGGGTCTAATCCACTTCATGATGTGGTCACTCTATTAGATTCCGGTATTCAAACTAAGATCTAGGATGAGAATCATGTTTGTCCTTCAACCTTCCTTTCTTAAAATTGAACTCAGGAATATCAAAAAAGCATTAAAAGATACGTACTGGATAACTGCTATGCAAGAAGAACTCCATTAATTTGAGAGAAACAAAGTGTGACACCTGGTTCCTAGACCTTCAGAAAAGACTGTGATATGAACCAGGTGGGTGCTTTGTAACAAGCTTGATGAATTTGGGAATACAACAAGAAACAAGAAGGCAAGGCTGCTGGTGCAAGGTTTTATCAAGTCCTAAAGAATCTCATTTGAAGGCTGCAAAAAGAATTCTAAGGTATCTTAAGGGGACTCTGAACCTGGTCGTCTACTATCCTTCAGAAGACAATTTTGACTAGGTTGGACATGTTGATGCTGATTATGCTGGATATTTGGTGGATACAAAAGAGCACCTCTGGAATGGCTCATTTTCTGGGATAATGTTTGATCTCATGGGGTAAAAAGAAGTAAAATTGTGTGGCTCTTTCTACTACAGAGACTGAATATGTAGATGATGCTTCTCGTTATGCTCAATTGCTTTGGATCAAACAACAACATAAGGATTTTGGTAGGTTTACTGATTGTGTGCCCTTGTTATGTGATTATACAAGTGCACTCAATATGGCAAAAAATCCAGTACAACATAAGAGAACCAAGCACAATGATGTCAGACACAACTTCCTGAGGAACAATGTTGAAAAAGGTTTGATTTGTATGAAGTTTTGCAAAACAAAGGACCAGGCAGCAGATATATTCACCAAAGCACTAAGCAGGGAACGTCTTGAAAAGAAATTACCTGAAGATCCCTCAATAATTGGCTATGTTTAGAGGATAAGTACATATAGAAAACATATTTTGGTGACATCTAACTCAGTTTTATACTGTTAGATGTATGCACGCATGGCAATCTCAAGGCAGCACAAGGATGAATGACATAACATTCTTCAAAGATATTTACTATATTTTGAAAAGGATGTCAAAGAACCTGGTTCTTGCGACTCGGGTTAGTAGCTTTGATACGTACTTAGATGATTTTGAATCTATTAGTAGTTCCACATCAATAAAACATGTTCCCGCCCAAAAAACTCATAAGGTCTATCTTAAATGTAATCATCTCTCTAAACCGGTTCACTAAAAGAGGACCAGCTGTAAAACCCCTCATTTCTTTTTACCTCCAATCAAGTCAGGTCCTTCTCCACCAATTTTATGAACACTTTTTAACTAAAACTTCACTCCACTCAAACACTACACCTCTCTTTTCACCTAAACTAAAAAGGTTCTTGTTTCCTCTAACCTTACCCAGACCTTTAAACCTTTCTTCCTTGTGTCTCTCCTACCAAATCGATCATGTCTCAACCTGAATCTACAATCCTAAACACCCTATAAGAAAACCCCACCATGTCACATCTAAAATCCCTAAACACGCCTGAACCAAACCCTCAAAATTTTTGATTTCTTTCGACTAAAACCCATTAGTCTCACCCTCAAAACTCACCTCTCTTGTTTCCCTAAGAACTCGAAAGACGCCTGAACTAAACCTTCAGAATTTACCCCCAAAATTTTCTATTTTTTTCGACCAAAATCCATTAGTCTCACCCTCAAAACTCACCTCTCCTGTTTCCCTAAGAACTCAAAAGAGTCATACCCCCAAGAAATTTATCCCTATGTCTTTAACCTCTGTTCCTGAAGAGCACCTAGCTTCGAATGGCAGTGGTACGACAGTGTCGGTGTCAAAACTTTTGGGGAACACTGAAGAAATCGAGCAAAAGGTCGGAAATGTCGAAGTAACCAGCCAAATGTATGAGATAGAAGGTTCTATTAATGTCGTCTCAGAGGAACAAGAGAGTATTGGAGAAAAGCTTATCTTGAGAAAACTATCACAGAGGAACAAGAAATTGTTGGAGAAAAATTAGTCTCTGAGGAAGACGTTCTAGAGAAACAAGAAATTGTTAAAGAAAAGTTGGTAGTTGAGGAAACGATAGCCATACCAGGTAACCTCTCTCCCATAGATAGTGCTATATTTGATGAGCTAGACAAAGGACACTCTGAGTCCTCTGTCGATCATATATTTGATGGGATTCTGAATGAGGGGGGAAAGGGTAGATCAAACATGTTGGAGAGTGAAGCTGGGATTATTGTTGGGTTTTTAGAGGCATTGAAGGGAGATGAAACTGTAGAGGGACCTGGTACCTCGACACAGGAGGAAATCAGTTCTCCAGTGATTAAGAGTGCCCTAATGTGGGATGGGAAACCAAGTTCCCGGCGTGTGTTCACAATCCTGGTACCTTTAGGAGAACTATCTACTGAAAAGGAACTTAGTACTCCTAATCCTTCAAAGGATGATGGCGGAGTAGATTCGAATCTGGTTTTTCAAAGGAGGTATGAGTCCTTACCGAAGGACAGTAAAAGAAAACATATTGCCAAAAAGAAACCAACCAGAAGACAAGCAGTGAAAGTTCAGTTAGAGTCTGCTTTACTAGCTAACAAAGAGAAAACTTCTCTAAAAGGGAAGAGACGTCTTGTGAAAAGGTCGTTGACTGATAAGAATGATGTGCCATCAAAATAAATTGCGGAAGCCCTTGATGAAAAAGAGGCTGAGGTGGAAGAGATTCCACATGAAAGAAAAAATGCCAAGAAAGAAAAAGTTAGAAAGGGTAAGTCAGTTGTTGGTGATAAAAAGGAACCTGGTCTTGAGGAATCCCCGGAAAAGAGAGAAAAAGCCTATCCTCTCAGGAAGAGGAAGGCAAATAAAAGTGAGGAACCTGGTTCATCGACAAAAAAGCAGAAAGTTGAATCTCAGAGTGGGAAAGGATAGAGACCTTGAGGTCTCAAAAGTTTCTGAATGGAAGAGTTTTTTATCCAAAAATTACAGAAAAACCAGGTATGCAGGAATTACTAGAGATAGTTGAATTCCTAAAATGGAACCATCTATTTCTACTTCCATTTACCAATGTGTTTGAAGAGGAAGTTGTAAGTTTTTGTGCTAACATGTCTGTCAAAGATGACACTCTTATGTTGTATATGAATGACACTGAATTTACACTTGATGCAGAAAAGCTGGGAGAGATTCTTGAAGTACCTATTGAAAATTGTCAAAGAAATAGTTGCCTCAATTGAGTTCATGCATATTATGGTGAAGCAAAAAGGGACCATATTCGGTGAGAGAATTCTCAAGAAGCAACTTTAGCCCGAATATCAACTCTTGTTTGAGTTGGTTAACAAAGTATTGCTTCCACGTGCTGAGAGAAGGTCCATTGCAGCCATTCCTGATCTATACCTCATTGAAGCCTTGGAAAATTTCACTCCAATCAGCCTGTCAGCTCTTATGATAGTGCATATTCTGAAAGTGATCACTGTAAAAGATGGTCGACATGGTCTGCCGTATGGATCCTTTCTTACAAAGGTCTTAGAATTTTTTGACGTCAAAATGGGAAAAATAGCCGTGGGTAACAGCAAAAAAATGTTCACATTAGGGTCTTTGGAGGCATGTGAATGTTTCCCAAAAAGGGAGGAGTCGAGAGCAATTCCATAATCTCTAGCTTAATTTATGCACAGGAGAAAGCTGCTGCAGAAATCAGCCAGCTAAAGGCTGAAAATGTTATTCTTACGACTAAGTTACAGCAATGTGCATAGGGGAGAGAGGAACCAAGTACCTTTGATGATCTGAAAGCATAGAACACTCAGCTGAAGCCTGAGGTAGCTGAATTGAAGAAACAAGTGGATGATCTGAACTCGCAGCTGGTCAACGACCAAAGAGCAGCAAATGAACGAGTTGACAAGCTACTCAATCCACTCTCTTAAGCCGCTCATTTCCTTAGCATCCCAGTCCTTTCTCTCCTGTGTACTAACTTCTCATCCCTATTTTCGTGCCCCCTTTTCATTCCCTTTGAATCTTGTTTAAATGACTCCACCACTGTTGTTGGTTTGATTATCATGTCATGTACTATTGATGCTATTACTCTGTTTAAATGACTCTAGCACTGTTGTTGGTTTGATTATCATGTCTTGTACTGTTGATGCTACTACTCTATTTAAATGACTGTAGCACTGTTGTTGGTTTGATTATCATGTCTTGTACTATTGATGCAACTCCCAAAACATGAACATGGATATAATTGGCTTAGTAGCCCATGAATTATATAAACATGATTGTAAATATGATTCGTGACTGTATTGTAACATGAAGATAGATATATAGTATAACTTGTGTGAAAACATGGAAGCATGTAGAAGTTCATGAAAATAAACATAAAAGTTCATATCTTGCATTTAAGAACCAAAGTATTGGTTTTCATGGATTACGGACAGATTCTCAATAACCAAAGGGAATATTAAGAACATAATAACAAACTATTAAAGAAAACATGGTATATCATGGTACATGTACTTAGGGTTATCATGAACAAGTCTAGAACCCTAGTTTTGAGTAAAACTTCGTATAATCATGGAAGAACGTGGCATGGGGAAGAACAATGATGTTCCCGCACGTAGATAGAAACCCTGCATCTGAACTTGGAAAATAATCCAAAAGCCTTAATCTTGAATCCCTTAGATGGGTTTTCTTGAAAACCCTAGGTTAGGAACAATTGATTCTTGTTTAGAAATCATGGATACATGTTAGAATTCACTTGAAAGGCTTACCATAGTGTATCTTGATGGTAGGAAGTGAAGAGCTTCGTGCTAGGGCTTGAGAATATGAAAAGTGGGATTAAAAACTGAAGTCCCAATTTATACTATTTGCTGAAGCGGGGAAAGTACGGGCACAATGTACGCCCGTACAATATTGTACGTCCCGTACAATCTAGACGTATCTCATGTGCCAAATTCCAAAAACCATGATTTGTAGTCTGAGAGGTATGTGATGAAATGTATGGCCCGTACTTTAAAGTACATCCCATATAAATTATATGGCCAAGAAGTACGGCCCGTACATTCAGCCCGTACCTCGACTGCCAAATTACAGTGGTTCTGTTTTCTCCCATGTGAGGTACGTCCAAGAAGTATGGCCCATACATAAAAGTACGGCCATTACAATTTGCCGTAAGGCATATTTTTTACTGTCTAAGGGGAATTTTAATCCAAACACTTCCCGTCTTGATTTCTAAGTCTCGAATCATGAACATAACTTGGTTAGGAGGTACGAGGTGTTACATATACCTTCATCTTAATTCTTCAAGTTTTTCAAATCAAATTCACCGCCACCGATCGACCATCACCCAAACCCGCTCAAAAATATATCACAAAGTCATAAGTCCTGCCAAATAGCCGAGTCAATCCCGGAGATAGTAGTATTCCGTACCACATGTACAATTCTTCATACAGCCTCCGTGCTTTAAAACTACCAACCAACTCTAGTTATGCCAATAAGAATCACTCATTGTCGATGCAATACTCAAAGCCACCACTGAACTGATCCATAATCTGTAGGCTATCCTTAATTACCATACATATAATCCCACAAGTGTCCTCATATAACTTCCCGAAGTACCCTTGCCTTAAAATCGTTTAACTTATTTTCGAAATGTCCTCCACAACCTGAATTAATTTAACCCCATCATTGATCTTACTAGTTCAAATGTCCTTAAACGATACTTGCCCGTGAAGAATCACCTCTTGCCTTACTTATCGAACCAGAACACCTCTAAGCAATCGTGATTATTCTTCTCTTTCGGTCAACTCCACAAAGTCACAATACCTGTAATTGTAGAACTCTTCACGCATCAAACTTTATATATTATGCCCACAACTCTTATCCAAGACTAAATACAACATCCGGTAATTCCTTAGAAATAAAAACTTTACCCCTATCCAGCGCTCGAGTAATTCCCAGTAGTCTAAGACTTAATCGAACATGCCTACTCATCTATGAACCCTTACCTCCACTCTACATCGAAAATCGCTACATAACTCTCAAATTAACAAGCTCTTGGTTTGAATGATCTCCCTTTCGTCACTAACCTCAAAACACCCTTTATTGGAGAATCACGACTATCTATCCCCTTAAATTCCACTCATCACAATTAACCCTTCCATCTGACCTAGAGCATGTAGTCATTTCTTGAAGGAACGCTCAAATCACTCGCTATTACTCCACCACTCAATTTTACAAAAACGAAGCCCAAGTTAACTTTTCAAAACCTTATACGACATCCACCCTCGTATGTCTGACAACCTTACCCTGACGAGCACGTCAGATACCAGTCGTTCCCTTCATATAGCAGAGATTGATCCATCCAAATTATCTTCCTTACGCTTACGTCCCATAGGACAATGAAGTACTCTTACCATAATACTGTAGGAAGTCCTACTCTCCCTTGCCTTAACACACAAGTCGCCCCTCACATCCTTAGCCTCGACTTCTCCTCTTCATTACCCACGGTTACTATCTTTTTTGCCAAATTCGATGATACTTAACAAACTTACACTCGTCTTCAATAATTAACATCTCTACTCTGCCACTGTTGAATCGTTGACTTGCCATTTGTAAACTCATACCACACAACTATTTTTGACACCTAATTTTTGACCTCCCGTAGTTTATTTTAAGTACTCGGAGTTCTAGGACAATGAATAAAATAAGTTGTGCACGCTAAAGGGTCTAAATAATTATTTGGGATAATATTTCACCCCTCCAATTGAAGAAGACATTTGCAAGATATTATGAATTGTGTGAAAATTAATCAAGGTTTTATGACATTTAGAAAATATTTTATGTAACGACCCGTTTGGTTGTTATAGTCCTTTCGGCATTTCCGCCGCTTTTCGAGCTTGGTTAGCTCACTTTTGACCCGAGGGTACCATTGACACGCTTCCCCATGAGTCTAGATTTGATTCGGGCGACTTTTTGTGAAATTGGGCTTTAAGCAAAAAAGAATTGACTCAAAGTTGACTTTTGGATAAACGGACTTTTTTCGGGAATCCGTTTATTCCGAGAGGTCCGGATGGTTGTTTAGAATTTGTGTGTATATCTGGTTCAGTTCCCAATGCACTCGGATGCATTTTGGAACTTGGGTTGGGAAGTTGGTAATGAGGTATCGGATGTTGACTGGCTCAACGAGACCTCGTAGGAAAATCCGAGGCCATGAGTGCGTTCATAGCATGTTTTATGTGGGTCTGTATAGGTGGTTTGTGAGCAGATGGCCTCAGGAGTGGTTCGGGATTTCGGTTGAGACTTAGAAAATTTATTGGGGAATCGCACCCGCGTCCGCAATACGATGCACCGCTGCCATCCCGGGGCGGTACGCTATTGTGGTGGTATGTCGGGATGGCTAAGAATTTTCGCCTGCATGCCCGATGGTCCAGGGGCGCTGTGGCGGTGGCGCGTGGTGGCACCCGATGCGGCCCATGGTGGTATCGGGCATGTTATTTTATTAAGTGTGTATTAAATAAGCCCTTAGTCTATCATTGATCACCATTACGAAAATTGAGCTCTTGGGGACTGTTTTAGAAGAATCTTGGAGAAACTTCTTGGTGGTAAGTCTTGCTAACCTCTTTACTAATCCTTGTTCCTAATCATCATAGATTCTTCTTCCCTTATTAATTCCTTAGTAATGGAAGATAAAAGTGGATTTAATGAATACTCTTCATAGGCTTTTAAATGATGAAATTGATTGGCTTTATGCTAGACTATGATGTATCTAAGGTTGTTAATCATATATCTTCCATTATTAGTGTTGAATCCATGAATCAAAGAGTTAGGGTACCCAAAATTGGGGATTTTGCTCGAATGTCCAAATTAGGTGAATCCTTGAGTTAATTTAGCAATTAGTTGTTGGATTTTGATCACCCAGTGCTTAATTTGATATTTTACTCCCGAATTTCTCATTTTAACGTTGTGGGCCTCGTTTTCCCAAATTCTAGGGTTGGTTTTTACCTAGTTTGATGATAGCAATATAGGTATCGTTTTTCATGAATTCTAATCTAGATTTCGAATATGCCTAGACTTCTTTGATCTTGAGGCTCAGCGGAAGGGCAAGGCTAAAGAGTGATTGTTAATGCTTGTTGTTCGGCCATCTAGGTAGGTTATGGCTTACCCTTAGTGAGACTTCGTATAGCGAAACATATATTTAGATTATATTATCGGAGAAAGCATGTAAACCTTCGGGTATGAAGTTGAGTTGGATATTGCCTTAGGTTAGGCCTTGTTGTGTGATTGGGGCTAGCCACCCCGTTATGTTGTGACTTGATTGTTTTATTATGTTGTCTTGATGCCACGTTTTGTTAGTAGATATTGGGAATTGTTGTTATATCTTGATTGTGATATGGTAGTACCTTGCTTTTTGACGTTGATACGAGGATAAAGTTTCGTATAACCTGTGTAGTCTTTGATGATATTGTTTGCGTACCCATGTTGGTACTTGTGATACTGATATATCGTCAAGTGCATTCGTGCTGATATCATGGACATTGATATGTTGTTGGCGTACCCGTTGTTAATACTTGTGATATCGAGTCGTATTCGATGTCGATTATTGCCACATCGTACTCATTCTCATTCTTCATGACATAATCGTTGATACACCGTCGGGTACTTGGATGAAACACCGTGACGAGCCGGGCTCGATTTTTAAACGAGAGAGACGCGAGAGTCCGATATCCGATGTTAGTCTCGAAATCGTAGTTCGAGCGAGTGTACGACTCGCCGGTCCCCCAGGCGGTGCTTGCGGAGAACCACCGTGTGTAAAGATCCCAGGGTCTTGTCCTGTCCGTCGGGCAAAGATCCGGGACGAGCGGGCATTGCACTTCGCGAGTCACCCGTTCGTGCTACCGAGACGTGCAGGTATTCCATCAGGAGTACATGTGTACACAGCATTGCATGGCTTATATTGAGATAGTTTGGTGCTTTACTTGTGATGTTGGCATCGGATTGGTCATATTGAGACTTGGCACATTTGGGTTTGATGCTCTACTTAGGCAATATAATGACGTGTACTTGGTTCCGATTATGTTTGACTTATACTTGTTGATTTATCTGCCTATCTTGCTTTATTATCTATGATACCTACCAGTACTGTGATTTTGTACTGATCTGCACTTGCTGCATTATTTTATGAATGCAGAGTACCAAAGTCATCTTCCTCCGTCTTTCCGTGGCCGATAGTCGCCATCAACTTATCATCGAGTTTCTGGTGAGCACGAGTCGTTCCGCTCAAGACTCCTCTTATATTTATGTCTTAATTTTCTACTCTGAGACATAGACAGATTGATGTATTATTATATTCTAGACTTGTATAATTTCATTTAGATGCTCTTGTATGACTCAGATCAGACCTGGGCATATTTTCTTTATTCCGCACTATTTCTATTATATATTATTGTGAGACTTACGTAATTCTTCTTTTCCGATTTATTTATTTATTTATTTATGTTTTTATTTATCGTCGGGGTCGGTGTTCGCTACCGAGGTGAAAGGTGTTGCTCGCACCACTTAATCGAAATCGCTGTCATGATAAGTCAAATCGCAGCCCTAGGTTACCCAGTCTATAATACAAGAACGTGTCTAGTAGAGTCTCGGGGATTGGTACGATGAGCTCCGTACTTATCTACGAGAGGCTATAGGACATTTAGAAAATCTCACTTTCTTTCATTCTTTCGTGCTATTTTATTCTAATTGGTATCTGGAAAGATCAAATTGGTATCTAACTCTTATATCTTCTCTTACGTATGCAGAGACTCGAGCTACTATAACCCGAGGTCGAAAGTCAGAGCCCGCGCCCGCCGCTAGCACCCGAGGGCAACAATAGCCCGAGGACGCGATTGCAGCTGTGCCGGCGGGCTACTCCCGCCTGGGGGCGGGGGTGGGCCCCGCGCAAGACGGGGCCGGCGCGCGAGAGATCTCCTCGTCTCCGCAGCTCGAGGACCGGCCGGACGGGACCCGGGCCTCGGCGAGGGACGTGGCCCCAAAGCGCACGACACACCGAGGCCGCTTACTCGCATCGCCCATGGCACGACACTACGCGCAGTCTTACCGACCCAGACGCCCGCGAGCCGCCGGTGTTACGTTCCCCCGGCGGAGGTTCACGCACCGGTAGTCACGCACCCCCGAGCAGGGACCTACCGGTATCACACCCCCCCGGGGGCCCGGGCCCCCATTACCGTGGGCAACCCCTTTGTTTAGATCTTAGGCCCTGGAGGAGCCCAAAGACCAGTTCGACGGGTCTTGTCGGGGGGTTCGTTGGGAGCCTCCCCGGGGGGGAGGCCGGGTTTTTGGGGTACTTCTTCCCGTACACGCTTATGAGTTTATTTTCGGATACATGCATGAGTCGCTATAGGATAGGGATCACGGGAGACCCGCGGAGGCGATTGAGGTGTCCTACCAGTTTCGCGGCGACGCGCACTGTGCGGGAGGTATTTTTGTTGCTTGGCTGCACCGAGGGTTCCCTCCCATGACTCGGGACCCCGCTCACCGGGCTCTCTTTTTAAGCACGTGCCCCCGGCCCTGCGCAGTCACCGAGGGAGGAGTTTCTATATTCACACAGGGTGATACGACCGTGGAGGCCTATATGACCCGCTATCTGTATCTGGCCCGTTATTTCACCCTCTTGATCCCTACTGAGCCTGATAGGATTAGGCATTTTGTTAGTGCCAAGGTTACCGTCGGTCCCTCGTCGCATTTTTTGCCTCTCGACGGAGGCCAATAGGCTACCTTCCGGTCCACCATCGTCGAGCATGCTTCTTTGGTCGAGGCCGCGCGGCCCGTGCATTGAGTGAAAAGGACAAAGAGACCACGTCACACTGGGAGTTATGGTGGTTCTAGTTCGAGGGACGCCGCCCGCCTCTCTAGCCGTACGCCATATTCTCGATCGTTCCGTGCACCCGGCCCTCGCATTTCCTCTAGTAAGCCACCCAGCAAAGAGCTCTCCGAGAGTTCATTTTCTAGATCAAGAGATGTGTTGTTTCATCCGGTCCCCGCATCAATTTATCAACCTTTTGTCCCCTGATTTGTTTTTCGCAGGTTGGACATAGCCGGGCGTGTTCCCGACCCTATACGGAATTATCGCCCACGAGGACTCGACATCGTCCGGCGGTCGAGGCGGTGTTTCGGTGGCGGGCGGGCCGCCCGGGCCGTGCCAGCCACCGCCGGTTCTCGTGGTTATGATCCCGGTGCAACAGACTGGGGGACCCGTAGTGCGAAAGGGGGATCTCGTATCGACATGGTGGAGCCCATTGTTACCGTTTTCGGCAGCCCGAGTGCGCAGGCCCCGACGTTGTTATCGTAAGTACCATTTGTCCGTCGTGAAGGGGAAGATTCCGTGTTATTTGATCCGGATCCACCTATTCGTATGTATCTATCATGCGCGCCGTCAGATTTTCGCGATAGCAGCAGACATAGACACGGTTCACGTGTTCACTCCTGCTAGGGAGATATCGTGATTGTCGATCGAGTTTAATGGCCTCCTTGTTCGGTTACTTTTATGGGTACGACACTTGGGTAGATTTGATGATTCTCGATATGGTGAACTTTGATGTTATATTAGAGATGTCTCCGTTTTCTCCTTATCACGCGATCCTTGGTCACGCCAAAGACAATCACTTTAGCTACGCCCGTATCCTAGGCTCGGAGCGGAGGGGTACTCCTAGTCCCGCTCCTAAGATCATTTCTTTCATTGCAAAGAAGTTAGTCATAAGGGTGTTTAGCCTATTTGGCCATTAGCGTAGACACGACCGTCGGTATCTCCACCCTTTGAGTCTATTCCTATTGTGAGCAAGTTAGCGGAGGTATTCGGCACGGACTACGGCATGCCACCCGATCGTGACATTGATTTTTGCATTGACTTTGATCCGGCACCACCCTATTTCTATTCGCCATACCTGATATCACCGCCGGGTTGGGAGCAGTTTTCATGAGCAAGCATAAGATTTATTGAAAGGGGTTCATTAGACCGAATGTCTCCTCGGTGCCTCGTGTTATTTTCCGTGGTTGTGGCTAAAGACGGGACCATGAGGATGTGTACCGATTATCACCACCGAACACGGTTACTATTAAGAACAAGTGTGCTCTATGCTCGTATCGATGATCCGTTTGAACGAATGCCTTCACGGGTGCTTTTCGCAGCCAAGATTGGACTTGCGTTCGTGCTACCACCAATTGAAGATCGTATGAGAATATTCCGAAGACAAGCTTTCTCGACGAGATACGGGCCACTATGTGAGCTTCCGTGATGTCTTTTGGCTTACCAATGCCCCGCCGTATTTATGACTTTGATGAATGGCATCTTTAGGCCATTCCTTAACCCTTCGTGATTGTAAGCGATCGATGATATCTTCGTGTATTCCGCAAGTAGAGAGCAATGAGAGCCATCTTCGACCTTTTTGGGGTTGCCAAAAAGGCGGAAAGTTTTCAATGGTTGATTTCCCCCGACTGAAAAAGGATTTCGGGCCCCCCGGGTTTTCCCCGGGGAGGGATTAGGGTTTGGACCCCACGCAAGAAACCGGGCGAGGGTCGGGCGAGGCCCAACCCCCTTCCGAGGTTCGTATTTTTGCGTGTTTGGCCCCTTCCTCGTCTTTTGTAAAAGGGTTTTTTTCGCTTTTGTTCCCCCTTTGACCGTTTTGACTCGTAAGACTTTCCCTTTCCCGGGGGTCGGGATGTTTGGAGAGAGTTTTAAAAGCTCAAGCTTTTTTTGGACTTGGGGGCCTATTTTAGAAACCCCCGCGGGGGGTGGTTTTTCCCCGGCCTACCGGGGACGCCCCCCAAAAGGTTCGGGTATGGGTTTTGACGGTATGGTAGAATGAAGCTTAGCCCCCCGTCAAAGTTTGGGCAAAGAATTACCCACCCATGATTCCGAGTTGCTGCTATGGTCTTTGCTTTAAGATTTGGAGGCATTATTTGTACGGTGTCCATTGGCAGGTTTTCACCGATCACCGTAGTCTTCGCATGTGTTGACCCAAAGAGATCTCAATTCCAAAGACAACAACATGGACGGAGCTCCCGAAGGACTATGACATCTCGATTCTTTATCATCCCGGTGAAAGCCATCGGCGGCCGATGCTCGAGTCGTGTGTGCGCCGAGGCATGGGGAGTTTAGCTCGATTGATTGTTTCGAGCGTCCGCCGGCCATGCGTAGGCTCAAACTCTAGCCAACAGCTTGCGGTTTTAATATTTCAGCCTCTGTGTACGATTTTTGGCTTCGTGTCCCCCTATTTATTTTCAAAGTTCAGAGGTGAATCAAATTGGGACGCAATGAGTTCATGTATTTTAATATCTTTGATTTTGATTTCGTCTGAATAATTTTTTGTTTTTTATCAATCACTAATGATTTTGGTGGGAGGTTTCAATGAAATCAAGGAGGAGCTACGACCTACGATATCACAGATTAAGTAAATGGGGAGAAGGGATAGCACTAGTCTTTTTTTTTTTCTTTTTTTTTTGTTTAATCAGCTAATTATTGCAATTAGTTTTCAGTTTATGGATTGTTTAACTTTTATGGCTAGGTGATTGTAATAGCCTATACCCTGTTGGGCCGTTGGCTACTCTTGTAAAGATCCTTCTGAGGTGTCTTATGCCCATTTAACTTTAAAATTTAACAAATTACTTTTAATTTACGACAAACGTTCAATGATAGCGACTAACATAGCCCTGTTTAAAAATTTTAACAATTTTAGATTTCAAATCTCCTTCATCTTTCTTCCAATAAATTCGTTAACATATTGCTTATTTGTGGTATTTTGGATTGGTTTGATTGATGAACTTGAAAAACATATCATTCTTGGATCCTATTGAGCTGGATTATCCAAGAAGACAAAGTAAGTTTATTAATTTTTTAATGGTTTGAGTTGATTCTAATAATTAC